>NC_080593.1:152782656-153098893 GCF_027887145.1 Ammospiza caudacuta
TATTTTCCTCAAGGTCACTTGAATGGAATTTATTCATGCAGATTATAAGCAAATTATGGTGAAGATGAGTCTCTGAAGTCGTGTGTGTCTTCCTCATTCCTCAAAATTTGATATCCACGTAACACACACCAGCAACCACTGGAAAAAACAAGCACTGGCTTTCACAGGGAAAATATTGATGGCTTTTTCTTTCCTGCAGCTCCAAACGATTTCCTGTCAATATAAAGAGATTTTATAATTTGTGACAGTGAGCTTTCAGCTGGGGTTGGATAAAGTTGTGCTGTTCCTGCAGGGATGGGGCTCTCTGAATTGGAGGCTGCTTCTGGAATACTGCTGTGATGGAGAAATCCCATCTCATAACCCTAGGAAACTCATGCCCCAGAGGGAGAGAAGCCACAGCAGCGACCAAGACATTCTCTAGGCTGGATTTATACTTTAAGACAACTGAGAATTGTACCATTAAGACAATGAAGTAGATTTCCTCAATATCTATCAGGGCTTGAGTGATACTTCCATAGGGTGATTCATCCCACCATAATCTGGGAGGGGGACCAGGTGTGGGGAGAGAGGAAGATGAGTCACCTCTCAAGGTGCTGATCCTGAGGGAGGAGCCAAGACCAGCAGGTTTAGTGGGTGCCCATTTCCTAGGTAGGTGTGACGGAACCAAGCCTAATCACAGGTTGTCTGCAGGCAGCTGACACCTCTGTTATTAAAGTGATCCCAGTTCTGGGCATAATTGGTTGTGGACAACATGAAAGATTCAGTGTGTTATTGTTAGAGCAGACCACTGGTTACTCCTTTAAAATGGGAAAGACAATTTTAACACCCACAAATTTCCCATGACTTTCTTGTCTCATGGCATAGCAGCCATTCCTCCCAGTTGTGTGTCTTCTTCAAACTTATCTCCTTTTCAGATCTTCCCCTGCACTTCAGACTACTTACACACATATTTCTGCTTTATTTTTTCTTTTACCAAATAGGAGCTCTGTCTCAGTGCATCTTCCTTGGCTTGGCAACCTCCACAGCTCTGGGTGTCATAACTCAGCACTGATGAGTTCTGGACTTTATTAGCTGATGCTGCAATTTGAGCCTGTCAGTTGCTCCTTACCCATGACTTTTGGGTCTGCTGGCTAATATAGGTGAAATCTGACAGAAGGAAAATATTAAATTCTCACAAGCTTGGGTGAAAATGGTTGGATTCCCAGGTAAAGAAATGAAGACTGGTTCCACTGGGAGAATGGTCCTGACTATTGCAGACATCAAAGTGTGATTTCACTCCTGCTCCCTTCTGCTGGGCATTAGGAAAATCTTTCTGTCTGACATCCAATAGGGTTGAATTCAAACTACAATTTTAGCATAATCCTCTACAGACAGGGTGAGGTGCAGTTTCCCAAGAAACCAGGTTTTAATATTTCCCACATTCATGGGACCAGCGACTTTCTCTTCATACAAAGTTTTGAGTTTGCTCATTTATGAAATACACTTTTTTTCTTCATATAGAAGAATCATAGAAGGTTTTGCATTGGAAGGGACTTTAAAAATCATCTACTTCCACCCCCTGGAACCATAACTCTTCCCTGTAGATCACAGACCACGAGGCTCCACAGCTAAAGCATTGCCTTTTTCTCTCATGCCACTGACAGCCTAATCCCAACACTTACCAGTTTTGTGTTTGAGTCCTTGCTGCTGCTACAAAATTAATTTCATGGTGGCCAACCTAAAGTTCTGGTGGCCATTGATTTGTTCACATGATTCCTTCAGAGTGGACAACTCACTTGTCCATTTTCTTACATGTTTTATCATTTTCTGCTCAACTTCTCACTGTCCCCCTCAACAGACAGATAAGCAGCATTTACTTTCACTGCAGTGTTTAACATTTGGGTTTCATCAGAATTAACTCGATTTTATCACCCTTAATTGCTTCTCTCAGTTCATTCCACCCTGGAAGTAGATCAGTCTGGGCTACAGGAGGACAAACCAGTTTTAAAACCTGTTTTAAAATTCTGTTTTGCTCTCTTGAAGTCTTTTAAGGAAAATCTGCTACTGAGAAGAAATTAACCATACCCTGGCTGAAACCAGAACAGACAGTCAGTGATATATTGTAATGTTTTCAAAGGGAAAATTTACAAGTTGTTCCGTGCAGAGAAGGAAAGAACAAATGATTTTTAGGGGGAAAAAACAGTACCTTAACTTCATGGAATTTATGAATATTCAGGCCATAAATCTCAAAAATCAAGGGATATTTTGAAACAGACACAGCTTCAAGATTCATAGGTTTTAGATTGGAGCTATGTCAACTTCATTCAATGTTTTCAGCTCCTGTGGCTGGGGAATAGTTTAACCCACAAAGGCTAGGCTGAAACAAGAATTCAATTTCCTCAACAGACAGCATAATTGTTAACACCAGCATAATTTGGTCTTTGTAGCTCGTCAGTTGAGTTCAATGGTATGTTCCACTCCTGAATGACTATAGTTAATTAAGGTGCCTTTTGAGCCCCCAAAATTACATTCTGCACTTCTTTTGGAGCCAAAACCACCATATGGTGTCCCTTGAAGAATACAAGTCCTTAAAATTTCCCCTGGTCTTGCCAAAAAAAAAGGGAGTTATTTATAGAGACTGAGGGGTAAAATTTCTCTGCATTCGGAACTCAGAGTAGAGGCACTGCCTGGTGTGAACTTTCTCCATCCTGGAGATGTCTA
This sequence comes from Ammospiza caudacuta, assembly GCF_027887145.1. NCBI lineage: Eukaryota > Metazoa > Chordata > Aves > Passeriformes > Passerellidae > Ammospiza > Ammospiza caudacuta. The sequence continues at coordinate 152,785,357 of NC_080593.1, forward strand.
CAATATGTTTTTCTGATACCTTTAAAATAATTTTTCTCCATGGGTATGGACTGTTCAGGTCTTCTGCAGCTTTGTGCTAACAAGTAAAATGCCTGAATGTCCATTTTTTCTAGCTTCTTCCGACAACAGCCTCTTCTGTCAAGTCTGGGACTTCTAAAAGAAAGCTCCCACTTAGCAACACGGAATAATGAGATGTTTCCAGCATCTGTTTTTATTTCCTCACAGGTAAGGACCTGTGTTTAAGGTAAAGTTTCCCATGGTCTTTGTGCCCCAAGCTTTGCTGCTTGAGCCTTCTGCCGGCGACGTCTCTGATCCAAACGCATTAAGATCACTTCTCCCCAGATGCCTACTGGCTTCTGTTTTATTTAGCGCGCCTGGATGGTTTTCTGGGACTGCATCCAAGGTAGTCTCTGACCTTGCTGGTCCTTAAGTCAGCTGTGGTGTACGTGGAGCCCTCCAGAGCGACGTGGTCAGTCCCTCCTGCGGGATGTGTCAGGCGTGCGATTGCCGCCACGCTCGCTCCTTCTGGCAGGGCACACAGAGGGATAAAACGGTGGCACATTTTTCACAGATGCCTGTGCAAGGCCAAGAATAGGTTCTCACATTCATAAAACCGGCACAGCCTGCCCTCAGGGAGGCAAGTAACTAATTTATTTTGCCTTTTCTTATCATTATTTCATCTGATCTCTCCTTTTTTTGTCCCTGAGACAGTAATGTGCATTTCAGCTGTGTCTTCCATTCTGGGAATCTCAAAGTACTACACAACACAAGTGATTTCAGCGTCCTGCCACTTCAGCAAGGGATGTTGTTTTCAAATTTCTCTTTATGTATTGCTAGGTTTGCTTGGAGAGAATACTTTTCTTCATATTGAGACACAATCTACTCATTTTTAAGGAGAAATAGATGTGAGCTTGAAAAGAACTCAGTCACAGTGGAGGCAGGAGATATCTCAGCCAATATTAAAAGTCTCCAACCCAGTTACTGACATCAGGGCAGCACCACAAATTCTGCCTGAGGTCATTGCAAAGCCTCAGAAATTCATGGGGCAGTTTAATCTGCATTTTTGCTGTGTGAGCCATTGCCCAAGAGCCAGGAAGAGTCTTTGGGAAGGATTAGTGAAAGTTTCCCTGGCAGGTGGCTACTTTCCAGTAGTCTCAGAACTTTGGGGAAGCAGAAAAAAGATTGTACCTTAACCAGTGTATTTTGTGGATGCCACATGGATTCATACCCCATGCTAGGTGCTGATTATCACTGCGGAGCTGTAATGCATGGCATGACAGGATCTGCCTTCATTTCTGGACACTAAGAGAGAATTCTACCAAAAAAAACCAGGAGAAAATGAGCAATATTATAAATCCTAGAGTTTCAGTTGTCTTATGTGCCAGGCTGTACCTTGCTTGTTGGGAATAAGAAGTACTTAAAAATTTTTTTCTAAATTTGTCAGTCAGTGTCTGCACTGGAAATTTAGGGGCCAGGTAGAAAATAAAAATAAAAATAAGTAAAACTTGAGATAACTCCATACTGGGGCCAGAATTAGGTTGGTTAGAGCACTGTGCTGACAATGCCAAGGTTGTAGGTTTGACCCCCCTATAGGCCATTCACTTAAGAGTAGGACTCAATGATCCTTGTGGGTCCCGTCCACCTCAGAATATTTCTGTGATCCTGTGGTATTTTCTTACTCTGAAGCCAAATTAAGGTTAACAATGTGTTGATTATTTTGTATGTGAAACGAGTGAATTTAGAAGCTCTATCAGGAGCCATCTGCATAAACAAGTTCACTCCCGAAGTGACACCTCTGATTTTCTCCTGATGATTTTCACCCGTGGCCTTTCATCATCTTGACTGTAACGGGCATGACACAATCTGAGCCTCACCTGCTGCTTCCATCCCTTCAGATCAGGAAAGGCTTTGTGATGGCAGCCAGAGCAACAAGGGCTGAAACGAGATCACTGTGGTGGCTGAAGGGCGTTTGCAGCTGGAGACCCGGCAAAATCTTTTCCCACTGCCAGAAGAGGAGGTGCCCTCCATGCAAGGCATTTCTCTGCTTGTGTCTCTTCCCTGCCTGTAAGTCACTGTGTAATCACATCATGGCTGGAAGTATTCATTAAAAAGCTGGAGCCATTAGCAGAGGCAAGGCAGCCTCCTTTGTTTTGTGCAAAATTAGATACCAGCGCGAGCCCCAGTCCTAGCTGCATTCATGTTCGTAAATCAAAGTCAAGTATTTCATTAGAGTGTCTGCAGTGTATGTATATAACTCAGCAGCAGAGAGTCTGCTAAGCCTAATGTGTTGCATTTAATTAACATTTAATTAGAGAGTTTTTGTGGGAGGTGCGTGAGTATTTGCCAGGCGGCTCATAAACATGAATCCACATCTCGCTGGCTGGACATCAGTGCTCAGTTCTAAATAAAGCTGCAAGTTGAAATCATCCTCTCCATCCATGCAGATCTAGTCCCAGGATACCTCAAGATTCATATGTGACTTCAAATTTCGGAGTTTAGTTTGCTATTGGATCTCTCCTTCGGTTTTCTTTTACTGATCTACATAAAGTTGCATTTGAATGATTACATTTACTCCTCTCTTACTCATTTGTGTGGTGAGCAGTTGGGTCATACTGGAATAAATTGCATGTCTTGTTAAAGAAAAAAGAAAAAACTTAATTTCAGGAGGGAAAGTCTTCCCTTTCAGATTTATGAGTCTGGAAGCTTTTAAGGTGCTGTGGCAGATGCCTCACAATTTAGGCAGCACAGTTATTTCCATTTGCAAAGAGAGATCTGTGATATTTTTTCCCAGTAAAATCATTATTGGCAGGTTTTTGATGGCTTGTGCTAGACCAGATGTGACAAGAGCTCTGATTTTTGACTGATGTCTGCATGACAGTCCTGTAATCAAAACAGGAAGCCAAGTGATCACACGAGGTCTTCTTTGGAGTCATTGGAGTGAACTCCAATAAAGTACATACAAGCCAGAAATCTTCTCCAAACACTCCCTTATAGGTGAAATCTATCTGACCTGCATGGATACCTTCAATACAGGTGTCTCCATCTGAACAAGTCACACCAGGTTCTCTTCACTGAGACAAGTTCAGGGCATTATTTGTCTGACAAAATTTAGGAATTTGTTTGAGTATGAGCAGACCTGTGACATTACTGACTCTGGTGACTTGGCACCTACTTTTACAGGACGCCAGAAATCCCATGCAGACATGGACACCTGAACACAGGCAGGACAAATCCCACCTACACTTTCTCACTGTCAGGTGTAGAAGGAGACTCTGAAAATCTGTTGATTCAGGTCAATAAAGGGTGGTGGGAAACTGACACGGGTTCCCCAAAGAATTTGTGGATGTTCTATCCCTGGAAGAGTTCAAACCCAGGATGGACAGGGCTTGGAGCAATCTGATCTAGTGGAAGGATTGGAATAAGAGGATTTTGTCCAACCCAACCCTTCTATGGTTCTATGATAGAAGTGAAAATCTAAAACTGGTGTTTGTGGGTACTCCTCCCTCAGCTGTGACATGGCTGAGACAGTCTCCAGTGTAGTGGCTTTTGCAGGGACACACTGAGGACTCTCAGTTCAGGTGACACTTTTCTATCCTAACACCTGCCACCCTCACAGGCAGACTGAACTCAGCTCTGAGCCTCAGCCTGGACTATCTTAGGGCACAGATATGCCCAGCTTTGCAGCAGAGCAAAAACAACCCAGAGCTGTGAACTCCAGGGCTCATTGCTGCAGCTGTGGCTGCAGCTCCTGGAAGATTACAACCTAACCCCCCTCATTTCTCCCACAGCTCTGTTTCAGAGCAAGGTTTCACCTCATCCTTGTCCTACATGGCTTTTTCCCCACGCTGTTAATCAGCCACTGCTGTGCTCACCCCGTGGCTGATAGCAGAAGTGACCCATTTGGAGTAGCTGTCCTCTTCAGAGTGGAGCTGTGGTAGGGACAATCTCACCAACATGACAGATTTTTTCACCCCAGACTAAACACATCTTCTGGCTAAAAATAAAAGGAAAGGGGAAAAAGAAGGAAGAAAGAGGGTTGGTTGGTTATTTCTTTTTCTCCACCTGACCAGCTGCCCAATGCTTTGCATTCTGAAAATCTGTTTGGGAGGTGTCAGCTCATTACTTCTCATTTCTGTGGATGCTTCTGAGAGAAATGATCTCTTTGATACTCTGCAGGTTTGCTGTCTTTTCCTCATGTGCCCTACACCTGAACTGGTTTTTATCATCCCCAATTCAGAATGCCAGGATAGCACTGGGCCTTCGAGGGATAGAAAAGCAGGAGAGAAAACAAGTAGAGGGAGAGAAAAGGGATAGAAAAGGAGAGAAAAAAAGTAGAGGGATGGATTTTTTTTTTTCCTCTGGCACTACAGTGTAAATACATCATGGTGGAGGTGGTGTTACATAAAAGAAGGGCAGATGAGGAGTGAGGTGGCAGTGGGTCTGATACAGGAATATTTTCCTACCTGGGTTAGGGGGCTAATGGACTATTGAGGGCTGAGATCTCTCAGCTGGCACAATTAGTGTAGCTCCCTGGAATTTAATGGAAGTCAATGCTAACTTTCATCCCTTATGGACTAAAAATCCACTGAGCTTGAGGGTTTTTAAATTATGCTGTTCAGTGAGGTGGAGCCATAGATGTGTGTGGCAGGAGTCTATAGAAAGCTACAGGTTGTAATAAGCTCTCCATACCCTTCACCAAGGCTTTTCCCTCCTCTCAGGATGTAAATTCATGAGCTCAGAATTCTGAGCCTTCCCCTCTGGTTGGAGATTTTGCAACCCAATCTCACAACTCAGGTCATGTTCCCTCCCAGGGAACATGGTGGGCTTCTGGTGGGCTTCTCCTGGGAATCAGAAATGGGAGGAGGTGGAAGAGAAGGAAGTCAAAATCACAAAAATAGAAGGGATTTGATTCAGTTTGGTGATCTCTAAGTTGCCACTGATCAAATCCAAGTGCTTTCCTTGTGTTAAAAAAGATTGCTTCCATCAATCTCCAGGAAGGCTTCAAGATGAATGTCCTTGTTTTTGGTGTCTTCATCCTTTTGGATCTGGGACAAAAACATATTTAAAGTTACTTTTGCACATCTTTCTTCTCCTTTCAGCTTCCTCCTTTGCCACAATCTGCAGGAGAAGGCCCAAACACAGATGCTGAGTTAATTTTCAAAGGACTGCAGCAAGGTTTTTTGTTCTCTCCACTTTGTGTCTCCCGCTTTATTTTCCAGATCAATAAGAAGTTACCTCTGTCTTTACTGTTTCATAATAATACTTGACCTGCAGATAAGAAGGAAAACATGACAAGAATACGAGGGAGGGAAGTGTGAAGCCATAGGTGGCATTTGAAAAATGTTCACCTTCCACAGCATCTGCTTTCCTTTGGTTTGGGCATCATCTCATCCACAAGTGTTAAATATTTCAGCTGAGCACATTTTATGGTTGTTGTGGGATCAAGAAAGGGCAGAGTATCACTATTTTGTTGCATGATCACTTTTTAGAGCTGCAGGTCTCTACCATGCACTAATAATTCTCTACCAGCATGACTTTGATCAGAGTTTGTTTTCACTCTACACCTCAATGGTGACTACATTTTCATATTTCTGACTATGAATTTGTGGATCACAAGTTCCCAGTCAGAAATCATGGGGTCAAAATCACAGAATGGGAATCATCATATCAAAATCCTTGACACAGCTGTGCCCAGGGGTGGAGCCATCATTGGACACCAAGAGGGGACTGTGAATGCTCAGCCACACTCATGACCATGTTCAGATTTGACCCTTTCATCCTCTATCTCTAAATCTAATTTTTTAATCTAAATCTAAATCAAATCTCAATCCTGCAGCTGCCTCTGCCCAGAGGACAAATCATTCCCTGTGATCCACACAATATTGGAAAAACTCACCTGGGATGAATTTTCTAATGAAAATAATATTTTGTATTTTTAACATCAAAATTTTCATGTGATCATTTTTTACTACTATTTTTGCAACAAAAACATTGTTTGCCTGTCAGCAAATATTGAAGTGATGGTTCTTGCTTGCCAACCTCCACAATTTTGTCATTTACACTTTTGCCTTCCGGCAGGGAGCTGGGCAGCAGGAGTCAAGAGTGGGAGGAGAAATCAGGTAAGCAGGTATTCAGCCATGTGGGCAGTTATTCCATTTTAGAAAGAGGTCTATGTTAGCTGATGAGCTAACACAGATCACTTTCTAAAATAGAATAACTTTGTAAATGCTTAAAACAGAAAAGGAAAATGGAACCAAAAAAAAGGGGGGGGGAAAGAGGGGGAAAACTGAAAAATAAAAGAAAAAAAGAAAAAGAAAAAGAAAAAGAAAAAGAAAAAGAAAAAGAAAAAGAAAAAGGAGACAAAATAAAGAAAATGAGAAAGGGAAAAAGTGAAAAGCAAAAGAGAAAGAAAATGGAAAAGAAATGGGAAAAAGAAAAAGAAAATTCAAAAGGAATAGAAAGAAAAATTAAAAGAAAGGGGAAAAGAGGAAAAGCCAGTTTGGTTCTAGGGAACCTTTACTTGTTAATCTGCCAGATGAAGCATCTTACTGGAGAAGGGATTTCCCATTTTCAGTGATTTCTTCTGCATTTTTTAGCAGACACCTCTGGCCCATTCAACACTCCTTGTGTCCTCTGCATCCTCCTGGGTTATTCATGGCCCCACTTTCACTTCAGCCTGGAATTTAAACCTCCTGATTGATTTTTGGCATCAATCCTGGCCCCACAACCCTTTGGTGATGCTTTGGGACAGACAGAAGTTGTTTTCCAACTTCTCACCTGGTTCAGAAAATCCTATATGTGGTTTTCACACTGGCTTTTCAGTTATATTTTCCTTTGAAGCGTGGTCATCCATTCAAAGAAACTGATTTTGCTCCAGTTTTGCAGAAATGCTACAGAACAATTCAGTCACCTCAAAGAAAGGAGCTGTGCACAGGGATTATTTTTTCCCAGTTTAGGCCTGTGATTTACCTGCAAAAGGCTCGACTTCAATTTCTTTTGCATCATTCTTTTGAGAAACAGGAAGGTGAAATCTACCCCAGGCTTTTGCTTCACTTCAGCCCCTAATCAATCTTAGCAGCCATTTATTGCTCCATATTTTACCAAGCAAAAAAAGATTATGCCTTAATTATTCCCTCCCATGCCTCTGAGAGTTGCAGGAATAAGGTAAACAGAGGGCCAGTACAAATAATCAGTAAAATGAAAGTTAAGACATCAATTTTCTCTTCTGTGATCTAGTAATTTAAATCCTGTGTGTCCTTTTCCAGCCTCATAATGGTCACACATATTTGTTTCCCTGTGTGATGGGTGAACAAGGCTCCCAAAAGAAGGTGAAGTGTGAAGTGATGTGCAGAGGAGGCTGTTTCTCCTGATTGTTGTAGAATCCCGTTGTAGAATCCTATAGTTGATACCTAATGACTGGAATTAGCTACAGGAAATCTGCCCTTAAAACTGAATTTCACTCTTTTTTTTCCCAGTGTAACTCACAGATGAAAAGATGCTTTGAATCCCCTACACTGATATTTCTTTACAGGGCAACTGGGAAGTCACGGCCCTAAAAATTTGGAAATATTGCAGTGAATTTATCCCAGTGTTCAGCTGTTCCAGATTTACTGCCATATGTTGGCCTTTAGTGCAGCTCCCCCCCGTCCCCCATGTTGTTAGCAGCCTCAGGTGTGCAGAATGGCTCCATGAATCCGTGAATGTGATAAATGTTATCCATTACTGGCAGGGCTGTTCCTCCTCTCACTGCAGTTGGTTTCACTACAGAAACACTTCCAGTAAAGCAGAGCTTTTATTTATTTATTTATTTATTTATTCCAGGGGTTTCTGTGGTTTCACAATTTTTCTGGCCAGTGCACTTTTCATTAGTTATTGGTTATTAAAAAAGTTATCCAGTGCTGTTTTCAAATTAAATCCATTGTCTGCTCTCCTCGGGAATCTCACCAGGGAGATGAGATGTGAGATGTGTTTGAAACCCGTCAGCTTGGCCAGGTGGATGCAGAGCAGGAGAGCAGAGGGAGCTCCTGATCCTTCAAATTCTTCTCCCTCACGGTCTCCTAGAGAGAGCATCATGTGCAAGAAATGACCTTCAATGTTGCAGACATCTTTTCATGAACAATCCTCTCCTTAGGATTTTTCCTCCTGAGAAGCTGAGAGGCCTCAGGAACAAAATGGAAACATTGATTATATGCTGCTGTGGAATGCAACAGGTGCATCTGTGATTGGCTCATGTTGGTTTGTTTGTAATTAATGGCCAATCACAGTCAGCTGGCTCAAACTCTCTGTCCTAGACAGAAGCTTTGTTATCATTCTTTCTGTGCTATTCTTAGCCTAGCCTTCTGATGAGATCCTTTTCTTCTATTCTTTTAGTATAGATTTAATGTAATGTATATCATAAAATAATAAATCAAACGTTCTGAAACATAGAGTCAGATCCTCATCTCTTCCCTCATCCAAGAACCCCTGTGAACACCGTCACACTTCAAGGGGTTGAGGTAGTTCCTAGAGTTCCTAGAGTTTCTAGAGAGGGAATAAGTCATTCCAAGGGCCATAATTATTATTTTATTTTTATATATAATTATTCAGTGTCCTCCAGCCTTCCCTGCACTGGTTGATGTATCAGTGTATCAACTCTCCCATCCTCATGTGAGGTGCTGTGGAGCTACTTTAAAATCCACCAGACGCTGTTTCCCTTTGAAAGTCACTCTGTTATAAAAGTGAGAGCATCTTTCTGATTTCAAAAGCTGCTCTGAAACTCTCAGAGCCCCTTATGCCAAAAGCAATCATGTTTTAAATGCAGGTAAGTACAGCTCTGGCTGAAATTCCAATGATCAGGCTGTGGAGGCAGGAGGGAGAGAAGAGAAGAGAAGAGAAGAGAAGAGAAGAGAAGAGAAGAGAAGAGAAGAGAAGAAGAAGAGAAGAGAGAGAAGAGAAGAGAAGAGAAGAGAAGAGAAGAGAAAGAGAAGAGAGAAGAGAAGAGAAGAGAAGAGAAGAGAAGAGAAAGAGAAGAGAGAGAAGAGAGAGAGAGAGAAGAGAGAAGAGAAGAGAAGAGAAGAGAAGAGAAGAGAAGAGAAGAGGAGAGAAGAGTCAATCATAGAATACCCCCTGTGACTTTTCCTTACCCTAATCATAGTTACTCTGAGTTTACACCCACCTGAAGCAATAAGGAAGCCCAAAGCTCTTGTGGGAGAGTTATGAAGATGTTGTTCTGTAAAGGAAAAGACCAAAGAATTTTTAGGAAGGAAATTGCTGATGAACCCATGAATCATAGAATCATAAAATCTTAGAATGGTTTGGGTTGGAAAGACCATAAAGATCATCTTGTTCCAAAGCCCAGCTTTTAAATGTTAATGATCCTTCTGCAGGTTCATTCATGGCTGTTCTAGGACTTAATGTTAGCACATCTTGTCCCTTTTCTAGTGATTTGGTTAGGCCATGTTCATTTAATTTTATTTTCAAGGCTGAGAAAGCTGTAAGATCCCTGCTATGGGTTGGAAGAATTTATCTCACATGGATTTCCATATTGCAGAATCTCACCCATGTGTGATGAACTCTGCAGAGAAAAACCCAAAGTTTGGAGGAGTGTGCTCTAGGACCTGTCTGGGGCTGCAGCAGGTTCAGGTTATTTCCACTCCAGGGTCCCAGTGTGATGCTGAGGGTGCTCTTGAGCTCAGCAAAGCAGGTGCTGCTTTAAATTGGATTAGTGCTGTTCCAGGAGGTGCTGTGATCACACACTGCCGAGAAATCACATCCTACCTGCTTCACTTTTCCCAGGCATTTCATGTCTCTGCAGAATTTCTGCCTGGCACTGATTCTGGGTGCTGCTCTGTGTTGCTAAACAGCTGCTCTGTCCCACATCTAAGTGGGCCTCCCTCCATCCCAGAAAAAAAAATCAAAAAAACAACAAAACCCCCTGAATCAGAAGAGGGTGTTTTATTCACCCAGTGTGAAACACTGCTCTCCTCGTTTGAGACTGCAGGGGTCACTTAGAGAGGTCTCTCTAGCTCCTTTTCCTCCTCTGTTCCTGCAGCAGCAAGGATTCACACCCATTCCCATCACATTTTCTGCCATTCAGTGGGCACTGTGGTTCTGCCTGCATGAGTCCTTTCTGCAGAGCCACGGAGAGGAGGGGAGGGAAGCTGCTGTGTGTTCTGTCAGATGGAGTTTGGTAAATAAGTGTAAATAAGGCTTACAGAGCCATCCACAAGTTTAAAAAGGATCCAGCCAGAAATAGCAGGCTGGCAGGGCGGGCTCTGCTCAACAGCATCACCCTTGGCCACCGAGTTTCTGTTTGTTTTTTTCCTTTTCTTCTCAGTGACTGAAGCAAAAGCTGATGGAAGAAAATGTGCATAAAGGTCCAGGAAGTGACCTGGAAGTGAAAAAGCAAGAAGAAAGGCTCTGAAATTGTTGTATCTCAAGCAGGGGTTGGGCAGCTTTCTTCACCCCTATATTTCCTTTTATCTGTGTATGAGATGTCATTATTTTTGTTTGCAGGAGAGCAGGGAAGCTCATCTAACACTCAGATCCATTGTGTGACATCTTTTTCATAAGTGAATGACTGAGGATTTTTTTTTTTTCTGTCACAGAGAGGACTCCCAAAATGGGTTGGTATAAACTCCATTCCAAAGCTTTCCATGGAGATTTCTGGGAGTATGAGGGATCACTCTGGACACTTGATGGATCAAGGGAGCTTTGATCCATGATCTCAGCTAATCCAATACCTGGGTCCATCCCCATGGGCACAGTGTTATCCAGCAAGCAACAGACAAAGACACCTTTATATGGTGCTTAAAGAATAATGAAGAACATTTTACAGCCTTCCTAGACCTCTCAAAAGGCAGAGATTTCTTTGAAGAGGCCAAATAGTTGTCAGAGTGAATTTGCATTGAATTACAGAGTGTTTGAAATAGCTGGGACTGGAAAGGTTAACAGATACTCTCATTAAAATTCAGTCCTTTAAATTGAAATATCCTGAAATCTGCTGCACTTCACACCACATGAAAGTGGGTGTAACAGCAATGAAATAAGTTGGAGTTCTTCTCTGCTTTAAGTGTCGGGCAATTTGCAATGCAATGTGCAATATTTTGGTGTGAAGACATCAACTGGCCTTTCCCAATGCAAACTGGGCATGGATTTAAATTTACACTGGCAAAACACCTGGTCCCAGGAGTTCAACAGTTATGGGAAAATTCCCAAAAACTACAGTGCTATTGAAGAGTGACAGAAACCATCAGATGGGGTAAAAACCAGCTCAGAGCATCCCCTTGCAACTCAGTTTCTTGGTTCCTGCCAGCCCTATGTATGTCTATTTATAACTGCAACTTTGCTCAGTTAATCATGTCAAAAAATGGCATTTTCACCTCTGGGAACTGTATCTGATGTAACAATCTTTGCAAAATTGTTAATCCCCGACGTGAATCCCCAAGTAAACTGATTATGGCGCCGGCAGCACGAAATAAGCTCAGACCTTTCCATTAATCGCTGCACAAACCATGGCAAATCTTGAGCTGAATTTAGATGTATGAGAACATTCCTGGTACTTCAGGGAATAATATACACACAGCTTCAGACATCATGTGAGTGGGTAGCTGCTGAGCACAGGAGCCATCCACTAGTCGGTGGTAATTCGTGAGCTAGAATTTTGTCATTTACTCATGTGGAAGCAGTTCATGCAGAAGCAGTAGGGCCAGGAAACTGGAAGGTGTTAAAAAGAAATGGCTCTCAAGGAATATTTTGCTGATGGGTGTCTTGCCTTTCTCACCAAAGGCTGCCTGGAGAGGTCCTGCTCTCATGGTGCTGCAGATCAGCACCCATCGGATACAGGGCTCTGCATTTCCACTTCTTCAAGAAATAGAAGTGACTGGAGATGTCAACTGAAATAGCAACTCGACCGCAGAAAGCCCAGCAGTGCAAAGGATCATGTGGAGAAGCTGAAATGACTGTTAGATACCTGGAGATTTCAATTTGTTCCAGCCTTGGCCTTCTCCAGTCCACTTTGGCAGGGAGAGAGTATTTTGTGAGGAAAAAAAAAATAATATGAGTAGTTTCATGTTACATCTCAGAGGGAAAAAAAAATTAAAAAGATAGGTGAAGATGTTAGAGGTTTACAATGTCCTTGTTCTCAAGGTCAAACCTTTCTCCTGTGAGATCAAGGGCAGGAGGAACCTCTTCAGTTCATACATGAGCCCATGTTTGCCTACCTGCAGATCCTCTTTCTGAAAAGTCAATCTGAGTCCTGCCCCTGACTCATCTGTGCTGGTGCTGGCACACATTTGGAGGACTTGGGAGTAAATTGGAGAGCTCAATAGTTTGATAGGGGACAAGGAATCCCATGATCCCAGGTGATTTACACCTCCAGACCTTGCTGTATTCCTAGAGGATGCTGAGGCCCTGGCACAGAGAATCTGTGGCTGATCCACCCCTGGAAGTGTCCAAGGCCAGGCTGGATGGGGCTTGGAGCAACCTGGGATAGCAGAAGGTGTCCCATGGCAGGCAGTTGGGACTCCATGATCTTTAAGGTCTCTTCCAACCCATTTTATGATTCCATGACTTTCCTCTCAGGAGTCAACTCACCTGCTGCCTCCCAAATGTAGTTCAGGCAATACCTCCCTCCAAGAACTTCTCCCAGGTGATGGAATGGGGCTACAGGATCAGTCCTTCCCTGGAAATGGTGAATTTGGAAGTGGAAACACTGAAGCAGCACAAAGGCATCTGGGTGGAGTCATCAGCAACACACAGGAGTTGCTTTCCATCTGTTCATGTTTCAGGAAACAGTGCTACATCCTTGAATATCTGTCCCTGCTGGTCCTCATTACACGCTGCTCAATTACTTTGGAGACAAAATACCAGTTTCTTAATGCTCCATCTCCCCTCCTCCCCTTTTTTTTTTTTTTTGTGTCTGAAATTAAATTCAGATTTTAAATCACAGGATGATTTATCACCTTTTTCTAACGGGCAGCCTCTCCCTGGTTAAACAGATTATTTACCTGTAGTTTCACTCCTTCAGGAATGAAACTTTTCTGCACAGAATGGAGGATGTGAGGGTCTTTTTAAGAAGCTGGTGAGCAGTGGAAAAGTCCCCAACTCATATGATTTAAGACTCAGTATGCACACCACATCAGGGAATTTTTACTTTTTCCAAAGGTATTACGGACTGTCCCTGCTGTGTGGTGGGTTTGAACCTCATCGTGGTCACTGTGATCCAGGAAAGTGGCTTAAATCCCTGGAGATATTTAGAATCTGTAGATGTGGCACTTGGGGACATGGCTTAGTGGTGGACTGGGCAGTGCTGGGGTCGGACTCAATGAATTTAAGGGTCTTTTCCAACCCAAATGATTCTTTGATTTTGCCTTGTTATCAAATCCATTTCCTTTGGAGAAGACTGCATCCAAATTGCACCTCAAGGACCAGGACTGCAAAGTAACCTGAGAGCTCAGGATTGCTGAGAGATTGATTGGCTGTGTCCCTGATCCAAATACTCTGAAAGGTGGGGGAAACCAAAGCAAAAGACAAGGTAAGAACCAGCAAGAGAGTTTTTATAAACTCAGTGCAATGGAAACACCTAAAGAATCATAGAATCATTAAGGCAGGAAAAGACCTCCAAGATCTCCACCTACCAAATTCACGAAATCCATGAAATTACCACTGTGGTAAATTCAAAAGCAGGCTCAGTCTTCCTATGAAAACTAGATTAATGTGATTCAAAGGCATTCCCACCATCCTGGGGCAAATAGAAAGGCATCTCTATTAGGTGAGGGGGATGTAAATCAGTGTTAATTGTTCTAGTCTTTTATAGTCCAGGGCACCAGCCTGGTCCATCTTGGGACCAAAGGGAGCAGTCCCACAAATTAAAGCGCAGTTGAGTGCCTTTTGTGAGGATTCCTCCTGGATTACCTTGGGCAGGTGACTCCAGTTTGCCCTGGGGAAATATTGCCAGTGGAGCAAAGAGCAGCTGGCGGGAAAAGCTTGGCTTTGAGAAATAGAAATGTGTCAAACATGTTTGGGGCTTCACTCCCCAGGCTGCAAAGTGAGATCGAAAGAGGAGACATAAATAAACCTTTGCATTAAGCAGTCCTTGCTGCTGCTGGAATCTCCTGCTGCTTCTCTCAGACAGCCTCTGATGAGCCTTGGAGCTCTGCAAAGGTGTTTCTGCAGTGGGCACATCTGGTTCTTACAATTTCACTCCTGCCTCGAGGGACTGGTGCTTGTTTTTTATGATTTTTGCTGTCTTTTCCCATTTCCTCTCTGTCTAATATAGAAGAGACTCCCTTCTAAATATCTTTAAGAAGAAATCAAGCAGAATATGGACATTTTTAATTGGACATTTTAATTGGATTTGGCTACTTCAGAGGCAGCTTTTTGGCTACTTCAGAGGCAGCTTTGTGTTATAAGTTAAACCCTACATGGAAGTGGGCTTTGCTGGAAAAACTGAAAAGTTGTGTCTGGTTATGCCCTGAGATTTACTGTGGGTGTATCAGAGCCTCCTTCTACCGTCTCATCCAACCCATGCTCATCCTCTGAGCCACATAAAGTCCCTTTCGCCATGATGTGGGTGCAGGAGCTGCGATAAATAAAGAACAGCTCTGGATGCTGCTGCTGGTCCAGGCTCAATAAAAAAGCTGTGCAATTCCAGTGTGAAGTCCTACAAAATGTCTCTGGTGGTTGTCTGTGCTTCTCTGCCTGTCTGAGATCCTCACTGGAGGACTGACTGGGTGCTGCTCTACTCAGCAGTTTCAGGAATAATGAATTTCATTGGAAGGAAGAAAATAAACAGAGGATTTATTAGTGCATACAGAAAAAGGATTGAGACCAGGAGAGCCCTTGTCAGGTGGAAGTGGCTTTCCTGGACATCTTTCTGCATCAGCTCTTCTCAGTATTCGACTTTATTGGCCTCTCAATATCTGCATAAAGTTTAGTGTTACATGAAACAACGTTCAATATCCATAAAATGAAAGCAAAAATCAACCCAAAGCAACCCCAAAACAATCCCTCAGCACTGAGGAACATAATGAAATGATACGGTTTTTTTCTTTTGTCTCATAGAATATTTTTACAATACAAACCCACTTGTATAAATACAACCAAACTTCCTAAATCTCTAATGGGAGGGAAACTGATATCAATTATGTGTTCAGTAATCCTCTCAAAAGATAACAACAACAGCCTTAATGACGTCAGGCCTATCTGCTGTAGCGAAAAGACATTAAAAAGCAATCACAAACAACAGCAGATCTCTACCTAATGCTCTGCTCACTGCGAGAGGGGAAGGCAGGTTATTGTGATTCAGGGCTTTGCTGTGAGCAGGGAGAGGAAAGACAAACTGGAGATGGGTTCACCACACATATTTTGGTTAAAACCAACCGGTCATGTGTGAGTCCTGGCTCTCACCAAATGCATTTGTCAGCTGAAAACTTGCTGAAGAATTACAGGCAGAGGGAAATCTCACATAATTTTCAGGACTTGGTCCTTCTCAGGTTTTTATTTCTCCGTCTGAATTTGCAGTGTAGGGATAATTAGCAAGATCTGCAGTGTTCTGCTTCTTGTCCCTCACTGTGAAAATCAATGTTTCCAGCCTGAGGATAAGGAATAGCACATGCCACATATGCTTAGGCGGGATCTGTGTGCTCTTTAGCTCTTCTAATGAGAAGCAGGATGTATCTAGAGTCAGGTTGAAGAGGATCCAAACCCAGTGAGTGTAAACAAGCAACGTCAAATATGCAGGAATAATAATGATGTAATTAAAAAAAAAAAAAGGAAAAAAAATCACAGCAAGTGGAGTATTTATTCAGAAAAGCGAAAATATTTGTAAATCAATTTTTAATGACACGAGCAATGTCAGTATTAGGAAAAGAGTATTTTATATTTGCATGATTGAATAAATACATCAGCATGTATAGTGAGCCAGGAGAGTTATGGAGACTCAGCTTTATGAGAAATTCAATAGTTCTGATATTTTTTTTTTCATTGCAGTCTGTGATATAATGCTATATTTTGATTTTTGCCTCTTGTGCATTTAAAAAAGCAACACATTTTTTGGTCAATGAGAATATATCACTGAAACTATTCCAACATTTATTTTTGTTTGACTTCTACTATTTCATTTTTACTAGATAAAGCTGTGGAATATGGAATTATAATAAGAAAGTGAATATAAAATTAAACGTGAAGATAAATGCTGAATAAAAGAGAACATAATAAATAAGCTTCTAACATAAAATAAATCAGAATAAACAATGCATCCTAAATATATATTTCAAATGGAATAACTCCACCAACTAAATGCTGAAATATATTATGTAAAAGCTGGTTTTAAGCAACGTCAAAACAAAATCAGCACACTCCTCAGGAAGGCTGAGATTTTGATGACTTTGCAAACCATGATGGGAAATGTTTTGCCAAAACCCTGCAGAACCAAGCTAATGTATTTTGAAAAGCATATGCTGAGCAGGGGTTTGGGATGACATGCTTGGGCCGAGTGGATAACAAGACTATTTGCAGCTTATTTCAGATGGGAAAGCAGATGGGGCTGTTCCTTGCTGTTAGACTTCTGTGGTCACAGTCTCTCGAGGGCTGAACTTAAACATCTGAGTCCTTGTGATTATTATTATTATTATCACAACTAAAAATACTGTGGCCGGGTCTGCATTCCCAACTTAAATCCCACAGTGCAAAGTGCAGGGAAGTTTTATCTTTGCCTAAAACATCTGTAACCCATCAGAACTTTGGGTGCCACATGTGAGGTGAGTCGCACCTACATCCAGAGCTGGGCTTGGCTTGCAAATGGGTGGAAGTTTTGTACTCTGGGAGCTCCCAGGGTGTCCAAAGGGTTCTGAACAGGGGTGACAGGGGTGACAGAAACTACAGAAGATCTGTTCTCTTCTGGATTATCATCAGTGTTTGAAGAGTGAACGTCCATGCAGAGGTGATAAAATCCCACATTTTGTGTTTGGGATGTGGGTCTGTCTATGAGTGAGAGGTCAAGGCTCCACATGCAGGCAACAGGGATTTTGTGAGATTCATCAGTGACCTGAGCTGTTACAGGCAGCTCTAGGAACAATTTATACCCACACTCCAAGTCCTTCATGGGGAATATGAGGTCACTCTCTCACATTGAAATGTTGAGTGGTTTGGGTTGGAAGGGACCTTCAAAGATCATCTTGTCCAACTTCCACGACATAATCAGGGACATCTCCCACTATGCCAGGTTTTTCCTAATCCCATCCAACCTGGCCTTGAACACTTCCAGGGATGGGGCAGCCACAGCTCCTCTGGGCAATCTGTACCAGGGCCTCATCACCCTCACAGTCAAGAGTTTATTCCTAATAATTGAGAATTTATTCCTAATAATTCGTAATCTAAATCTATGCTCCTTCAGTAGAAAACCATTCCCTTTTGTCATATCCCGGCATACTCATGTCCCCTCTCCAGCTCTCTTGTACCCCCTTTAGGCACTTGAAAAGGTCTAAATTCTCCCTGCCACCTTCTCTTCTCCAGGCTAAACAATCTCAACTCTCTCAGCCTGTCTCCATATAAGAGATGCTCCATCCCTCTGATCACATTCGTGGCTTCATCTAGACTCATTCCAACAGCTCCATGTCTCTTTTATTTTGGAATGCAGCACTCCTGGGCGGGTAGAAGGGCAGAATTTGCTCCCTCAACCTCCTGCCCATGTTGCTTTTGATGCAGCCCAGGTTACAATTTTCTTTCTGGACTGAAATATCATATTGCTAGCTCATGTCCAGGGTTTCATCCACCAGTGTCCCCAAATCCCTTTTTTTTCCAGGGCTGCTCTCAAGCAATTTATTTTTAGTCTGTGTTGATACTGAGGTTTGCCCTCAGTACAGAACTTTGCATTTGCCCTTGTTGTATTTCCTGAGGTGTTCCTGACACCTCTATTCAGGAGGACAGCTTTCACTCACAGGTTTTCTGGAATGTTGATCAGATGTTTATCTGGATCTGGGACCTCAGATAGCTCAGCCAGGAATGACTCCAGAGCAGAGAGCATGTGATATCTTGGGCTGGCTTTTATCATATGGCACCATGAAAAAATGCTACCATTGGGTGATCAGAACCAATGGCCACCTGAGAGATTTCCAGCTTTGAAATGCTGCTTTTGTTTTAATCCCTCCTTTTCCCTGAGATGTCCTTCTGTGGGAGTGGGCTGCACATTTCTCTGCCTGCAGCTGGAGGGATCACACCAACCAATCCCACTGGAGATTTGTCTGATTCAAAACCAGTTAGCTGCACTTCAGGATGGAGTGACAGGTAGCTAAACCTCTGGATACATTTCAGAAATGGGTTTTTACCTTGATTTTCATTTTTAACATGATCACACTGCAACTGTTCGTCTGTCTTAGCCGACTGCCAGTCTTGCTTCCCCCTCCTAGAACCATTTCTGTCTGCTTGCCAGTTTCAATGAGACTGAAAGAATTACTCAAATCCCCAATAATTTGTCCCTAGAAATGAACAGAAGACTTCATCTGTTAGCCTTAGCAAGGCAGGGTTTCAGCATGACAACCAGAATGACCCATTCCTCCTGCCCTGGTGGCACATCAGTCTCTATGTGTCTGTTGCTGCTTCTTCTGCTTTCTGATAAACTCATCATGAGAGTACCTGAGAGGCACTGGAGACGGTGTGGATGGGAGTTCAGGGGCTCTGAGGATGAGCTGGAGGGATTTGGGGAGTCTGAGGATTGTGGAGGCCTGGAGATGTAGGGATCTGCAAGGCTGATGCGTTGCCAGACTCGAGACTTGGAAGGTCCTTCTTGTATCTCAGTAGGAGGAGATGGTTCTGTACATGAGAGGAAAGCTGGGGATGTGGTGGCAGGATTGTTTACAAAACATCGTGCTCACAATTCTGTAGAAAATCTGTCCTCTTTTAATTCTGCTGCTATGAATATTTGGGTGGCTGATTAGCAAGAACATTCATTGTTCCCTTCTCAGAACGGAGCCCTGTGTTGGCTGTGGCATCCTCTCCACAGGGATGTCCCTGCTGATTTTCCTTTGGTGTTCATTTGTGCAGCTAATGGGAGCATTTTCCTAATCAATGCTGGTAGATTCCTGTTTAATTAATATTGATGAGTTGGAGAAAGAATAGAATGGGCCACTGGTAACATTCCCCCATGGCTGAGTGTTTGAGGGGGAAAAGGCAGAACTGCCAACCAGAAATCACCATCAAGGGCATACAATGAAAACCTTCAGCTGGACCCTGTTTCCATCCAGAAAAGAGGAAAAAACAACCCAAGGTCATAATGTGAAAATGCTAAAGGTGCATTACTAAACCAGGAATACTGAGGAAATATAAGAATTATAAGGTTGAGTGAATCTCCATGACTCAGATGATGCTTCACTTTATTCCTGACTGTCCCCTGACCTGCACTGGTACCAGTGAAAGCTCTGCTGGGTAACTGCTGCTGGGATAGATCCCTGGCACTGGAACACCCCTGGACACCAAGATACAGGTGGCTTCAGCAGACTTTGGTGGCTGCCCATGCACAAAATGCTTTAAAGCAGAAATAAATCTTGCCCACAGTGCAGGAAAACTTCATGTCAGTACATCCCAGTCTCTTCATAGTACAGGGCTGGCAAAATAACACTGATTTTCCCTGTTGGCTTCACAAAGAGAAGATCTGGCAATGTGTCATGGACAGAATAGATCTGTTTAAATGAAACCACCCTGACAAACAGCATCCTTCTTAAAATTTAAATTAACTGTTTTTCCCCGCCTAATAATACCAGTCACTGAGCCAAATTCTTATCTGTGCTTTCCCTTTGCTTCTTTTGTTTATTTAATCTGATTTAATTTAATCAACCATTTGTTTTTGGAGCTGTGTGTATGAATCCATTAAATCACTGAGTGCTATTTTGGAAATAGAGATATGCTGTCCTTTTTTTTTTTGTCTCTTTTTCCTTCTGATTCACACTGCTCCTAATGAGGTGCAAAGTTGACAGTTGAGAAGATTCATTTTCATGTGTCTTTAAAGGAAAGAGTCCAGTCTACAGG
The DNA here is from genome assembly GCF_027887145.1 of Ammospiza caudacuta. Classification (NCBI taxonomy): domain Eukaryota; kingdom Metazoa; phylum Chordata; class Aves; order Passeriformes; family Passerellidae; genus Ammospiza; species Ammospiza caudacuta. The sequence continues at coordinate 152,805,358 of NC_080593.1, forward strand.
ATAAAAAAACTGTAAAAATTAATTGAAGGCTTCAGGATTTGCCTTGATGCAAAGTGAGGCTCATTCAGTGACCTAAGGCAGGGGGAAAAAAGATTATAAGAAGGAAGGGTTCATGTCCTGTGCCCAGAGTTGAGCTACCTTTCCTGGGAATCAGAATTTCTCTCTAGATTTTCATGGCTACCACACCACTGGAAATATTCATGATAGAGACAGATCTGCTTGAGCACTGTGAGCAAAATCACAAAAACATCAAATATAGAATGGTTTGGCTTGGGAAGGACCTTAAAGGTCATCTTGCTCCAACCCCCTGCCATGAGCAGGGATGTCTTCCAGCTTACTCAGAGCCCCATCCAGACTAGCCTTGAACATTTCCAGGGATAAGGAGTTCACAGCATCTCTGGGAAGCTGTGCCAGAGCCTCACCAGAATCAAAGGTTGTTATTCTGTTATTCTGACTGATAATGAGTGGTCTGGGAAGACCTGAAGAGGAGATTCCAGGAAACAAGGTGGAAAGGAGAACAGAGGGCAGAGGGCTGAAGGGACAGCCCTGCATTATCAGCTCTTTGGAGGGGTGGGAGATGCAGGGATAGCAAACATTGCTGCACAGAGGGGCTGAAAGGGAGGGGTTTTGGCCAAGCTGTTGGGTTCTCCCTCAGCAGTGCTCACTGGGGCTTTTCATAGCTCTGGCACAGAGGAAAAAAAATGTGTGTTCAGGGATGTCTGATCATCCCTGCTGTCCATCCCACTCTCCTGCTGCAGGCAGGGCAGGACGGCACAGCTGGGCATGCAGAGAGGGGTCGCAGACATCTTCTCATTAAAAATCCTTTCTTAGGATTTTTCTTCCTGAGAAGCTGAGAGGCTTCAGGAACAAAATGTAAACAATGGTTATCTGCTGCTGTGGAATGCAACAGGTGCATCTGTGATTGGCCCATCTTGGATGTTTATAATTAATGGCCAATCACAGCCCAGTTAGCTTGGACTCTCTGTCTGAGACACAAACCTTCATTATTCATTCCTTTCTATTCTTAGCTTAGCTAGCCTTCAGAGATGAAACTTTTCCTTCTATTCTTTTTAGTATAGTTTTAATGTAATGTATATAATAAAATAATAAATCAGCCTTCTGAACATGGAGTCAGATCCGCATCTCTTCCCTCATCCAAGAACCCTGTGAGCACCATCACAGAGAGGATCTCAGCAGCAGCAGGGAAGGGAAGAATATTTAGAAAAGCTCTGCTGAGCACCTTGCCCTGCCAGATGCTGCCCCCCTGCTCTGCACCATCATTTGGGGGCTCAGGATGGCTGCAGGGCAGAGCAGGACAGTGCTGGGGGAGAGTTTTGCACAAGGAGGAGTCTCTTATTCCATACAGGGCTTGACAGGTCTGAGAACTCCCCAGCCACAGCCTAACCCAGGTCCTGTCAGCTGGCCCAAAGTGAAAAATTGGGTAGGTTTGGCTGGGTATCAGCAAAGCAAATGGGGATTATCAGAAACTCAAAGGTCAGAGCTTGTCACTTAAAAGATTAGGTGAGCGCCACAACAGAAGCTGCGTGATGAGATACAAAAGAAATAATTTGCAGTGTTGCCTGCAGAGTTTTCCTTGTCTAAGCTTGGGACAATCATCTTCATCACCCTTTTAAATTTGGGGGAGGCATCTAAACACAATACCCTAAGGGGCTGGGCAATGTGGTGACTTTATTATAACCATTAATTAACATTTTAATCTCTTTTTAACAATTCTAAAACATAACTGGTTCAAACCACCTACAAATATCTTTTTTCACAGTGGTATTTATTGCAATTTAATCATCCCAGGGTTTCTCAGACCTGCATCATGTTTCTGCAAAGTGCACTGAGTGACACAGCAGAATCTCAGCAGGAATTTGCTCTGTGTGCATTATGCTTCACCTTCTGCAGAAGTTATCAGGCTGTGGTGTAATAATTCCAATACTGTGGGGCTGGACACAGTGCCCCTACAGCGACCCCATTACCCTTCCCCATTATGTCTGGTAGAGAAAGAAGTAGAGAAACCTTAGGGATGAGAGGGAAAAGGTGTAAGGGGGCAAAGGATCTTTGTGAGAGAAGCTTCTTTCTGCTCTTTCACTTCCCCACTCCCTGCCTGATTCCCCTGTGGGGCAACCTCAAAAGAGATGAGCTGTCCCTGCTCTGTTTCCAAAGCTTTTCACTTCAAGGTGTCTCAAGCTGCAGCAGCTGTTGGTCACCCCCAGGCTTTTAGTCAGGACAAGGACACAGGGAATAGGGATAAATAGGGATGGATATTGCAAGGACCACCTGGGGAACTTAGAGAAGAACAATTCAGGAGAGGAGTGTGACCTGGAAAGACAGACCATCAGTTTTAAGGTGAAGCAGACAGGGAGGGCAGAGAGGAATTACTTAAAGGTCCAAGAGAACCAAATGGGGTGGGGTAAATGGATGGGAAAGAGGAGAAAATATGTTGGGCAAATGGGAGACCTCTGTAACCTCTGTACCCCCAGGGGACTCCACCCTCATATACTTTGTTTTTTCCCTTGAAAATCCTCTAGCTCGTCCTGGAAGGTTATTCCTCGAGGAAAGGGTGCTTGCAGTACGTCATTTTTGAGTGCTTTGGCGTTTTGTCTAAGCTTAATCTACGTGGATACTGTCCTTGGAAAGAAGACAAGGGAAACAGGAGCTCTAAGCAAAATAAATTTGGGACCACAAATGAGACACAAAGGAAGGTGGAGTCCACACCTCCTCTGGATTCTCCAATGCAGTCTGCCCCTCTACCTGTTTGTAAATTGTAGAAATCCCCGGAAAATTCTTGAAAATTCCAACTCCTGGAAGCAAGGCCAGGCTGGATGGGGCTTGGAGCAACCTGGGATAGTGGAAGGTGTCCCTGCCCATGGCAGGGGGTGAGACTGGATGGTCTTTAAGGTGCCTTCCAACCCAAACCATCCTTTGTATCTATGATTCTCTTCCAAATTAGACCAAACCCAGCTTTTAGCAGAAAGCCAAATTCACCTTTAAAGGTATGTTAGGTGCAACAACATTTCAATTTTGATATTATTAATTACAGCATAAATGTGTTCAGGTGGCCCCTGGTGACCAGTCAAAAAGGCACTTGACAAAAATCACTTATAATATGTGTTCATTTTAGTTAATGAGGCCCAGCTCTGATTAAATGCATAGAGAGGAAAGCTCTGTTAATAATGAATTCATTCCTTATCATATGAGAAAAGTAAGAATTTATAAAACTCGCTCACTATTTTTGGAGGATTTAAAAAAAGTCACAACACTTGAAATGGTCCCAAGTCCTGTTTCAGGAATGTGAATGAAGTATTTCATTTTCCTAAAGCAGGAACATGCAGTACTTAGCATTTCCAATTGGAGTTTATTTTAGTCTAATTTATTTTCAACAGCTTTCCCGTCATCTTGAGTGCTCTGAGAAGAGTTAAAGATAATATATTCCCATTAGAGACAAGGGATGAAACAACATCACCAAAAAAAAAAAAAAAAAAAAAAAAAAAGAAAGAAAGAAAAAAAGAGATATGTACATTGAATCAATCCTCTCAGTGAGCTGAGATTTCAGCCAGAGAAAGAAGAGCAGGAGGGCTGGAGACTCCAGGTGTCTGAGGTGTGTTCTCCTTGGCACAGGAGTGTGATGGGCACGTGCTGGAAGCTAAATTTATATTTCGGTGTCACCATGCAGAAGTTGAAGCTCCTTTCACAAGTTAAGGGTTCAACATCTCCAGTCAAAAGTTTGGTATTTAGGGCAGCACCTTTTTTATTCATGTCTGATTAAAAGGCTGACAAAATGGAGAAAGAAAATAAGATGTTTTATATGGTTTTTGTTTTGTGGGGTTATTGTGTAATTTTTCACATAATAATTATCTGTATGGAACAGATCAGATCCAGACAAACTTTGGCTAAAAATGATGTTGGTCACAGTCACATTTGAGACTTTGGTAGCCTCCCTGCTTTCAGGAGTCTCTTTTTCAGTGAGAGAGCTGGAGCTGACATTCAAATCCAGTCTCGGTGTTTCTCTGTGTTCTGTCTCTGTCTGGCCCTGTCTGTTAGGTTTTTTTCTTAGGAGCTGTTTTTCTGGAAATACTTTAAAAAATTCGACAGCATTCTTCTTTGGTTATTTGCTGTTCCTCCTGGAGGACTGCTCACACTGCAGGGTTGATTATGATAAATGTTCCTGGTGTAACTAATTTACCTGTTATGTCTGCAAATTGTCAGCTTCTATCAGCTTGAAATCCAGCAGTTTGGCCTACTCCTTGTAAATGTTTTGTACTCCCATGTCTTGCTTTTATAAACTCTTCCAGGATTGCCTGGGAGAGCCTGGCAGATGTTGGCAGTGAGAATCACAGAACGGTTTGGGTTGGAAAGGGCATTAAAGATCACCCAGCTCCAAGCCCTGCCAAAAGCAGAGACACATTCCCTGCCCAGGAAGAAATCTCATATTGTGCTTCCTCAAACATTCTAAGATTTTGCTTCTGACACAAAAATTTACAGGCAAACACTTTGACCACTCAGTGGTCCCCTAAGTTGGCTGATATTATTTCTCCTTTATTTCTTCATTTTTATGGAATAATTATTTTTCTACTTGTGCTTCCTCCTTTCCCATTTGACTGAGCTCAGCAGCAATGACTGTTCTAGCACAAAACCCCTCTCCATAAATTGCATTTTTAAAGACTGGCTCTCCAAAACTCCTCGGCAAGGACCAAAGGCTGCTTACTCACAGTTCTTGTTGGAGGTGTTTGAATAGATGCAGCATCTTCCTGCTCCTTCAAGACTCTGCAAGCAAAGCAAAGAACAAGCAGTCCAGGGTTAGTGGTGGGATAACAACTTCTGGGTTGCCTTAATATGATTAATAGTCAGAGACAAGGATTTGTCAAGGCAGCAAGAATACATCAAGGGCTGTGAAGCAGCTTTTTAGAATGAGTTATTTGAGCTAATTTCTGCTTCTTCTGTCCTGTCCTGGGTGTTACATCTGTGTAGCACACAGAGGTCAGTGCAAACATAATCCAATGAGCTGGTCTTGATTTAGGTAATTTCAGATTGGTACCTGTGCTGAAAACAGAGATAATTGGACATCCTGATATGGACTGGATGCTTCCCACCTACCCAAATTTCTGCTTAAACAAGACCAGGTCCCTGCATGCCTCTCTCTTCCATGGACTGCAGGGGGAGATAAGGACAACCAGGCTCCAAACCTCAAATTGAAATTAAGGTTTTCAGATTTTGCCAGAGTTTTCTCTGCAAAGTGACTCATGGCAGAGAATAGAAGTTCTTAAATCATCTCTATCTAAAAGGCATGGTATGGAAATGCATTTTGAGACTGAAAACTCCAGCAAACATTTCCATCTTGCAGAAATGGGTGATATTCTAGGCAGGAATTCATGGTGTTTGCTAGTGAGCTGTCCATGGAATCCTTGAATCATAGTCACATAGTCATGGAATCATGGAATCATTGAGGTTGGAAAAAGATCTTTAATGCATTGAGTCCAACCATTAACCCAGCACTGCCAAGCCATCGCTAAACCACATCCCCATCTACATTTCTTTTGAATGCCCCCAAAAATGGTGACTCCACCATTTCTTTGGGCAGTTCCAGAGCTTTGCCTGGAAAAGTCTGGTTTTTACCTAGGTTAGCTACATCCAGTGCAACTTCCTTGGAAGAAATGTTTAACAAGAAGTAATTCCAAGGTGGTCAGGAATGTCCATCCAAGTATAAATTTGTTTTTGCAATCAGGCACTGCTGCTCCTTGTTGGCTGGGCAAATTTTGGTGTGCTGGAGTAAAATAGAATTGTAGTTCTGTAGCAAAACATGGAAGAGACATGGGATAGAAACTAAACTCAGCACAGACACCTTTTTCCACACTGCTGGATTCCCTGGGGACAAAATACCTCGCCAAGGACCATCATGCTAAGAGGGTAACCTCTTCTAGCAGTGCTTTTAGGAACCTTCCAGCCTTTTCTTTGGGATTGGATCTGGGGGTTTATGGGCATCTTGGAAAATGGGACTGCTGGATGTGTCAGAAGCCTGGTTCAACCCAACCAATCTAACCCTTGTGCTTCAGTTCCTTTGCTGTTACATCCACCACTGCTTTTTGAAAGATTAGGATGAGGTGAACCCTGGTTGAGTAGACCCTGATTGCAGCAGAACTCCTGAATTTAAAAAAACTCGTGTACCCCACATCTCTCAGGCTGGTCTGTGCTGACTTTAAATCCAGGAAGGATCCCAGTGCTCTCTTTCCAGGCTCTTTGGAGGATTTGGAGGAGCCCTCTCCTCCTTTGGAGGATTCCTGCCCTACTGCACAGCAAAGCTGGGGTGGTGCTGAGCCATGCCAAGGGCTCCTGTCTGCTTTGTCCATCACAAGGACCACCCCGGTGCTGCGTTAACAAGGCCTCTCTTTTCCTGCCATACTGAATCTCCCTCAAAGCCCTGCGCAGAAAATGCCTCATTCCTACCCCACCTCCCTCTCTCCACCCCCATGGTAACCATTAAAATGCTGTTTTGGTCACCAATCAGCAATTCTTCTTTTGGGCGAGAATAAACAGTCCAACAAGAGGCTTAATTGCTTAAGTGGTCCAAACCCCTCTGCTTTGCACAAGATGTTTGTGTGTCCTTTATTATTCCTGACTCCTTTTTCCCTCCCTTTGGTCCTTCCCCATCGCTTTTCCACCCAGGCAGCTTGGTCCCTTTTGTACACAACATCCTTTCCCTTTCACAAATCCAGAAAGACCCAGTGGGAAGGCGGACACAGGAAATGCTGCAAGCAAGGAAAATGCCTCCCTACCCTGTGATATTGAGCTGCCAGGGAGGGAAGGTATTTATTTTACTTTTTTTTAAGTGTGTGGGGGGTGTTTTCTGTTTCTTTCCCTTTCTTTTTAAAGCCCTCTTTTCCACATTTCCTTTCTTGTTGGTTTGAAAACAACTGACAACAAAACCTGCAAGCAGAGCTTTGTCTTCCCTCACTTCCCAGTGTTTCCTTTACTTTCACAAGCATCACACACAAATGCTCCAAGAAGAAGGGGAAGGATTTCATCCTGCTTAGTATCCTGCATTCCCACTGAGCTCCATGCAGAGGGAACCTCAACAGTCTTGCTGTGGCTGAAATGGCAATCACAGAATGTCCTGGGCTGGAAGGGACCTTAAAGCTCACCCAGTTCCAACCTCCTAACACCTTCCACTATCCCAGGTTGCTCAAAACCTTGTCCAGCCTGGCCTGGAACACTTCCAGGGATGGGGCAGCCACAGCTTCTCTGGACAACCTGTGCCAGGGCCTCCCCACCCTCACAGGGAACAATTTGTTCTTAAACACATCATAAAACAGTTCAGATGTTGCCTCTGAAAGGCTTTGAGGCTTCCCAAATGAGCTCATTAGCAGTGCAGTTGCACTCCTGTGTTATCCCTGTATGATCCATGCATTGATTGGATCCACTTTTCTAACAAGGATTTCCCTTTAGGGAGGGTTGTGCCATAAACTCATTGCTGCTCTTTTTGGGGCTGGTTTAAAAAGACAGAGTCTGGGGTGAAGTCCAGCACGAGAAAAGCCATTATTGCTATGGGGAAACCTGAAAAAAAAAATAAAATTCAGGCAACATCTCCTGATGAATTTTCCTCAGGCCCAGCTGTATCAAGGACAAGCCTTGGTGCAAAATCTTGACCAGCTATGAGACCACGGGGGGGTGTGACCAGCAAAGGTTGGATCCGAAACCTGCAGGCTGGCAGCTGGTAAGAAATCAGAGTCAAAGCATTTCTGTCCATCTCAGAACTGTATTTCAAATTAAAAATAAAGCCAAAAAAAACCCAAAAAAACCCCAAACCCCAAAACCAAACAAAACAAAACAAAACAAAAGCAACAAAAAACAACAACCAAAAAAAACCACCAAAAAACAAACAAAAACCCCAAAAGCAAAACAAAAAAAATAAAAAATAAAAAAACCCCAAAAATATTCTAAAACCCAGTCTCCCACTCCCAGCTGCTGCCCCTATCACAGTATTTCAGCCCTTATATCTCAGTTTTGATCTCTTTTGTCGCTTTTATTTTCTCCCTCCCGAGTCCTGTGTTGTCCTGCACCTCTCCCCTGACTCCTTTCCCAGAGCCTTGTGATAAGCATTGCCTTGGTAACAGCATCCTGCCTGGAGTGTCTGCCTGCCTGCAGTGGATGTGGGGGCAGGTGCTGTGCCTGCATTCCCAGTGGGATAAGAAGTGGAGAGTCGAGTGCTGTGTGTGGGAGAGGAACTCCTTGCTCTGATTCTGACACCAGCAGGGGAGAGAAGGTCAGCTCCTTGCATCCCTCTCTGGGGTTTGGGAGCTGCTGCTGTGTTGGCTAAAAAGGATTTATTGACCTCTTGGTGAGAGGGATGGCAAAGGAGAGACTTGGAGGAGTTTTTGTCGTCATGTTCATCCAGGACATCCTTATAAAATGTTATTTATGCATGGTTAAAGCTTTGATTATTCACAGGCCAGCTGGTGGGGAATCTGACTGACACTTCATTCCTACCCTGGTCTTCCTCTGGAAGCAGCTGAAAATCCAGCAGAAAAAAAAAAAAAATAAAACCACCACAAGATCCACCTAACAACAAAGATCAAGAGAAGGAGGATCAGCAATCCAGCAAATTATTCTAAGGAAGCTATTTCTCCTTCATTACAGGTTAATCAAGACCCAGAAAATGTCAAAAAGCCTTTGTGTCTTCACCAAACTTACTCAAAGCATTAATTTAGGGAAGTTTGGATTTATTTCCATTAATGTGTGGACTGGAAACCAGGTAAAAAAAAAACTGCAAGTAGAAGGTCAGGCACAGCACAGAGGATGGAATAGAATCAGGACCTGTAGAGGTTTTAATTATCTTAGTTACAAAGTCAGTTCTGAACATATTCATGACTTTTTTTAAAAGGTGCCTAAAGCACTAAGGGTTGAACCAATGAGCAAAGGAAGAAAAGTAGATGGGATGGCTCATAATTGAGAACTGGTGGCAGAAAAGACTGAAATGATGCTGGATATGAGGAGATACAGAGGAATAAATTCAAATGTGTCAGTGTAAAAGAGTCTAAGAAGCAATTCATGCTGAAAGAGGTCTGTAAAAAAGGATGGGAATAAGGTCCCACAACTCAGAACCTGGGTGAGAGAAAGGGAGAAGGGAAAGGCATTCCTGCTTCCCTGCCACCTTTCATAAACCTGCTGCTTGCAGGGCTCCTTGCAAAGCTCTCAGTCAGTGGATTCACACTGCCAGACTCACCAGATTATTGGAGAATGTCAGAAAATGATAGAATGGTTTGGGTTGGAAGGGACTTGAAAGATCATCTCATTCCACTCCCTGCCATGGGCAGGGACACCTTCTACTATCCCAGTTTGCTCAAAACCTTGTCCAACCTGGCCTTGGACACTTCCAGGGATGGGGCAGCCACAGCTTCTCTGGGTAACCTGTGCCAGGGTCTCACCACCCTCACAGGCAAGAATTTCTTCCTTACTATCCAAAGTAAACCTACTCTTTTTTCAGCTTGAAGCCATTCCCCCCTTTCCTTGGCACTCCATATCTTTGTAAAATGCCTTCCCAGAAATTTTTGTAGGCTCCCTTCATGTTATGCAAGGCCACTGATGCCTTCTCTTCTCTGGTCTGAGCAACCCAAATCCTCTCAGCCTTCTCTCACAGCAGAGCTTCTCCATCCCTCTGGTCATCTTGGTGCCTCCTCTGGATTCCAACATCTCCATTTCTTCCTGTGCTGTGTCCCAGGACTGGGGCAGCTCTGCAGGTGGGGTCTCACCTGAGTGGAGCAGAGGGGCAGAATCCTCTCCCTTGAACTGCTGGGAAGTCAATTCCCAGAATTTGTGAGGGAATGCAGAATGGATCCCCACAATCCCACACTGGACAGTGTCACTATAGGACACAAAAAAACCACAAGCACACACCGCTGTTCTCAAGATGAAAAAAAAACGGGAAGTTTATTTTCTGACTCCAACATATATAGTTTTCCAAAAGTGACAGTGGATTGGAGGTTGACAGTGCCACCTCTCCAATGACACTGGACAAACCAACAGTCTCCTCCTCCATAAAGGAATGCAAAACAATGAGTTATTTACAAGAAGTGTGTGAGAAAGCTCACTACAAGAATGTCAACATCAGAAGGCTTAGAAAATCTTAAAAAAACAGGGTGACAGGACAGCTGATAGCAGAAGAGCCAGGAGATTGTTCTGCTGGAGTAAGGATGTGGGAAAAGCACTCAGCCAGGCAGTGAAGACAAATCCATGACTCCCAAATCCACCCCACTTCCATCTGTGTCTCTGCTCCTTTCTGACCAGCTTGTACCATGCCAGGAAAACTCCTGACCTGTGACTCCCTGAAGAAGGGTACAGCCCTGCTGATCAAATTTGGCTGTTGACATGAAGAGCTGAGCAAAGGGAGCTGTTCCTCTGCTAGCCAGAGTCTACCCTCCACTAAAAATAAATTTTCATAGATGAGAAAGGATTTACAATATCAACATGGGGGTATTGGCCTCTGGTAAAAACCCTGGAGTTGGCACAGGAGAGCATGGACAGCCCCCATCTTCTCAGTTTGGGAAGATGAAAACAGAGCCTGGAAAGGAACATGTTCAAACCATCATCCAGCAAGCCAAAGACACCAACAACTGTAGAAAACAGCCAGAAAATAAGACCCAAGTGAAAACCAGCTGAGTTCTGGACCCTAAACCACACCTCCCAGCACAAAACCAACTTTTTCCTCTCCCCTTGCCATGTGGCTGCTAATCTTCCCCTATTCCCTCTTTTTGAAGGGTTTCTCTCTACTTTGACTTTTTGCCAATGTTTCTAATTTCATTTTCTCCCCTGTGCAGAACTTCCCAAACCCAGTGCGTCAGAGGTGGAAGGAACAGCACCAGTCAACAGGAAACACCACTGAAATGGTTTTCCAGTACAAGCTGAAATAAAATAACTCAGTGCAGTGTGCACATCCATCCTGGGGAGTTTCTCCCAGCCCAGCATTGATCGGATATGAAAAGAGCAACTCTTGGAAATGAAGATAGAGCTACCAACATTTCCCCAAACTTTTAAACTCCTTTGTGGTGTTCCCTACATTCTTTCCTCAGGGTTGAGGGTTTTTTTCCCTCTATTTTTTTCCTTTTTGTTTCTTTTTGTTTTGCCAGGAGTGAACCAACTGCGAGCTTTCCCAATCACACTTGTGCCAGTCAAGTCTGATTCAGGAGCCAGGCAGCAAACAAAGCCTCAGGCTAGAAATCAAACACTGGAGTGCTCTGTGCTGGGAGAAAGAAAAAAGCTTCACCCATGTGCTTACAGTATTGGAAGGAGGAACAAAATTCCCTGGAATTAGTGGTTTCTTTCCTTCCCTCTCTCACTGAGTTTTTGTTTGCATTGGATGGAAGTCCTGTGCTTTGCTGTTAGATTTCTCCTTTGAGGGTATAATGTCCTGAATAATAATGTTCTGGGGATTCTGGTGCTTTCTGGCTTGTAGGAGGACTGGAAATGAGAGGAAGTTTATTACAGTGTACAGTTACCAATTATCATTCAGAATTCTTATTAATCTGGAATAATTTGGGAGCTGCAAGCACACATGGACACCTCATTGCGAGGCTGGGCTCTGCATTCCAAGGTGCTTTAACCAGTCAGGTGATGGAATCCAAGAGACCATCCTGGTTATCAATCCCAATTTTACTGCTAATTACCTCCTAGCCACCACCCCTCTGCACCATTGATGTTCCTTTCCCCGGCCCCAGACCTGGAGGCATTTTTTCCTCGTCCTCCCTTACTGATTTCTTGATAACGCCATATCAAAGCTCTCCCTTTCCACTCAGGGATGCACTCACACACCTTCAGAGCAGAGACTGAATCCTTTGAGGATGCCATTAGTGGTGAGGTGAGTGGATTGGGCTCTGAGCAATCCACTCACCAGTGATAAAGTTTTAATGCAGAAGGCACCCACTCATGAATTAAATTGATGAAAAAAACATAGGAGAACTCCCCATTTTCCCATTTATTTTCTGATAATTTGTCAATGCAAAGGCAGATACTATGGTGTCTTTTTTTCATACAGGGGACTTGCAAAATCAGGAGGAAGTAGCAAGGATTGAGGGATTAATAAATGGAAATGGGCTGGGGCAGCCTGATATGGCATGAAAATTATTAAGGGGAAAAACAAAAGAAGTGTAGGATGGCAGAAAGCAGGAAAAAAGTAGGAAAAAGTAGGATGACAGAAAGTAGGAAAAAGAAAAGAGGAAGTAGGATGGAGCAGCACCCGAGTTAGGAAGAGGAATTCACCCCATGGTTCTAAAACACTGAGGAAATTCCCAAAGAGAAAAGGTAGTTAGTATTAAAAACAACACTGATATTATCCATAGAGTGTTGGAAACACTTATGAATATTGGAAAAGGAGTGTCTTGGTTTGGAAATACAGGAGTCTGCTGAGGAAGGCAGGGACCTCTCTTGAAATGGAGAATGTAAACCCTCCCCACCCCTCCAAATTGCTATAAATTTTAAATTAAGGGGTCTCTCAGGCAAAAATATGGGAGCAGGACATAACAGTTCTTTAATAGGGAAGGAAAAAAATAAAGGATAAAATAAACAATGCAGTACACTAGAACAACACTGACAGAGTCAGAACCCAACCTCACACCCTGTGGGTCAGGCTGTTGGTACCAGTCCAATGGGAAATGTGGCTGCAGCCCTCCTGCAGTGTCAGGAGTGGTTCTGTTGGAGCAGGGGCTCCTGTAGAGAAGAATGTATTCTTCCTCCAAAGATCCAGTGGAAGAAGAGGCAGCTGCTGTTCCTCTGGAGAATCCAGCGGAGAAAACCACGCTGGTGTCTCAAAACCTCTGGATTATATCTGGGTAGCAATGCTTGGCTCCTCCCTCTGGGTGGAGCATCTCACAATGGGATGTTCTAGTTCTTATCAGCCATGAAGTGACATTCAATAGTCTGTTATCAGCAGATGTCCCCTCCCAGGGAGGAGTGAATGTGGTCACTCAAAGAGAGAGATAAGGCAAACTGCCCGCTTGACAAAGGTAATCTGCCATACAGATGGTAATGGAATACATCTTGCATTGTAATCTTCAACTGGGAGTTTGTCCTGCAGAAACTCAGAATTTGTCTCCTGAGTCTGTATTCAGGGCAAAGGGCTGCACTGACTCATCAGGGATGGTCATGGTCAGTCCCTGGTGAGGGGAAATTGCTCCTTTCCCAAGGCTGGGTCCAGTACCCAGAAAAAACCTGTTCTGTGGGCTCCTGTATAGAAAAGGGAAAAAGAAGTGACATTTTGGTGAAGTGAGGCAGCAGGTGAGACAGAACAATTGCCTTTCTCACCTTTGAACTTCCTCAACGCTGCATTATTCTGTGACAAACATGGATGGGATGCTGAGGGGGGCTGAAAAGCCACACAAATTTCTGTCCTGCTTCCAAACGGAGGAGAGAGACACCTCAGAGGCACATGTGCTTGTCTGGGGTGGAACTGGGAGGGGAGGGAGCAGAGACCCCTCCTTCTGCAAGTCTGTGGCCGTGTGCATCTTCCTCCCGGCCCTGCCTCTGCCTCTCCCACTCCTGCCAAGGAGCCTTTGAGAGCTGCTGCTGCTGTGGCAGGTGAGTCAGTGAGACAGCTCAGGCACGGGGCAGCCCCCTCAGCTGCTGAAATGCCAGACAATCTCCCAGCAGCAGGCTCAGAGCCCACTATTATAAATGCATTATTTTCCTCCCTCCCCTCTCTCCTTCAGCTGGCGTGGTGAGTCAGTAATCAAGGTTCCTTTGTCATTTTGTGGGGTGTGGGGGAAGCTGCTGGTGGGCACAAGGTGTGCGGGGCAGGTTGAGCTGCATCCTCACATGGATCTTCCTTCTGCCCCTTCCTGGGCTGAGAAAGCCCCACCAGCTGCAGGAAAATGGACAAAAATGAGGTAAAAAAGGAGGGGGGAGACAGCCCCACTCTGAATTTCAACACTCTTCATTCTGATTCACAGCACTCTGAATTTCAACATTCTCCACTCTGATTCTCTTAAATAGAGACAAAGATTCTTCCCTGTTAATGGCAATTGTTCAGCAAATTCCAGGCGGGGTTTTAAAAGGGAATTTCAGAATCCCAGCAGCTCTAATTCCAAAGTTCTGGCAGAACTTGGAGGAGCTGGTGGGCAAGGAGCATCACGTCAGCCCCTTTGTTTGGCATCTCTCTGGTGGTGTGGGATGCCTGCTGTGGAAAACAGGACAGCAGCAGGGAAAGTTGGGAGGGAAGGGGAGGATAAGGCAGGGGGTGCAGGAGGGGCTGAATTTTCACATCTGGCTCAGTAAAGAGAGCCCTGAGGAGAGGGGAGAGAGAGGGGGTGTCGCAGACATCTTTTCATGAAAATCCTTTCCTTGGGATCTTTTTCCTCCTGAGAAGCTGTGAGGCCTCAGGGATAAAATGTAAATAATGCTTATCTGCTGCTGTGGAATGCAACAGGTGCATCTGTGATTGGTCTCATGTGCTTGTTTGTAATTAATGGCCAATCACGGCACAGCTGGCTCTTTCTCTGTCCGAGCTACAAACCTTTGTTATTCATTCCTTTCTATTCTTAGCTTAGCCAGCCTTCTGAGAACCTTTTCTTCTATTCTTTTAGCATAGTTTTAATGTAATATATATAATAAAATAATAAATCAAACCTTCTGAAATATGGAGTCAAATCCTCGTCTCTTCCCTCATCCAAAGACCCCTGTGAACACCGTCACAAGGGAGATGCTGCCCAAAATGAGGTGGGGGCAGAAAATCAGCCAGTTCCCACTGTTGGATCCCTCAGACATCTGGACAGGAGCTTTTCCCTAGGATGCACAACTGCAGCGATGGATTGGAGCAAAGGACCGGACAGCCCTGAGCAGCCAAAGCAGAAGTCAAGGGGAGGGCAAGAGCTGAGTAAATGCACTGAAAATGCATCCCCAGGCCACCCCAAGCTGAGCAGGGCTCAGAGGCCTCCTGAACAAGAGCTGGGGTGATGGTACCAGGCAGCACCATGCAGATTTTCCCCTGTGAGTTTATCCAAACTCTTCTTAAATCCATGCAAGCACCAGCAGCAGCATCCAGCAAAGAGCTTCCACATCTCAGCATGAAAGGGTCTCTCCTGGTGTTTGTGGTGGGCTCCTTGTTTTAGAAGGGAGTTCAAATTATTATTACCTTATTTAGCATCTTTTAGCCCCTCCTGTTTCCCCTCAGAAATCATTCATTTTTCCAAGCCATCCCTTAACACATCATGAGGGCCTTCCTTACACTGCAGGACACTTCACAACTGAAGCATCAGTGATGTTTGCTGTGGTCTTGAGGTTTTTGTGGTGCCCATGGGGTGGGAAAGCTGGCAGAGACCTTCCTTTGGTGCTGAATCCTGCACAAAGGTAATTTCTCCACAGGAATCAGCATGGGAAAACTGCAGAGAGGAAATTGAGTAGATGGGATGCAGTCAGAGAAGGTATGGAATGAAACACCACTGGTCCCAAGATCATATTAATGCTCCTTCTGTACCAGCTCCACCTTCAAGCATTAATTCCCACAGTTTTCCCAGTGTGTATATATGTGGCTTTTTGTAAAAATCCATGGTTTTAGGAAAAAATGGACCAATGGTTGTCCAGGGCTCTCATGAAACTGCCAGCTTGTGACTTTACATTTGGCTTAAATTGCTGCCTGGTGAGCCAAAGGCACAGCATTCCCTCCATGGATGTGAGCACAGATGGGACCACCTTTCCCTCTGCCTCTTCTTTTGGAGAATTTGTGTTTTTCTGTTGGATCAGGGAGTGGAGCAGTCGTTGTGTGTGACCACAATGCCAGAGCAGACTCGTGGGGGGCTGTGTGAGCACATCACCAGGGATGCCAGAGGAAGGGGCACTGTCCCCTTTGGTGGCAGCACAAACCAGTCTTTGATTTTCTTAATCTGGCAGCAGCTGCACCTTTTGAAAGGGTAGAGGATGATGTTGCAAGCCCAAACCTGTTTGATCAGTGAAATCCCCTGGATTTGTCTCTCTTGATTGACCCAGGGTATGATCAAAGCTTTCCTTTCAGTTGTGAGCGTTCAAAATACCTTTCTGATTGTACCTCTCAGACGTGGGCTCCTTATTATCTAATAAAAGCTGACATGCAACAGCCACTTCTCTGCATGAGGCTCTCCTCCAGTTTCCTGTGTTTGTCAAGAGTTACCTGAAATTAGCCCAAGAATTCAGCAGCTGTTGGGGAGAAGAATGGGGTGAAACAATCTCAGTTTTCCAAGTCTCAGATGAATTTCTTGGGAAGCTGAGTTTGAAAATGTTGATTAAATGTTCAAGGCTGGTGGATGGGGCTTTAAGAAACTTGGTCTGGTAGAAGGTGTCCCTGCTCATGGCAGGGGTGAAACTGGATGGTTTTAAAGGTTCCTTCCAACCCAAACCATTGTCTGATTTCGTGATGTTGACAGCAAGAAGAAAAATAAGGCTGGAGAAGAGACAAGTGGACCTGCTGTACCAGCACAGACTACCCACAACAGTGACCACAGGAGCAGCTCAGAAAGAAGAAGGGGACCATAAAATCATGTTGCTTTTGCTGGAAGTTAAGAGGTCTTTGACTCTTTTCCAGAAGGAAAATTGCACTTCAATATTTCTCAGCACTGAAAAGAGTATTTTTTATTACAGCATATTTTTTGTTAATTGTGCATTGATTCGCTATTTATTCCAGAGAAAAGAAATTAAGACACAATTGATAGTATGCTTGCTTTACTAACTTCTGTAACTGCTAAATTGCCCGGAGCAGGAGGAAGGTGCTGATGAAACATTCTCTTTTTATATACCTGGAGAACAGGTGGGGTTTTTTCATCCTCTATAAAGTAATTCTAACATCTAACCTCACTTGTTGATGGCAACAGGCTGGTTGAATTATGCTGAATACATCCCTGGGGCACCTGCTGGTTACCAGTGACACCATGACAAAGGCAGAATCAGAGTGTGAGTGACACATCTCAGGGGTGGACCTGCATGGATTTCTCTACAGTTTGTTCCCTCAATTAATTGTCTCTTTTCAGACCTACTGTGAGTATTTTTCCTCCACTCTTTCATCTCAGATGCGCCCACCTGAATTGCTTCCTTTGTTATTTTGCTGCAAGTTTCTGTGTGTTACTAAAATGTGGCCATAAATGTGCAGTGGAATTGGGTGGTTTTGTTTGGATGTAGGATTGGGTGAACGCACCTTGCACCAAAGCTTCTCCAAGGGTCACAGGCAGGTTTTCAGGCCAACTCTTCCAGGACACAAAAACTGTTAAACTTCCAGGGTGTTTGTTGCTGTTTTCCTAATTTATATCATTGAACAAAATGTGATTAATTGCATTATGCTTTGTGCCACTTGAAAATACTCAGAGATAATTCCTTCCCGAGAGAGCTGCCATCTGAGACGAGATGAACACACACAGAGGCAAGGGTGGGGAGCTTATTATCCTTTTAGTGATGAGGATTTGAGGGATTTTTTTGTGGTAAAAAAACTCAGCATCTTTCAGGAGTGACTCAGCCCAGCTTAAATCTGAGTCATTTCTCATGTCCATGCCTCTCTATGGAACACAGAAGAAAGAACAATGTGGTTCCTCACATGGATGTCTCCAGATGGATCTTTAAAGGTTTTATCCTTAATATTTGTGTGCAATATTTCAGGTGAAAACAGGTCTGAAGTCTTCTCCAAGCATCTCCCCGTGTCTTTGGGCATTTGAACACCATCAAATCTCTCTCCTGAGCCACCAACCCACTCTTAAGAGGAGCATGGAGACGCCTCAAAACCTGGTAACAAGAATATGAGGGTTGGAAGCCAATGTGTAGCTCTGATTTTACCCCACTGAACAGTTAAAATTTTAAACATTATTCCTTTCATTTTTTTCCCTCCCTCTGGCTGGAATCATCATTTGTGTGCGTTCATCCACGTAACGCCCTTAACAGAGCAGCTGAGCTTTTTATAGAGATCAATAAAACTTAAAAGGTGGAACAACTCTGAGTTTTTCAAGCCCTTTATAAAAGGTTTGCCCAGAGCTGGGGCTGCTGACCCCTTTGGGGTGATGGTTAAGAGAACAAAAATTCAGGCAAAGATAAAGGGCAAGTGAGTATGGCACAGGAAAGGGGATTGTGGAATTTCTAATGCAAGGAAATGCTAAAAATGGTCAAGTCACTGGAAAGGTCAGAGCTACAAGCTGCATAAACACAGGGGTAAGTCAGGCTGGTAATGGGCAAGGGCATAAATTGATGTATTTTTGTCCAGGGAGGAGAATGAAAGGACTGGGAGAATACTTGGCAAAGCAGCTGAGGGGTGGATCCAGAATTGTATAATCAAGAGTGTGCATGTGTTGATAGTGAGGCTTCATTTCCTGATGTGCAGGGATCCACTTCCTCCAGGCACTGATTTCATGAGGGGAGAAATCTTCCTGGGAGCCTTGATGTATTCAGCAAAATCAGGAGCCAGCCTGGTTTCCAACCAGAGAATCCCAGAATGGTTTTTGTTGGACAGGGCCTTCACGATCATCCAGTTCCACCTCCCTGCCATGGGCAGGGATATCTTCCACCAGACCAGGTTGCTCCAAGCCCCATCCAACATCAAACCCCAGCCCAATGAGGACTGTGGCTGCCCCTTTGCTCACCAGCTTTCTGCTGATCTATTTCCAGCTGTATTTTGGAAGCCTTTTCCCTTTCATTCATTTCCCTTGGTGGCAGATGCATGGTTGGATAAGTCTTGTTCCTATTTCCATGGAGTAGCTCTGAAATTCCACATCTGCCTGTGGCCAGAAGGTGCTGTGTGAAAATTAGAGCTGTGATTAGCTAAATGACATTTGATACCATAACAGTGAAATCAGGTTTGAGTCAGGCCCCATAAGCCTGCCCAGAAAATCACATTGACCTCAGCACAAAAGTCACATCCATCCATGCACTCCGTATTTTTATGCAGAGGAACTTGGAAGTGCACACCCAGAGCTCCTGGAGCTGAGGAGAAACACAGGTCCTGCCTCCAGACACCCAGACCATGAGTCCTTCCACTTTATTACAGGGAAGGTAGTGAAGATAATAGACTTTCCAGAGGGGCAGATGGCAGCCAGAGCAGGCAGCTTGATGTTGTGCAGGAAAGCAAGTTTGATTAGACGAGTTCAACTCATCATTCAGTCCCAGTTCTCAGCAGCACAGGCACTGTTCCTCGCCAGATTAAAAATTCATATGTGTATGGGAAGGAAATGAGAATGAGCTTCAGGACCTCCAGCAAAGGTGAGATGAATCACAGGTGGTGGTTCAGGCTCTTATTTTTGGCTGAAGTCTTTTTGCTTCCACAGCGCAGAGCAGAGCTCTTTGGAATGGAGCTCAGCCTGCTTGGGGCATGGTTTGAGAAGGAAATTCAGATCACACTTTTGTGAGAAGTGTAGGCCTGGGTCAGAATTGCAAATGCCAGATCTAGAGTTCATTTTTTCTCAAATCTCAGAGCGCCCGAATTTGAGATTCTTGCCTTCATGTCTTTTAGAGAAAACATGTAAAGCTGAAGTTTCTGGCTCCCTTCTGAATTGATGCATATTTAGAAATCTTTCATTTTTTAGGGTTTTGCAAAAAATTTTGTCCTACCAAAATATTTGATCATAATTTTTACACAGTTGACAATATCTAATAATTTTAAAGCTTCAGTTTTATTTTTTATTAGTTTTGCTCATGTTGGCAAAAGTAATAGTTCCAAATCTGCTTTGAAACAAGTTCATTTGAAAATGATAAACATGGTGGATTTTGAAAGTATATGAAGCAAATCTATGTTCTCATAATCCCCCAAGAGATTTCTCTGTCTGTAACACATCTGAGACCACTTTTCATGCATTTATTGCTCTTCCATTCTTCCTTCCAAACAGTGAACTGTTTAAGGTTGGTCAACAAAAATGCATCCTCCAAAGAGCTGATGACCAGGACATGTTCTTATTTTAATTCTGGAAGGATTTTTTGGTTGTTGTTTGATTGTTTTTAAGTTGACCTAGATAACACATCATCTTCTTAGATACCAAATGTCACAGTTACCTGGACACTCACAGAGAAATATAATTACATATTCATATGCCAGATGTAGCCTGCCCACAGAGACTTGCACCAGCATTTGGTCTAATGAAGGAGCAGCTGGATTGAAGGAAGATGTACTATGGAACAGAAGAAATACATAAATTATGAAGCTTTTTCATCAGCTGAAGTCCTGCTGACATCCCACATTTCACTTGGAACCTTGGAGCTGGTTCTTCTTCTCCAACTTCATTGAAGGCAGTATCTGATTTTCTCCCAGCTCTGCCATTCATTTCTTGCCTACCTGTAGCCAGTCCCCAAAAGGTATTTTTAGAGAATAACACCTCATTCTGACTCATAGCCCCCCAAAGTCACAAGGCAAGAGGGAAAAAAAAAATTAATACTACTCTTCAACTTCTTTCCTCTGACACTAATTCTTTGCAATTGTACTTCAAAATACTTCTATTTGTTCTGCTTACCATTTTCAGGACTATCCTGAAGCTCTCCAGACTCTGATCTGTGTTCAGAATTCCAGATGAAATGCTCTTTGTAGCATTTCTTGGGTAGTGATTTGCCCAGGGATGGTTCAGATCATTGTTTGCTTACGTTGTGTGCTACAGGTAACAAAATAAAACACTCAGCAGCTTCCCTCAGATCCTACTGTCAGTGCAGTGTCCCTCAGGGCAAATTGTGTTTTCCCAAAATCTTTCAAGCCTTCTCCTGAATATTTTGATGAGGAAAAAAAAGGCCAAAGGTGAGCAGGCTGCCTGTTGCACAAACTAGGGGGATGCTTGTGTCCCTCTGGCCAAGGCAAATTTTCAAATACGAGTAGCCTTGAGTTGTCCTGTTGTGTTGAGCATTCCCCATGAGCAGTGGGGAATGGGTTGAGCTGGGTCTCTCTGTAGTTTTTACACTCCCATCATTATGGGACCTGAGTAACCATCCCATAAATCCCATAAATCCCATAAATCCCATAAATCAATAGCAAAAGTCTGGTCCTCATGTTCCAGACATGTCCTGCATGGTTGGAGACACTTCCCTGAAACAATTCCCTGACGATGCCAGGAAATCCTGCAGGCAATGGAGCAACAGAGCTGTCCTGCATCCCTAAGAGATATTATTTCTTGAGTGTGTTGGAACCTCTGGGTTACTGAAGCAGAAGACCAGATTCCTTGTTTCCTGTTTAGTTTGTTTGGGCTTTTTGTTTTAATTCTGGTTTTTGGTGGGGTTTTTTTTAGGCTTCTATAGTATGCTGCAGAAAAAAAATTAAAATATTTGAATATTAACCTTATCGTCACTAAAAAAAACTCCAAAATTCCTTGGCTTAATTGGCATCTAGCACAATTTCTGGTAAACCATGATGTGCCCTTTCCCTCAAAAAGGGAAAAAAATCTATCAGAGTTGTTAGTGCTGTTTTATAGAGCCCTAAGGATCAGCTGGGAAGGGTTGCCACAGACTCAAGTGCTAATAACTGGATCATCTGCTGCTCTGAAGGAAAAGTGGGATTTTTTTAAGAAAGAACAACCCTCTAGGCTGCCAGACATTGAATTGATCTGTTCTGGTCTGGGAAATAGTCTGTTTTCCCTCCTGATGATGAAACCCTCACAGCAGTTCTTCCATTTCAATTAATTCTGATATAAAATGCTGACTCTCTGAATGGATAAAGTTGACACTCCAATGGCCAGGATAGCAAAGGTGGAAGTTTTCCACATTTTTTTTAGCATGTGGGAACAGTTTTGATCCTGGTGTGTTTCTCCATGGGAGTGTTTGCACAAGTCTCTTCTTCATATTCACATACAGATAAAAAAGTGTTGCTAATCTGAGGATGAAAAGACCTAATTTTGTGCATATATCAAGCTCCAGCTTGACTAGTAAAAAATGAAAAAAAAAGATATTTCTAGTCTTTAATACTATGTTATGTGTTAATATCTGTCTCTCTTCAGTGAGGTCAAGTCCTGAAGAATAGACACCTAAATTATTAATGGATACATGTTTTTAGGTAAGAATAAAATGTCTTTTAGCTTCTCCCAGCATCACTTTTCATTATTTCTGCTGGAAGTTTCTGATCTACATGGAAGCACTTAACCCCCTTTAGTGTCTCTTCAAGTTTTTAGATTACTTTCGCTTTGCAGTTTTACTATTCACTGAGTCTTCAGTGAATGCTTTTACACCCTTTGAACTAAAGAAATTAAACTTGTGTTGCTGTTTTGACTGGAAAAGGAGTGGTTACTGATGGCAAAAATTGAGTTCAGCCTGTGGAAAATTTAGCAGTGCTTCCTCTCAAATAAGCACCTCTGCAAGGCTTCAGGAAGTGTTTCAATTTAATCTCAACACCCTCTGGGGTTTTGCACCTGTCAGAAAGGTGTGAGGTTATGAAAGCAGGAAAAGATCCAGTACAGAAAGTTCATTTGTGCTTGCCCTTCCCAGCAGCATCTCTGAGAGGGAGTGGGCCAAGCAGGAGAAACTTGCATTTTGTACAGGAATTAAATGGGTCATCAACTTGTCATTATGAATATGCCTAAGAAAACTTCAGAAGTGAGTGTTTGGGGGCACCAGGGAAAATGAAGCCACTCTATTTTCCAAGTGGAGTAAGTATTGTTAACTTTTAAAAATGTACATTGATGGAGCATTAATTGATTATTGAATTGCAACTCCTCTAATCCGACCTGGACACAGGATCAGCTCAGAGATGGGTGCAGACAGATAAATCTCCCATGGATGTTTGTGAAGAAACAGCTCCTGATGATGGGTTGATCTCTCTCATCATTTTGTCATCAACATCAACCATCTGAAATAGCTCACCCACCTGCAGGTCCCTGGTCTGGCATCGTTCCCACTGACTGGAAAAGGACCCCAAATAACCCACATGTTTTAAAAGGGAAAAAAAGGAAGATCCAGGCAATTACAGCCTTGTCAGTCTCACTTCTTTTTCTGGCAAGATCATGGACCAAATCCTCCTGGAAACTATGCTTTAAGAAACAAGGAGGTGATTGGTGACAACAAAAGTGGCTTCACATGGCTTTGAGATGAAGGGGGGAAGGTTTAGGTTGTATAGTAGGAGAAAATTGTTTACTCAGAGGGTGGGGAGGCCCTGGAATGGGGTTCCCAAAAAAGCTGTGGCTTTCCCATCCCTCAAAGTGTCCAAGGCCAGGTTGGATGGGGCTTGGAGCAACCTGGGATAGTGGAAGGTGTCCCTGCCCATGGTAGATTGTCTTGAAGGTCCTTTCCACCCCAAAAAATTCTGTGATTTGCTATTAATCCTCTTGACAGTATATTAGTTTTTTACAAAACATAAAAAAAAACCCACACTGAAAACCACAAAAAACAAACAAAAAAATTTTAAAAAACCAAACCCATAAATACAAAATACAAAAAACAAAAATACAAAAACCAAAAAGAAACCCAACAAAAACAAAAACAAAACAAAAACAGAAACAAAAATAAAACTAACCAAAACCAAACCAAACCAAACCAAACCAAACCAAACCAAACCAAAGCACACAAACAATGAAAACCAAAATGAAAACCAAAACCACAAAACAAACAAACAGAAAAACCCACAACAAACCCCAAACCACCAACAATCAGAATGCACACAGAACAGGATAATAGCAAAAACTTCATTCTTTAGTCTGAAGAAGAATCAAGAATTCATCCCCACCATCTCACATGATCTCAGAACGTGCCCACAGATCTAAAGGGAAGGCTGGTGCCAATTAATGGCAACCTCAAGCAAAGCAGCTGAATTGCCTGGAGGTGGAGGAACTCCATCTTTTCCAATATTTTCTTGCCTGGATCCTGCCCCTCACTGTTCCCCTGGTGCTGGTGGACCCATGGAGGATCTCCAAGCTCTTTTTTCATCCCAAGCAGCAGAATCAAGCAATGTTTAGTACAGAGGTGATTGTCTTGGAGCTCATGGGACATGTCCAGCTGTCCTTTCTCATAGCACTGATGTTACTGCACACTTTACAATTGTCACCATGGCACAAGGAGGGAAGGATCCATGGTTTCTGATGGAACCTCCCTCTCTCAGCAGATTACTAAGAAACCTCCTAGATTGACAATTGCCCTGCTGAAAAAAAAAAAAAAAAGCTTTTCATATCTAGTGATTTTTTTTTTTTTAATTGCAGCTTGAGTTTCTTTTCTCTTTAAGACCTCCTGGGAGGTTCCTGCTGCTCTCAACCATTTCTGGTGGAAATGCTGACTTCCAAGGAGCCTTGTCAGTGCTGGGGATGGACAGAAACAGAGGGAGACTGCAGGTGGGATTAGAAAAACATCTCAGCAGAGATGTACTCTGTGTAGGATGTAGGACTTTACTGAGTTCTGGAACATAAGGAGGAAAAAATATCCTCTTTCCTCTAGCCCAGAGATTCCCAAGCTGTGGGAGTTACGGCACACCTACCTCTGAGAACCTTCCCCAAGCATCTGTCTGCAGAAATTAGTGCCTGCAGAAAACTGCAAGGAGGAATATCTTGAGCATGGTGGCACCAGATTGTCTCATGACTTCCCTGCGCTCTGCCGTTGGTTTTTATCCATCTGTTGTTTCTTCTCCCATCTTTCGTCTAAAGAAAAGGACGTCTCAATGTGTCCAAGGGATTTAGACCTTCGTGTAGGGAAGAGATAAAAGCAAAGTGTAATGAGAGGCAAGAAACAGAAGTTGAATGTTGTCAGTCTGAAATGTTGTTGGAAAAAGAACCAGGTGAATTCATCCTCTCCTCCATTGCTACTATCAGGGCTTTGGCTCTTTCTCCATCAGCTGTTGGATCACACTGGTGATTTTCTCTGATTTTCTCTAATTTTGCTAAAATATTGAAAAGAAACCCCTACCTTTAAAACTTGAATTTCTTGAGCTGCCTGATCACTCCATGCTCTGTCCTCTGCTTTGGAATGTGTTAATGTGTCGCAGACGTCTTTTTATTAAAAATCCTTTCCTTAGGATTTTTCCTCCTGAGAAGCTGAGAGGCCTCAAGAACAAAATGTAAACAATGGTTATCTGCTGCTGTGGAATGCAACAGGTGCATCTGTGATTGGTCTCATGTAGATGTTTTAATAAATGGCCAATCACAGGCCAGCTGGCTCAGACTCTCTGTCCGAGCCACAAACCTTTGTTATCATTTCTTTCTATTCTTAGCTTAGCTAGCCTTCTGATGAAACCTTTTCTTCTACTCTTTTAGTATAGTTTTAATGTAATATATATCATAAAATAATAAATCAAGCGTTCTGAAACATGGAGTCATATCCTAGTCTCTTCCTTCAACGTAAGAACCCGTGAACACCGTCACATTAATATGAGTGAGCAGCAGAGTGGGAAATTCCTGTATCAGGGCTTTTCTAATGTGTTCAGTCACTCTTGGTGTCGTGTTCCTAACACAACAAAGCATTCCTGTCTTTGGGAACACAAGCATTTGTGCATCTCAGCATTAGGTGAAGATTGACTGATGATATTAATAATGTCAAATTATACTCCTCTCTTCTGTAATACTCTCAGGTTATTTTACAGATAATAAGGATGAGACAGACAGGTGCAATGAGTCTTAGGATGTTTTAATTTCATCTGATTCCTTGCTTCTACCGTATTTTATTGCTTCCAGGAGTAGAAACTTGGGAAATGTAGACTTATGACACTAAATTAACCTTGGTGGCAATTCCACAGAGAGTTCAGGAAATTGTTTTGACACGTCGAGAAGGAAAAAAGGTGACCTCCACACTTGTGCCTCCTGAGAAATTAAAAAAATAATCTGGTTATCATTTCAAGGCAATCAGCCCTCTGTGGTGTTGTCCTATATTTTTTTTTTTGTTTCTTGTTCAATCCCAGTCTTTGATCAACCACAACCCTGGATAATTTCCAGCTCAGGGTTGACAAGGGATGACATGGTGTTGGATCAGAGACTACAAAGCCCTCATGGGACTTTGGGCTACGGATTATATGGACGTGTCAGGGTCATGTCTGTACAGTCCATTAATCAGCTCCTGCTTTTGGTTCTTCTCTGGAGGAGCATGACACCTGAATTCCTGTTTGGCAGCCATAGGAGAAAAAACAAGAACTGATAAGGTCTTAGAAACTTGACTTCTGCTCACCCAAATGATCAGCAATGTGACTGTATAAGGGAAAAAATTGTCTTTCTCTTGCTGTCCCTACCAGAAATATGGAAAAGTATGAAATTTGTAGCTTTTAAAGCTGTCCTGGAAAGAATTTTCTGTAGTAGAATCACAAAGTCACAAAATATTTTTGTTTGGAAGGTATCTTAAAGCTCATCTAGTACCAAGCCACTGCCATGGGCAGGGACACCTTCCACCATCCCAGCTTGCTCCAAGCACCATCCAACCTTCAAGGGATGGGAAAACCACAGCATCTCTGGACAATCTGTTCCAGGGCCTCCTCAGCCTCAGAGTAAAGAATTTTTTCCTAATATCTCATGTTCCAGCTCTGTAGACCTGGTGGAAGTACAGGCTGTATCTAACGTGCTGTGGATCTATGGGAAACACTTTGCCACCAGAAATGGCAAGGAGTTGATGCTCAGCCTCTTCAGCAGCCTCTGATTCTCATACCAGCTAAAAAGGACTGGCTTTGAAATTCTTTCCATTTGTAACATGAAAGACACAGGAAATAAGGGTTGGGATTTTGTAAGCGTTTAAAAATATCTTCGCAGGTTTTTGAATGAGCAAAACAAGTTTGTTTTCTTTAAGTGTAGTGAAGGGAATGGGAGCTAAACAATAACCTGATTTTCTGTGTTCCTACTTATATCCTGAAGCCTTGGTTTCCAAAGGCACTCAGGTCCAGGAATAGCAGGGGGAACTAAGGCACTGGGACATTGCAGTGAGAGCACTGGCTGTTCCTGCAGGAAATGTTGTTCATTTTCATACAGAAATCAGAAGTGAACAAAGACAAGAAATTCAGCAGAGAAACATCCAAGCAATCTCCATCTTTCTTTCCTCTAGCTCAATAAGAAAGCTAAGAAAAAAAATCAAATTAGTTTAATATTTAAATGTGAATTGCCCCCTCCTACTCCACCCCGGAATTTCCAGAGTACGTAGCTGTGGAGGTTTTACTTTTGCTACCTGTCCAGCTAATTAATACCTGCCAGTTTACTTTTCCCACTCTTGCTATTTTTGGACTGCTATTTTATTGAGAAAAAATAAAAAAAGAGAGAGAGAAAAGAGAAAGAGAGAGAGGAGGCTAAAAGAAAAAAAAAATTGGATTTCATCTCCTCTGATGAAAGGAATATATGTCTGAAGTTAATTCACATATTGAATCTCTTTCAAACTTCCCCACATTTTTTCTTCTCATTTAAAGATTTTTATGCTTTTTAAGCCATGTAATGTGCAATGAGGATTCCATTCATTTTCTCCATAGCAACATGTTTGCATTGGTTCCTTTTCCTTCCCTTTTCCTCCTAGGTGCTCTTGTCACTGAAGGAAGCCTGTCAGTGACCAGATTGATGAAACGCCTTTGTAGGCACTGTTAAACCCAGGGATGCAGCTATTAACTAATGTTTACGGTAAATTGCAGACGCAAACAGGTCCTTGGGACAAAGTGACAAAGCAAATTCCTAAAAAAAAATTAGTGACAAGGGGAGTTTCTCAAGTTCTTTTTTCAAAGTCAGGATGTGCTCTGTCTTGCTAGGCTGAGTGGGAGCCAGATGCTTTTCCTTGTAGGCATCCTGACAGATTACAAGGAGGGTGGAAGCATCACTGCCAGGCACTGGAGCTCATCAACATATTGCTGACAGCAGTGCTTGGGTCCCTCTCCATCTTCCCAACTGATCATCTGTAAACAAACAATAATAATCCAGGGTTGAGTTCACAGTCTTGATTTATAGGCGTGAACTAAGAATTCATCACTAGTGGAGTTTATATTTTTTCCTGCTAAAGGGGGAGTAGCCAAAGCTGTGAAAGAACAATTAATATTGATATATCTTGATGTGCTGACAGAAATAAACCCCAGCACCCAGCCAAGCCATATGTGACCCTGGAGTAAATCACAGGAACAAGAAAACAAGCAGCTCAGATGAGAGGGTTGCTGGTGTGCCAGCCCATGTCAGGCTGGTGAGCTTGGTGGCACTCCTGACAGGTCCACAGATGCAAGATAATCCAGGCCATTCAAATGCTGTGCACAGGAGGGAATCTCTGACCCCTGCCCTCTTCCCTCTTCCTGTCAGATGAGTCTTCAACTCATGTTCACCTCCCTGTTGTGATGGTGGACACACAGGAATGACACTTAATGTTTTAATGACCTTGTAGGTCAAGTCAGACCTATGGATCCTCTTCAGAAGCCAAGGTGGAGTCAAGACAGGTCTGGGACATGCTTCAATTTAATTTCTATGCTTATAACTTGGCTTTCAAAAGTCCAAGAGATCTGTGGAATATAGACCACTCTAGAGCTTTCCCAAAATCTTTTCCACAGCTGTGGGATGGAGTTCTCATTGTAAGGGGATTTATTGTCTTTGTAACAGGAATGCCTTGGAAACAAGGCATTGTCTTTGTAACAGGAGGGCCAGGAAGCAAGGATTTCAGAACATCTGGTTACCAGACTGGTAGCATCATGGCCAGGCAGTGAAGATTGTCTTGTTCTCAGACATTCAGGATGGTATTTACCTGATTTATCTTCAGCAATGGAATTTGTCCTAATATTTGTGCATTTCCAGGGGGGAAGAGCCTACTGAACAATTAAACCCAGGCTCTCTTTCTTCTCACAGGAGAGCAAGTCAGTGCCACTGAAGAAGTTCAGGACAAGGTTTGGTTTATCCTGAAGGAGATGTTTCTCTGAGGTTTGATGAATCACATCCCTGCTCTCACTGAATGTGTTGACTTATTCGCCATTACTACAGTGGGCAGTGGATTGAAATACTAAATATTGGCAGCTCAAACTGGAAGGGTGGGTCCCACAAAAGTCAAAAAGTGGAAATACTTGTAAACAACTCCTCCATATCTTTAGCTCAGAGTGTGATCAAGCCCATCCCATGATAAATGTGCAAATAAGATTATCAGCCACCTAATGGAAGCATCCACCTGGTTTTGGATTTAGATGGCCTCAGTATTATACAACCAGACCAACTGGCCATGAAAAATGTATCCTCACGTCTCTGTGTGGAAAAATATCTCTTAACACTGGCAGTGCTAAATCCACATTGTCCAGTCTGGGAATAATTTTTATTCCAAAATTTCCTCAGTAAGAAAAGGATCCAGCTCAGTTTTTCCAGCATTAAAACTCAACCAGATTAGGTAGGATACATGCTTTGGACTCCACAGACATTTTTAATCACTGGGACTTGCAAAGATGAAGGACAGCATCCAGGGACCACTGTCCCATGGCTCTGGGCTCAGTACCAAAGCCATGCCTTCATGATGGAGTTGTCCTCTCCTTTATTTTCCATAAACTGCTTTGGAGAAAACAGTGCTGTTTGCAATCATTCATACATTTCCCTGTCCAGGACAAAAAATGAAAGGAAAAAAAAAACAAACCCCTCCATTCTTATTGTTGGAGAGTTTATTTTTAAAATGTTCCTATTCCCACAGCAGGAGCTGAAACCCAAACTTATTGACTTCCTGTTGGCCTGAAAACTCCTTGTGGTTATTACCACTTTGCACCAGATTCCTGCCACTGACCTTGATGGGAAAACTCCTTAACCCACTTACTGAATCCCCCAAGTCATCCTGGAGCCAGAGAGCAGCAGTTAATAAAGTGCTTGCCAGGTTTCACAGTGTTTTTAGCTGACCTGTATTCTGACTTGTTACAGGATTTGCCGTGTGAGAAAAACCCAGGGGTGACAGTCCCAATGCTGAGCACATCAAGGTGGCTCTGGGGAATGAGACTGAGTGTGGCCCTGCCCCTGATCTACACCTGTAAACATGGACAGAATTCACAGGGTGAGTGGGGAAAGAAAGGGTAAAGACAGAGAAAAAAGGTAGATGGGATGTGGGGGGAGGATTCAGCCTTCTCAGGACTAAATGCACTGAATTTCAGACTTTCCATCTGCAATAAGACTCCTGAAGGTAAATAAACAACAATACCGATTACCACCTCAACAATACACGGCCAACAATACCAAACAAATCAAAATACCATAATCCCCATCCACAAAATAATCTGTAAGCTAGAAAGCCAAACAGATAGTCAACAAAACCCACTCACCCTTCAATAATCCCATTTAACCTGTACATAAATCTGAAAAAAAAAAACTCTCCAAAATTTGCCCTGAACCAGGACACTCTCTTACTTTGAGAAGGGGCTGAGTTATGCTGAGTTTTGTTGTCATGTGTAGCACAGGGTGTTGCAGTGTGTTGTAATATCCTGTTTTAAACTTCCGGGTCCCTTCCCCAGGTGTGCCAATACCTCTCTCCCTTCCCCCTCACCCCCTTGCTGAGTGAGTCCTGTCAATCAGGCTTAACATTCCAGGAAGGTCGTCCTGTGGTTGGTCAAGTTCAAAAGATGCCCCTATGCCCAGAGGTCATTGGCCTGTCTAGGTGTCCCTCGTCCCTTGAGACCCTCCCCCTCCCACCTGGTTGGTGGCTCACCTGTCCCTTCCCTCCCCCTCCCCTGGAGCTTAAAAGGTCAATCAGACCGTGTGCTCGGTATTCTCTTGGAGCTGGTACGCCTCTGTGACCATGGAATAAAGCTCTGGATATTAACTCTGCGGCAGAATACGTCTCCTTTCTCCTCACCATTGCCTGAAGCCTTCACTCCTGAGGTAAATGGAGTTTCTACCAAGCCTGGACTTGTTCAGTGCCCAGCTGCAACCTCCAGCAAGCTAAAGGTGTCTCTGGGGTGATACACCACAGTTGCCGCCTTTGGCCCAGCAGCAAGGGTCAGACTGGCCCAGGCACAATCTACCTGGTAATATTGGGATTCATATTCCAATAACAGGGAACACTGAGCTCATTCAGTTTAGGGAGCAAGTGACGCATGGAATCACAGAATCACAGAATGGTTGAAGTTGGAAGTGACCTATGAAGGTCATCTGGTCCAACCTCCCTGCTAGAACATGGTCACCTACAGCCAATAGTCCAGGATGATGTCAGACATCTCTTTAAAATCTCTGAAAATGGAAACTTCACAAACTTTCAGGGCAACTTATGCTAGTTCTCAGTCACCCTTAATACAATAAAAAGTGTTTCCTGCTGTTTAGAGTCAAATTCTTGTGTTTCAGTTTATGTTCCCTTTTTCAAAAGAGCCTCTTCTCACTCTCCCTTCAAGTATTTATAGACATTAATAAAATCATCCCAAGTGTGCTCTTCTCTGGGCTGAACAATCTCAGATCTCAGCCTTTTCTCATAGGAGAGGTTCTCCAGTCCCTTCATCATCCTCATGGCCTCTGATGGACTCTCTCCAGTGCTCTTGTCTCTCTTTTACTGGGAAGCCTGGAATGGGACAGAGATTCCAGGTATGGCTGCTCAGTGCTGGCTTGAGGGCACAGATTCAGGGAATTACAGAATCACAGAATGGTCTGGCTTGGAAGAGACCTTGAACATGCCTTCCTTCCAAATCCCTGCCATGGGCAGGGATCCCTTCTACCATCCCAGGTGGCTCCAAGCCCCATCCAACCTGGCCTTGGACACTTAAAGGGATGGGCCAGCCACAGCTTCTCTGGTCAACCTGTGCCAGTGATTCACCACCCTATGAGTAAAGAACTTATTCCCAATATCTCATCCATCCCTGCCCTCTGGCAGTGGAAAGCCTTTCCCTGTGTCCTATCACTCCCCAGCCTTGTCCAAAGTCCCTCTCCAGCTCCCTTGGAAACCCTTTTGGCACTAGAAGTGGCTCAAAGATCTACCCAGTGTCTTCTCTTCTGCAGGCTGAACAACCCCAACTCTCTCAGACCGTCCTCATAGCGTAATTTTTAAATTTCTTTAAGCATTTTGCCCAAGCTGACATTTTCTGTGAGTGTCACAGCCAGCTCCTCATTCCTGGTGCAGCAATGAGAGCACCACCAGCTTTGCACTTGCAGTTTGTGACTGCCACTGCTGCTACCTGGCATTTCCATGCTGCCAGGCTCAGCTGAAGTGACAGTGTTGGAAAGGCAGTGTAAAAGAGAAAGAAGAAAGCTGACAGCTCCTTAAAAGCCTCTGTACAAATAGGACAGTGCTTGACATAATGATGTTCCAAAATCAGTCACTTGGACTTGATCTGCAAGGCCTGCAAAAAGCTGCTTGTTGCCTGGGTTTTGCTGGGAAAGGTGGTTTGATTTGGGTCCTCTGGGTTTAACATCCTGAGTGAAGACAGGCAGATGCCATCAGTAAAAAAACAGCTTCAGCTGGGAGGAAATAGAGCTGAAGAACAGAGATTTGTCTGAGAGGGCCTGGCTGCAGAATTTTCAACTGCAAATGGACATAAATAGTGATTGAAAAAAACTCACTTTGTTAGACTAAACAGATCATCAGTGAAGCATGTACCAATGTCCTTCATTTGTATATTAAGAAAAAAATATATAATTTTTTTTATTTTTCTAAATGCTCTGTTTGCCTGACCTTGTTCTTTAAATGGCTCCAGTTAAATATACAGGAATTTGAGATCTTTCTTCTCAGCACCACTTTGTGACAGAGTACAGGACAGCTGTCCCATCACTGCACCACCTGAGCATGAAGACTTATGTGACAAGAAAGTCAAATGAATCATCCACTGGGAGTTTCAGCCTTCCTCTGCCCACTGGGATGTGATACTCAGGGAATAACCACAAGTCAGGTGAATCCCACACTAAAATGACACCATCACCTGAATTTTGAGACCCTAGACCTCTGCAATGCATTTGGCGCACACTCTGAGCACTGATGTTCCCCAAAAATCAGTAAAGGAGGTGATGACATCTCCCTGACCTGTGCAGAAGAGCAGCCAGTTGGAGCTACCACATAACACAAGGGATGGTGGAGAATCATGGAATCATTTGGGTCATAAAGACCTCTGGGATCGGAGTCCAACCCTTCCCCCAGCACTGCCAAGGCCGCCACTAACCCACTTCCCCACACATCTGCACATCTTTTAAATCCCTCCAGGTATGGGGACTCCATCACTTCCTTGAGCAGCCTGATGACTTTTCTGGTGAAGAAATTTTCCCAAATATCCAATCTAAACCTCTCCTGGTGCAACTCGAGGCTGTTCCCTCTCATTCCCTGTGAGGTGTTCTCACTGTGAGTTGCTCTTTGCTGAACATGTTGATTTTGCTCTGATATAAACCAAGGCTTCTCCCACACCCTGCAGGGATGCTTCCCTCTAGGAAGACTGAAACTCTCCATCTGTTTTCTCAATCTTCCCTTCCCTAGACTGCAGAAATGTCTAAACCAGTTGTAGACAGCTAAGAAAGAGTTTCTAGTGATTAACATGAAGAGGCACTTGGAGCTGGACTTTTGCAATGGTTTGGGAAACCCTTTTCATTGCTATTTTCCAAAACAACTCTTCAAGATTTCTAGCTCCAGGGATGCTTTGGGATCAGTCCAGGCCTGGGTGATAGATAGACCAAAATGAGCTGAGGATTGTAGATACCAGAACTATAAAAAAATGATAAAAACATTTGAGTTAAAAACCCTCAGACCAGGCACACTTCCAATTAGGAGATGACAGCAGCAGACAGTCAGGGTAATTTCCTACTCTTGAGGATCTGGCACAGGTTTCCCTGAGGAGCTGTGGCTGCCCCAAATCCCTGGAAATATTCCAAGCCAGGTTGGACAGGGCTTGGAGCAAGCTGGGACAATGGAAGCTGTCCCTGCCCACGGCAGGGGGTTGGAACTGAATGGCCTTAATAGTCACTTCCAACCCAAACCAGTCTATTTTTTCATCAAAAAGGGATGTTGTAATGTTGACTTGGATCAATTCCTCTGGTCATGTCATGAGAAAGGAAATAGATTCCCAGGGTGCAGCAGGGGAAGCACCAAACCAAGGGTGGCTATTGGAATATTCTCAAAAAATGGAGGAAATTTCATAAATAATCAGTGCCAAGTAAGGCAGAGCTGCCTTCTGACCTCACAGGAGGACAAAGAGAGGGCCCTGGTTTTGCTTAGGCAGACATTGGTGGTCTCCTTGGGCTTTGAGTAGCCCTGGATGGAAGAACCTGAATTTACCTGAATCCCCTGTGTCAGCAAGGAGCAACAGGCACCCTCTGCAGGACTCATCTCCCTCCAGGGTCCCTTCCAGAGGGCAGATGAGATCACCCCCTCATTTCTCAGAGTAGCAACTTAATTAAAAATTCAACTCTTTTGTGGCCTCCCATCCTCTGCCTGTCAGTGTACAAACAGGCCAGGCCCCAGCAGCACTAAATCATCTGCGTGGGAGAGGGCTGCGAGGGAAAACCAAACCTTGTGGGGCACAAGCACATGTGGGCAAGGAGGGAAAAATAAAAATAGTCCCAGTCTTGCTGACACCTTCCCCATCTTGCAGAAACCTCTTCTCCCTCAGGGCTTCAGCCTCCCCACCTGGGAAATACTGAGGTCAATGATTCCTGTACCTTGCTGTGCTAAATAAGCGCTTCCAAACCCACTCTCGCTTCTCTGGCATCAGGAGCTGGGAATGGGAGGCAGGAAAAATGCTGGGAGCTTCAGGCAACTGTCTTCTTCATAGTTGAGGAGCGATTAAACTGCACATTTAATTGCTTTGATATGTATTTGTTTTACATGAATGCAAGACCCAAGCTAATCGAATCGGCTTATTCGCTAACAATGGACCCTAAACTGTACATAAATGACCATTAAATTATTAGCTATCAGAGAGATCTGCAATTGCATTTGGAATGGGAAAGAAAATGAGGGCTTGGAGAGGCAATTATTATTTTTTATTTTTGTATTTTTTTTCTTTTTTTTTTTTTTTAAAGCAGCAGCCTT
Source organism: Ammospiza caudacuta (assembly GCF_027887145.1). Lineage (NCBI taxonomy): Eukaryota > Metazoa > Chordata > Aves > Passeriformes > Passerellidae > Ammospiza > Ammospiza caudacuta. Next base: position 152,840,116 of record NC_080593.1, read on the forward strand.
ATTATCTATACAGGAGCCTTGCTTGGGAAACAAGTGTTGCTGTTGGAAAATCAATAACAGAGCTGCTGTGATAGCAGCAGAAACCTGTTGAGTTTCAATTAGTGCTTGGGAGAGGTTGATCCTCTTCCCTGAGCTTGCCACTTGCTAACACCAGGGAAATTTTGGGGCTAATATATTGTTTGGAGAAATTTGAGCTCTCAGCAGTAAGAGTTTGAGGCAGCAATAATTGCTATCATGATCTGCAGTTAACCCCATCTTTCTTTTTGTCCCTTTTTCTTGAACTCCTGAAGATGCCTGAGACCATGAAAGATTTTACAGTGTTTTGTGAGAAATGCATCATTAAGGAGATGAGGGCTGTAGTCTGCTCCTCTCACAATTCCAGCTCTTTCCCTACTGCACCTCAACAGCAGACTGGATGATATTTTTGGTTTGTGTTCATATTTTGAAATTAAATATTTATACAGCACCTGAAACACTGAGAACTTCATATGTGATGGAAAGCTGGTTTCTACAGTCAAAAGTGTCCTGAGATGTCTCCTTGAGTTTTGTTCACCTTTTATTTGGCCATGTCCACCTAACCTGCTTTCCCAGGCTCAGCTGAAGCTGGAAAGCTCCAGCAGGAAAATCAAAGTGGGAATCCACATTTGTGGGCTATTTGATGAGACCACGCAGCAAACAGAAAAGGAGGAAGGAAGGTAACACCCCTCAGAAGGACACAAGTTCAGGCAGGTGTATTTCAGAATTATTTTGTAGGACATTAATGTGAATTCTTCTTTTTTTTCTTGCCTCCTTGACAAGCTCTGCCAGTTTTCCAAGGATGAAGGCCCTTCAGGATACCAGATTATCTCACATGCTTTGTGTTCTCTCACAGATGACCCCTGATCCTAATGCCCACTGGTGAAACCCTCACCTGATCCATCTTACAACTCTTCTCTCTCCACAGTTTTATACTCAGCTTGCTTTTTGTTTCTGTCCCTGAAGATTTCTTCTCACAGGTCAACCTTTCAGGTGTGAGCAGCTTCTCCTGCCCCTCCTATGCTGTGGACAATGTCCCCAGTTGTCCCTTTGACCAACTTTGCTTTGCAAAATTTGTGGGCAGTCAGGGCAGCCCTTATGAAGAGATGGAAACTCTGCCCTCCTGTGCTTTACTCGGTAGAAAATAGGGGGATTTTACACTTGTAGCAGGAATATACCTTTGCTTTAATCAGCAAAGTCACACACAGGTAGGAACAGACTCACTGCAAGAGTTGCTGTGGTTTCGGGTGTCTTCAGGCAGAAATGAACCCAAAGCAGAAGTGTGGAGAAACAAGAGACACTCAATAAGGGGAAACGGCTCATTTGAGATCACCACAGAGCTCAGGTCTTCTTGATGGTGATCCCAGCCAGACCATCAGGGTGTGTGGAACACTTATGTTTCAGAAGAGATCAATTTCTTCATCTCTTCTCAGCTTGGAGAAGAGAAGCATCTGGGGACAGCTCCTTGTGACCTTTCAGTACTTAATATGGGCTTATAAAAAAGGGGGGAGAGTGATATTTTACACAGTCAGATAGTGAAAGAAAAATGGGAAATGGTTTTAAACTAAAGGAGGAGAGTTTTAGATCATATATTAGGAAGAAACTCTTTACTCAGAGGGTGGTGAGGCCTGGCACAGGGTGCCCAGAAAAGCTGCGGATGAACCATCCCTGGAAGTGTCCCAGGCCAGCCTGGATGGGGCTTGGAGCAGTTTGGGACAGTGGAAGGTGTCCCTGCCCATGGCAGGGGGTTGGAACTCAGTGATCCTTAAGGTCCCTTCCAACCCAAACCATTCCATGATTCTTTCCATTGATTTACAAGGCTTCCTGCTGAGCAACTTTCAGGAGATTTTCAGACACTCAAAGTTCGGTAAAGAATTCCAAGGTTGGCAGCTCATTCAAAACTTTGTATCTGTGCTTCTTTATAGAGAAGAAAAAAATCAAAGCTTCCTCTCCCTGTCATGTGTCAGCACTTGGTGGATTGACATGAAAGTTCCCGATCCTCCAGTGCCCCTCATGGAACAGATGTTTGGGAGAAGGGAGTATCAATATCATTTCACAGGAAGTTTATCAGTGGAGTTCTGACAAGATTAATTTCCTACTTCAGACAGTGATTAATCTATTAGGAGGTTCTTGAATACTTAATTATTAATATAAATTATTAAAGAACACTGCGGGATTCGTGGATACATGCTGGAGTAAGGCACACCCCTAAAGTTGCAGTTTGTCTGACAGAAATATTCAAAATATTCAGGCTATTCATAAATATTGCAGAAATATTTAATATTTTTTAAAATAGCCCTGAATTTATGAATGAGTGAATTTTGCGGTTCACTACCTGAATTTAGACAATTTCAGAGCAAGTGATTCCTTTATTCCATGCCAGTGACTTAAAACTTGGAATCATGACTAGGATAAGGGGACTGCTGCTATTCTGAAGTACAGGTTTGCACTTCCAGCTCCCCAGACACAGATTTGCTTATTTTGTGACTTGCTCTAACGCAGTCCAAAGATTTCCATCTGAAAGAATTTTGGTGGAAAAGGTAGATTCTAAACTGATAAAAACTCCATGTGAATTTTTGACAGAGGGGTTGATTATTTTTTAATCTTTAGAATAACAAACAAAATCAAAATATTTCATATTCTTCTTCTTCTAAAAGAAAAAGATACTCGCTTTTATTTTTATTTCTTTTAATTTGAAAAGATATTCCATTTAGATATGTTTTTCTGCTGTGCTGAGGAAACAAATTATAAAGCTTGAAAGCAACATGAAAAAATTCACTGTGGGTGGAAGGCAACATTCACTTAAACTCGGATGTGCCAAGCTTGTTTGCCTGTTTGTTTTCCATTTTCAGTCAGCTGATTTTCTTTTATTTTTCTTAGTTCTATTTAAGATCTGCCTCCAACTTATTCATTTATTTGCTTACTTTGAGGAATTGGAAGCAAAAATGGAAAACCTGTAATTCCTATATTTCAGTTTATGAAATAGCACATCATGATCAGTGCCTCAAGGAGTCCAGAAATTGCTCTAGATCTCCAGATAACATTTAAATATAAATGAGAATAAGCAGCAGACTAGAAATAACTCTAGACTAACAGACAGAAATAACTCTAGAGGAAGAAAGAAGAGAAGGAGAAGGAGAAGGAGAAGGAGAAGGAGAAGGAGAAGAAGGAGAAGGAGAAGGAGAAGGAGAAGGAGAAGGAGAAGGAGAAGGAGAAGGAGAAGGAGAAGGAGAAGGAGAAGGAGAAGGAGAAGGAGAAGGAGAAGGAGAAGGAGAAGGAGAAGGAGAAGGAGAAGGAGAAGGAGAAGGAGAAGGAGAAGGAGAAGGAGAAGGAGAAGGAGAAGGAGAAGGAGAAGGAGAAGGAGAAGGAGAAGGAGGAGTTTGTTCAGAGAAGCTGTGGCTACCCCATCCCTGGAAGTGTTCCAGGCCAGGTTGGATGGGTTTTGAACAACCTGGTCTCATGGAAGGAGCACGATGTGAGGCAAACATCCTTCATGGGCATGAGGAAATAGCTTTAGAATCAAAGAATAATCATAGAATGGCGTGGGCTGGAAGACACCTTAAAGATCATCCAATTCCAACCTCCCTCCTATGGGCAGGGACACCTTCCACTATCCCAGCTTGCTCCAAGCCCTTTCCAACCTGGCCTTGGACATTTCTTGGAATGGGGCAGCCACAGCTTCTCTGTGCCAGGGCCTCACTACCCTCAAAGGGAAGAGTTTCTTCCCAATACCCCATCTAATCCTATCTCTCTCAGTTTGAGGCCATTTCCCCTTTTCCTGTCATTCCAGGCTCTCCTGAATGGTCTCTCTCCATCTTTCTTGTTGGCTCCCTTCAGGCACTGGAAGTCCACAATTGGACCATCCCAGAATCTCCTCTTTTCCAGGCTGAGCAATCCCAATTCTCTCAGCCTTTCCTCACAGCAGAGCTGCTCTAAATCTCTGATCTCCTTGATGCCGCCTCTGGACTCATTCCAACAGCTCCGGGTCCTTCCTGTGCTGGGGACCCAGAGATGGATGCAGCTGTGCAGTTGGGATCTCACCAGAGAGGAGCAAAGGAGCAGAATCCCCACTTCCCCTGCTGCCCACCCTGATTAGGATTGCCTTTCTGGGCAGCAAATGCACATTTAGAAAATACCTTTCCACTCTGGCTTTTGGGAAGAGGAATATTCACCACTGACTTGGTTAAAATCTCTGTTGCAAATACATCAACCTGGCTTAGGGCTGGATTCTGGGGCTGGATTTGGAGCCGGGCACTTTGTTAGGCTGAACACGCTCCCTCTGTGAGGGTGCCCACAGGGGGATGGCAGCACCTTCTGCAGATCCATCTCTCTGTGCTGCTGTGCCTGACAAACAGCACCTTAAATGAAAAACAGGCTCCATCCTACCATCTCCCTCAGGTGAGGATAACCAGGGAGCTAAGGGATGGAACAATCTCTTTTTCCTCCTTCCCTGTGGGTAGGGGATGGAACTGGCTTGGCCTTTCTTTCTTTCTTTCTTTCTTTCTTTCTTTCTTTCTTTCTTTCTTTCTTTCTTTCTTTCTTTCTTTCTTTCTTTCTTTCTTTCTTTCTTTCTTTCTTTCTTTCTTTCTTTCTTTCTTTCTTTCTTTCTTTCTTTCTTTCTTTCTTTCTTTCCTTTCTTTCTTTCTTTCTCTCTGTCTTTCTCTCTGTCTTTCTCCCTTTCTCTCTCTCTCTCTTTCTCCCTTTCTCTCTCTCTCTCTTTTTCTTTCTTTTTTTGTCTTTTCTTTGAGCAAGCAGAGGTTATTAGACCCAAAAGACTGACTAGTATGAGTCCTGGTCCATTTTACTTCAGCTAATTGTGCACTTTTCACCTTCTCCACAACATTTTTTGGTACAGGGACATGTTTTTGCAGGATTCTTCCAACCATTTATCCCCATCCTGAGTGTTGATGGCTCTCTCAGCCTGGGACAGGGACTCAGCTGTAGCCCAGCCAGGGTCTGTATCCAAACCAGCTTTTCACCACCTACTTTGGCATTTTTCCTGTTGTTTTTTTTTCTGCACTGGAGACATTTCCACCAGGCACCCAGTACTCTCCATGTGTTTCACAGTTATATTTAGCCCAAAAGTATCTGACTCAACAAGTAAGAAAGATTGCTCTTTGCAGGTATGTGTTATTCTGATGGAGATAGACACTGAAAATTAGTATAAAATCTATTGTTCCATAATTCCTTTGGAAATTGCTGAAAAGCCTAACCCAAACCCAAACTATTTTTGTGGCCTAGTGTTGTGCTTAGAATATTTTATGAGCTCAGGCTGATTTGGGTTCTCATCTCGTTTAGTGATCAGCCTTCCCTTTTAAATGTCAGTCCCATGCAAACAAATCCTAGAACCATTTCTCCTTTCTGTGCTGGAATTCACATCCAAACACTGTTCTAAATATGCTCTGGTGAACTTTTTCTTCATAGATTTGTCTAAATCCGTGTCAGTGGAGCGACATCCACTCTGGAAAATGGGGAAGGTGCATCACCAGCTCCTACCAAACACCTGTGTAGAGCTTTTATGTCAATTTGACCAAAGCAAAGGTCATGCTTGTGTTCCAATGTGGGACCATTGCTACTACAGGGCCATTTGTTTGCAGGTAAAAGATTGTATTCTTCCTCCATTTGTGCATCACTATCAGGTTTTTATCCGTGAAATGTATCTGTGAAGACACAGATATCTGGGAAACCCAGGAGAGGAGTTGTGCATTTTAAAATAATGGTATAAACTATAAATTCCTGTCCTGTCTACGCCCTTCCTCCTCATAACCTCAAGGAAGGCAAAGCAGAAAAGGGTCTCTGCCCCAGAACCTTTACAATGTGCAGGGTTTGACACCATCAACTGGCTTCAACACCATCACACATGTAAAAATGTTACAATTCTGCTATTTGACTCAGTATTTTAGTGACATGAGGAAAGAAATGGTGTCTGCCAAGTTTTCCATGCAGCTTGAAGCAAACCAGCTTACTGAGCAAAAAGAAAGTGGATTCAGGGAAGGAAAATGCAGCTGTATTGAGTAGCATGTTCTGTGTCTCTTCCAATTATTTCAAGCCATTCCTACACTCCTGTGGATTTGCTGATTTTGTGAGTTTGAGCATCCCTGGAGATCTTTATTCCCATTTCACTAAGCCTTTATAAGCTCCTGGGCTTTTCCCAGCAGGGTTGCACTGGAGTTGGGGGTAAAGTCATAGAATTTTAGAATTATCAAGGTTGAAGAAGACCCATGAGATCATCAAGTTTGTAGAAGTTGAAAGAAAATCAAGATGGTGCTTGGGACAAAATATCCAGACATAACTGTTCCCATGTCCCTGCACACCTGCAGAGCAGAAGAACAAGGCTGTGCCTCCCTTGTATTAAAGATTTCTGTGTCCCTTGATATGGGACATATTTCTCACGCCCTGCTCCAAATAAACAAATTTAAAATGAAGTCTCCTCTGCTTTCTCCTGTCTCCAGCACCAATGGATGCCTCAGCTTGGATTTTAGCCTTTTCTGCTGATCCCAGACTTACTCAGTGGATCTGGCACTCTGCAGTTCTGAGAGGCTTGTGAGGAGAGAAATGGAAAGACAAGGCTTGAAATTAGCATTATCTGGCTCTAAATGCAGATTTTGATGTAAAAACACTACTATTAGAAAGGAAAAAAGAAAAGGAAAAAAACAAACCCAAGCAAACAAACATGGTTCATTATGTTCTAAATGAGCCTCTGGATAGAGAAGCCTTCTTTGAGGGAAATGTAGAAAGAAAATGTCATTTATGAAGAGGGAAAGGACAATCCAATCAGCATGGAGGCTTTTAGGCTGTGTTGTCAGGATTGATCAAAGTTTTAGAGTTAGGGGTCTGGAATTGGCCCTGGAGTCATCTGCTCCATTGATACATTTCTGGATCATGACTGTTCTTTCTGCCTCAATCTCTTCAGGTCCATGTTTCCCAAGCAGATAAACAGCTTTTCCCTTCATGAAAGGTACATTATTGGTTCTAATGTGGCTCTTGGATTTCCTTCCAGGTTTTCCAGCACCCTCCAAAGGCTGTGCCTAAACCCCAAACCTCTCAAACCAGACGGGGACATGGTTTCTAGAGTTTATGTTCTCCCTGGGTTGGATGAAAAATATCTTTGAGTAAAATTGGTCTTGCTTTCCACTGAAGTACATATGAAAATAATGAGTCAGGTTTTATTCAAACCCCACCAATTTCTAGCACTAAAGTGGGCTATAAAACTTGAATGTCATTCAAAATAAGAACTAAAAAAAAAAAAAAAAAAAAAGCAAACAGAAGAGAAAACCCATACGAAAGTCACACTGGTTGCATATTTTGAGGTTAACATGACATGACTGTCTCTTAAGCTCATTTAAACATTTAATTTTGTTCTCTTGTTCCGTCCCTAAGTACATATGGATTTCACAGAGGTTTAACAGGACAGAAGAAAGTTACCCATAATTGAAAGAGGCTTTTTGCACAAGTCACGATGTTGTGTTCAACACTCAGAGGGAGAAAAACCTGTTCTTTCTGTCTGAAGTGACTTATTTTCAGATTAAGGAAAACAGCTGTGAGAAGAGACAGAAATGCTCCTTAGAAGAGCACCATCAACAAATGATTTGCTGAAATTTGTTCAGAGAGATTAATCTTAGATTTAATAATGCAGAGTAAGTAGAGAAGGACTCGTGTAGCATAAAATCATGGAATAGTTTGGACTGGAAGGGACCTTAGAGATTGTCCAGTTCCAAGCCCCTGCCTTGGGCAGAGACACCTTCCACTAGACCAGGATGCTCAGGGACTCATCCAGCCTGGCCTTGAACATCTCCTGGGATGGAGACCCCATGACCTCTCTGGGTAACCTGTTTTGGTGTGTCTCGAACCTTGAAGTAAAGAATTTGTTCTTTCTGAATAAAATCTACTTGTTTCCATTTAGTACTATCTCCCCTTGTCCTGTCACTCCTTGCCCTTGTCCAAAGTTCCTCTGCAACTCTTTTGGAGCTCCTTTGGGTACTGGAAAAAATAAAGAATCACAGAAATGACTGGGTTGCAAGAGACCTTAAAGATCATAAAGTCCAACCCATGCCCCAACACCTCAAATAAACCATGGCACTGAGTGCCACATCCAGTCTGTTTCTAAACACTTCCAGGGATGGTGACTCCACCACCTCCCTGGCCAGACCATTCCAGTACTTTATCAGTCTTTCCATAAATTTTTTTTTTCTGATATCCAACCTGTATTTCCCTTGGTGCAGCTTGAGACTGTGTCCTCTCATTCTGTCAGTGCTGCCTGGTGAAAGAGACCAACCCCACCTGGCTACAACCACCTGTCAGGGAGTTGTAGAGAGTGATAATGTCACCCTGAGTCTCCTTTTCTCCAGGCTGAGCACCCCCAGCTCCCTCAGTGGTTCCTCACAGGGTTTGTGTTCCCAACCCCTCTCCAGCCTCATTGCCAGCTCTGGATGTGCTCGGGCATCCCAAGGTCCTTCCCAAACTGAGGGACCAGAGCTGGACACAGCACTCCAGGTGTGCCCTCACCTGTGCCCAGTACAGGGGCAGAATGACCTCCCTGCTCCTGTGGCCACACTATTCCTGACCCAGGCCAGGAGCCATTGGCCTTTTTGGCCACCAGGGCACTCTGCTGGCTCATGTCCAGCCGGCTGTCAACCAGAGCCCCCAGGTCCCTTTCTGCCCGGGCACTGCCCAGCCACACCATCCCCAGCCTGTGCAGGGGGTTATTGTGGCCAAAATGCAGAACTCAGCACTTGGATTTAATAAACTTCATCCTGTTAGACTCAACCCATCCATTCAACCATTCCAGGTCTCTCTGCAGAGCCCTCCCTACCCTCCAACAGATGGACACACACTCCCAGCTTAATGTTGTCTGAAGATTTACTAATGAAAGACTCAATCCCCTCATATTTTGTCATCAATAAAAATATTGAACAGAACTGGTCCCAGTACAGAGCCCTGAGGGACACCACTGGTGACTGGAAGTGACTGGAATGGGATCTGAGACCTCCCTGGAGCCTTTTCCAGACTGAGCAGCCCCAATTCCCCCAGCCTGTGCCCAGAGCAGAGATACCCCAGCCCTGTGATCAGTTCAGTGGCCTCCTCTGGAATTGTCCCAAGGAGTTGTTCTCCTTCCTGTGCTGGGAACCCCAGGGCTGGATGCAGCACTCCAGGTGGGATCTCACCAGAGCAGAGTAGCAGTGGAGAACCCCCTCCCTCCCCTCCTGGTTTTTCTGCTTTAGATGCAGCCCTGCATCCAGGTCATGGCTTTTTGAAACCATCCCTGCACCTGCAGGACTTCTGAGCTTTGCTGGAAGCCTTTGCAGAGCCTTTCTGAACACTGAAGGATGAGGTGTGTGCTGGGGCCACCTGGCTCCAGAGCCAGGCTCATCCCAGCTACTCTGGGGATTTATGGCAGGAGGCAGAGATAAGTTCTCTGATAAATGATGCCTCCATTATCATAAACAGATGTGTCCCAGCATAGATTATAATTACATCTGAGGGAAAATAGAACAAACACAAAGGTTACAAGGCTGAGATTGGGTGAATGGCTTATTTATTCTTAATTGTTTTTACTTCCCTTATTAGGTGTTAATCCCAACTTCCACTGAGGGACTTCCAATTTCAATAGGCTATAAATTATGGGATCAAACTTGTTTTACATATGCTTATGTCAAATGATTTACACAGCTACAGGATCAGCCTTTGATTTCAGGATGCTCAGGTCAAATACAGATATTGGAAAACCACAGATTTCCATTCAAGAGAGCATCAAAGGAACAGACCCTTAAAGGTGCTGAGCACTCCCCAGCTCCATTGGTTTCTGGGGGAGCCTGGAAGCCCTTGGCCTCACAAGAATTAGATTTGGGAGGTGATTCAAAATGTCTAAATATTAAAAACAAGGTTGGAAACCATCAATGTGTGAACTTTTGGAGATCCTTTTTTTTGTTTTTCTTTCTTCTGACATCTATAAAAAATTACTTGGATACTTGGATGTAAAGAAACCAGCTGAGATTAAGTGCCTGGGTGTTGGGAACATGGGACAAGAAGGTGACTGTGATGGGTTGACACCGGCTGGATGTCAGGCATCCTCCTAAACTGCTTTGTCAGCTGGACAGGGGAAAGAAAAATTAATGAAAGGCTCCTGGGTTGAGAAAAGGACAGGGGGAGATCAGTCACCAGTTACCTTCAAGGTCCAAACAAGTTGGATTTGGGGAAATTAATTAATTTTAATGCAAAACAAATCAGGAAGTGCAACAAGTTGCATATTACTTCAATACAATACTTCAGGTTAGAAATGTCAGTTCATTGAAATTAGACTTCAGTGTGTGGAAAAGAATTGTTTTACTATAACGAGGAGAAAAGGAGGGGGAAAAATCCCAAACATTGTTACTTTAAAATTACATTGGATTTTTGAAGCTAACCTAGTGATATTAAAGCAATAAAAAAGTGGAAATGTAAGTTGAAGTCAAAGTAACATATTTTATCTGGCCTGAATTAAATTCACATTCACACGCTCAACTGCTGGTTTGTGAAAGTGAACCCAGAATTTTGAGCTTATTTCAGGCTTTTGTAACAGTCACTTGAGAGGTCTTCAACTTTTTTCCAGTATGGAAAATTGTTTTCTTGTTCAACTCCTCAGGTATCATCCCTGTGAAAGGGGATAGAGAATCCTGTAGAGCACAGAGGGATTTTGCATTTCAAGCTCTGTCTGCTGGTGCTCCGGCAAGGAGGCTTTTCTTGCTTTCCCCATTGATTTAGGAGTTCTCATTCTGAGCGCATTGTAACTACAAGGAAATGAAATTCTCTCGCTTTCTGCTAAAATAAGAAGATTTAGTCGTGGAAATAACTCTGTAAATACCACGTACTGCCATCTATGGCTCTGCTTGGGAAGCACATTGAGAGCTCTGCAGAGGAATCTGCTTTTCCACCGTCAAAGAAACCTTTTGTGCTAACCAGGGGTTTTAAACGAGCGGCTCGCAGCTCCCAGCAGCTGGTGTGGGAAAAGAGAGTTCCCAGGGGAAGGGGAACCTCAATCCATCCCTCTCCTGCCAGTGTGGTGCCAGGGTCAGCAGCAGATGCCGAGAGCTTGGAGAGGGATTTGCAGGTCAGCAGGAAAGCACCTGGAGAGCAGCACAAAGGAATTCCAGGCACTCCACACAGGAAAATGGCTTGGTCACTGATCCAGCTTAAATTCCTCTATTCTGACACCTGAGCATGTGGAATGAAACAGGGGATTGGGGATGTGTGTTCTGCAGGGCTGTGATCTTGTTGGCACAGTAGAGATGTGGTGGGATGGCTCCTTTGGCTGGGTTGGGATGACTCCTGGGGCTGGAGGGGTGGAATGGAAGGATACAGGAAGAACAGCAATAGGAATTCTCTTTAGGAAGGACAAGCACAGGGAGATGAGGAGGGGCTGTGTCCCTCTGTCTTGAGGAGCAGATGGAATACATGGAGCTTTGCCTGAGGGTGGATGAGGAGCTAAGGGAGAATTTATGGGTCAGGATTAAGGGAGGGCAGAGACAGGTGACATTGGAGTGGGGTCTGCTACAGGCTGCCCAGCCAGGAGGATCAGGGGAGCTTGGAGCAACCTGGGATAATGGGAGGTATCCCTGCCCATGGCAGGAGGTGGAACTGGATCATCTTCAAGGTCCCTTCCATCACAAACCATCCTGTGACTCTGTAAACATGCTGTAATTATTATTAACATTGCTATTTTTAGAAGGTGTTCAGCACTTTCCCTCCTGAAGAAAGTTTCTGAACAAGGATAAGGAAGAGCTGAGCACTTGTTAGAGAAATTCTCTTTGTTGTGACCATTTGGGATGCTCCTGGTTTGTCTTCAATGGCAATAACATCAAGGTGCATTTTGCCTTTGCTCTTACTCTTGGTTCTCAGCCTCTGGTCCCAGGATCTTCACCAGCAGAAGAACTTCATTAATATCTCCTCCTCACTCCTTCCCTTCCTGGGCAGGGAGAGGGGAAAGAGGAAAGTTCAGGATCAGTTCAAAGCTCTGGAAAAAGAGAGGAGCTGTGAACATCTGAGCTTGGGGCTCCATCATTCCTTCCTGCTGCCAGAGCCAGCATCACAAATGCCATCAGAGGGGGGTTCCATCCTCTTCCCTGGTCATCCAAGAGCTTTGGGACTCTGGGAATAGCTTGGCTTCCTCAACAAAGCAAGAGTCACTCATCCAAGCTCCCTCCACCATCACTGGCTGTGGCCATACCTGTGCTGGCACTTGTTCCCCTCACTAATGCCATTTTTGGGGCTCCATGGAATTGTCCCCTGGCCCTGGCATGCAAAGCAGACTGGTCAGGGAAGAGGGATGAAGTTAGGATTTCCCATGCTTGGGAAAGCTGGAACATCTGCTTTGCCTCACTTTACAAGTCTATAAAATGGGCTTGATGCTAAATTCCTATTTAGGATAATTCTCTCAGAGCCTTGTCCAAAAATGCAGGAGTTTGAGCAAAGACATTCCTTGAACACAGACAATTGCTACACTTTAATAAATTCAGCCCATAGGAAGAGGAGCAGGAGTTTTCTCCTTGCCCTTAAGAGAGGCTGGGACTGCTGGGTTTGACCCGTGACACCTGAGCATTAACACCCCTGAGCAGCCACTGCCAGCAGAAACCACAGCTGGCAACAGCAATGAAAAGTCATTAAAATATATAAAAATGAACAACAACAAAAGCAAGGTGGAAAGCACAGCAGTCCTCTGAGAGGCAGGCATGGGAAAATCCCATTCAAGAGCTGAGTTATCCCATGTCTCCCTTCAGCAGAGGGATGTGGCTGCCTCAAAATTTGAATTGTTCAAGGAGATTTTTAACCAGACAAAATGGAAAGTGTCATAGATGTAAACACAGTGGTATCTGTTGCTGGAGGGGAAGTAAACTGATTACTTACAAGCTGTCCTGCTTTGCAGTTATCCTTCTCAAACAGATCCCCTGGGAATCCCTGGTATTCCCTATTTTTTTTCCCCTTGCCATCCTCTTCCACACCTATGATATCTGGGGGTACCACTGGCAGGAGGAGACTCTTCCAAAAAAACCTAATTCAGTTTCTCTACATTGCAATTATGCTCCCAGCAGATTTTTGGGGCAAATCTATTATTCCAACAGCACAACCAGCCTACCTTTGCAATGTGGGAGGTGGGAGGACAGAGTTAACAAACCCAAACCAGCTCTGAGCAGCTCCCAGCCCAAACAGCCTTTTTCCGCCCGTGCTCCGTGCTTCAAAAGAAGGTGGAAAAATTGGGCAGATAGAAAATGTTTTTTTTCTGGCTCTTTCATGTCTCTCTCATGTACTTTGTAGTTTGAGACCAGCTTAGGCTCCTGAAGTGTGCAGCTTAATTCTTCTCCCAAAATCTCTTTGCATATTTCCAGAGGTGCTACATTTAAGCATTTAACCATGGATATTCCCATGCTTTTTTTGGGTTTGTTTTTTTCCTTCTGCCAACAAGTGGGGTTTTCTGTGCAACCAACATGTTCTAAATTCAAAATGTGGGTAAAGGTTTTGTTTATCACTCTTGAGTTTGCTGTTTTCCTTTGACAGGGGGAAGAGGAGAATTACAGCTACATCCAGCTCAGCCTTTCCACCTCCAAAATCGAGACAGAAAAGAGAGAGAAGAGAGAAGAGAAGAGAAGAGAAGAGAAGAGAAGAGAAGAGAAGAGAAGAGAAGAGAAGAGAAGAGAAGAGAAGAGAAGAGAAGAGAAGAGAAGAGAAGAGAAGAGAGAGAAGAGATACTTCACTCCTGTTTGTGTTTTTGTACAGCAGAGTTGGTGTTTGTCACAAAACTCACCCAGCACCTCACCAAGGGGAATTAGGGGTGGGTTTGCCTTTTCAGAACCACCATGATGTTGCTCTTGGGACTTTTGACCTCTGGTTTTGCTGTTCTTGTCTGCTTCTTTTCCTCTGGGAATGACACTGGAAGGTGCTGATGGTGCCCATATCTGCCCTGAGGAACTTCAGGAGTCCTCACACCGCATTGTGATGGGACAGAGGTTGCCAGTTTGAACTGAGGTCTTTTGGTTATTTCTGCACATTTTCAAGCAAAACAGGGCAGAGATCTCTGTTTCAGGGCTTTCTGTGTCATAAAGAAATTGTGCTGACCTAGGACTGGTCCCTGCAAGGGGAGCAGAAGGGAGAACCACAAACACAAAGGTGCCTTTAAATCTGTTATGCTACCAGGATAGATCATTCTCCCCACAGATCCCATGCTTGGGTTATGTTGGCAGGATGGAAGGAAGGGTTTGTGTCCCCCCAGACTTAGATTTCTGGGGAGATCTGATGTTTTGAGAGTATCTCCTGCTCTTCCAGTGGCCTTCTTTGCCCTCAGAGTTATCCTGCTGCAGGGAATTTCACAGATCCATTTTATGCTAAAGTTATTTTGCCTTCACAGATGAAGAGAGCAGGTGAATTATTGCACTTGGGTACCTCAGACACCTGCAGACCCCAAATCCTCACATCCTGTTTGCTGTCCCAGCTCACCCTGAGTTCTCCCTGGAGGGCACACAGTGAGAAATGGGCGCATCTGTGATATTGAGGGGCAAGCCATGTTTAACCTCTTGTTGAATGAGGGTGTGGGAATTCACAAATCTCTCTACTTAGAACTGGAAAAACATGGTCTGCAGTGACATTTGTCAGTATCTTTGAGCACTGCTCTCTGTCCCAGGGTAGGATTCCTGGTCCTGGGCCAGGAGCTGGACTTTGATGATCCTCATGGGTCCTTTCCAGCTCAGGATATTCTGCAATTCTCAGATTCATGGAGCCCAACTCCCCATTCCCACAAAGATGAGTTTTCCATCAGGCCCCACTGTAACAGAAAACGGGTTTGGTTTGGTCAGCAGCACGTTTTGGTGCTGTGTCCTTCTGCTTGGGTTTCTTTACCCTGCAACACAGGAGAGGCCAAGTGTACCTCGCTCTTCCTGACCTCCCCAAACACAGGACAGGCAAGGTGAGTGCTCCCCTCTTCCCCCAGCACTGCAAAAGAAAGGCAGAGCTGCTCCACGGGGCTCAGAGGGGCAGGGACAGAGTTAAGGGCAGGATTAGGATCAGAGTTAGTATTAGAGTTGGGGTTAGGATAAGGATTAGGGGTAGATTTACAGTTAGGGTTAAGGTTAGGATTAGAGTTAGGACTAGGGTTAAATTTAGGATAAGGTTTAGGGTTAGGATTAGGGTTGGGGTTCAGATTAGAGTTAGGATTAGGTTTTGGGTTGGGATAAGGGTTAGAATAAGGTTTGAGGTTAAGATTAGGGCTTTGGTTAGGGTTGGGGTTTGGATAAGGATTAGGGTTAGGTTTACAGTTAGGGTTAAAGTTAGGATTAGAGTTAGGATTAGGATTAAGGTTAGGTTAAAGTTTAGGGTTAGGATTAGGGTTGGGTTCAGATTAGAGTTAGGATTAATGTTGGGGTTAGGATTAGGATTAGGATTAGGGTTGTGGTTAGAAGAAGGGTTAGAGTTAGGATTAGTGTTGGGGTTAGGATTAGAGTTAGGATAAGGTTTGAGGTTAGGATTAGTTTTGGGGTTAGAGTGTGGGTTAGGATAAGGATTAGGTTTACAGTTAAATTTAAGGTTAGGATTAGAGTTAGGATTAGGGTTAAATTTAGGATAAATTTTAGGGTTAGGATTAGGGTTGGGGTTAGGGTTAGGATTAGCGTTAGTGTTACGTTTAGGTTTAGGCTGAGGTTTAGGGCTGGACTTCTTTTGCCAAACTCTCCCTGGCTCCCTCCAAAGCTTTCCCCTCTCCTGCTGACACCTGAGGTGGTTGGAGATTGAGGACGTGCAGAAACAGAGCAGAAATCTCTGTTTGACTCCGAGGAACAGGGAAGCCTTCCTGAAGGAAAACAAACTCCCAAAATGCTGCCGAGGGGAAGGGAGAGATTTCCATTCGGAGCATGCACGGTGCTAATCCAGCATAGCCGCCTGTCGGCTGAAACGCTGCATTTCAGGCCCCAGCTGCCCCTTTGCTCCCGTCCCCGCTTAACTGGAGATGTCACAGATGCCTTTGGCCAGCGATGCTGCAGTGCTGGCTGGGGATGAGAGGCTGCTCTGCTGCGTTCCTCCACTGCCAGGCTTTGCAGCTCAGCTCGGCTAAACGGAGAATTTTCTTTCTTTTCTCCTTCTCCCAGGAGTTTTTTAAGGATGCAAAAGGTTTGAAGGTGTGGAAAAGGAGCTGAAGCGCTGGATGATGTGAAGGGAAGGGGAAGAAGGCCAGGAGGAGGGGGTGGAGATGCCCTGGAGAGTCCCTGGGGGGAGAGATGGGGTGCTCCTCTCCCTCCCTGAGGCAGAGGGACAGAGGGTGGTGACAGATGGGATCTTTACCTCTGCCCCTTGGACAGCTCTGTGCCCCTTCCCTGGTGGGGGAGCAGCAGCCCCGGGCAGGGAGGGAGGGAGGTGATTTTGTCAGGGAAAGAGGGTTGGTTTCCCCCTTTTGGAGTAGGAAGGGTTAACAACAAGGGGCAGGTCCCGAAGTCTGACAGGATGCTGAAGTCCCCCGGCTCTCCACACACCTCCAACCTCATTCCTCTCCCTTCCATCCCCTTCCCACCCCCCTTCTCTGCTCGGCAAGCTCCTCATTGCCGGAGGAGCTTCCTCAGGCTGCAAACCTGGAGGCAGCACCTTTACCCCAAACCTGCCGGGATGTAGCCCGTACCTTTCACCCCAGCCCATTTCCTCCTCCTCCGTCTGCTCAAACTTTCCCTTCCCCCCTCCCCAGCCTCCTGCTACCCTGGATGCGAGACCCCCCAACTGCTGCCCGAATTTCGGGTTAATGGAGTACGGAGTTGAGGGGGATGCTAGGAAAGAGGTACAATTTAAACAATTAGGAAAGGGTTAATGGCTGTCGCCGTCTTCTGCCTGGGCAAACCCCGGTGCAAAGGCACGGCCGAGCCTGGGGGGTGCTGGGGGAGGTCCCCCCATCCCTGTCCTCCCTCCCCGCGGCTGAGGGGCTGAGATCCACCGCTCCACTGGTCCCCGCCGCCCTGACCAGTGTCCCGTTCCCCTTCCCGGGCTGCCAGCTCCGGGGAGAGCGATGAGAGAGCCCCAGCACCCCCCTCTCCCTGCCGGTACCCAGGCAGCGGCACCAGCGTCTCTGCGCATCCCTCTGCGGGCGAGCGGCACCGCTCCGCGCTGAGCCTCCGCAGGTTTTTGGGGGAGCGGGGGGGGGGGGGGAGAGAGGAGGGGAGGGAAGCAGAAGCCTCGCCATCCTCACCACCACCACCATCCCGGCTCCCTCTTCACCTCCTGGCTCTCCCCGCTTAGGGCTAAGCTGTCCCGAGGAGGCTGCGCTGCTGCTGAGCCGGCAGAGCGCTCCGGCTTGTGGCTGGCTCCTCTGTTCCATCCATCCATCCATCCATCCATCCATCCATCCATCCATCCATCCATCCATCCATCCAGCCATCCAGCCATCCAGCCATCCTCTCCTGCTGGAGGCTAGCGGAGCATGCCCGATGCGATACCGTGTCAGTTCGGGTCCTCGCCTATAGCTGCCTGTTTTACAAAGCTCCGATCCGTGCGTGTGCGTGTGTATGTGTGTGTGTGCATTTCATCCCTCCCTCCTATCCCTCCCTCCCTCTCTCTCTCTCTCTCTCTCACTCTAATGTGTGATCTGGAAAGCTTATAAAAGCCTGATGTAATCCTTAATGCAGCCCCTGGCTACAAAGACTGGATCTAGTTTCAGAGAGAGAGAGATTCAGAAGCAGAATTTTAAAAAAAATAAATAAATAAATTTAAGAGGAAAAAAAAAGTGTGGGGGGAGAAGAGAGAGAAAGAAGGAAAAGCAGACGAGTGGATTTTAAACAAACATATCTTCCTGAAGAAGACCATTCTTGCTCCTCGCTGCTGGGAAAGCTACTCTGAACCCTGCTGTATATTTTTTTTTTCCAAAGGAGAAGACTTGATTGTCTGTTTGGATCTAATGATTTACTGGCTTTTAACTGCGTTTTTCCCCTCTCCTAAGGATTCCTCAAAAAACGGCTTAATTATTTTCAGCTTTTCTCTTCTACCTGCCTGTCTGCAGAGACACCAAAGGTTCTCCCTTCCTCTCCTTCCCCACCTCCATTTCTTTTAGGATTTTTCCCCCTTTTCTATTTAATATATACACACATCTATATATATATATATATAAAAATGTGTATGTATATATATATGTAGAGGCAAGAGTGGAGGAAGCAGTGGGGGAGAGAGAGCTCTGCCATCCTTTTGGACTTCACACGCTGCCCAATGTTGGGCTGGTTACCCCTGGATATGTTGCTGGTTTCCATTTGGAATTTGACGAAGGGAAGGAGGAGGATATAAAACCTGGGGAGCTCGGCAAGGTAAGGGGCTCCCGGCCACAATTCCTTCTTCCACGGAGGGGAGGGAAAAGGGGGAACGCGACTTCTCCGGCTTTGCCTGGAGCGCAGGGGGGTCTGACTCCATCCCCGGGGGAGACGGCGATGGGGGCAGCGCTGGGCACCCACTCCTCTCCTTTGGCCCCTGGAAACAGCACCCGGAGGATGCTCCCGTCCCCTTCCACTCAGCAATTTGGACTGATAAGAGCGTAATCATTCCCTGACACGGGAAGTTTTAACTTTTGTGCATGCGGGTCCTGTGGGCAAACATCAAGCACCGGCGGAAAATATTGAATGTCTGCAGGATGCGGAGGGGGGAATGCAGACGTGTCCCGGGGAAGGGAGATGGGGACTGGGTTTTCTGGGTGGATAGAAGGCAGCCAGGCGAGGAAAGAGGAGCGGGGGATCGCGACAGGAGAGCTGCAGAGCCAGCCGGGGCTGAACTGCAAAGTGCAGCGGAGCCGCGGTGCCTCCGCGGGCAGCCCCGGGGTCCGGGACTCCACAGCCCGCAATGTTGGCAAACAAAGTGCCGGAAGGACAGACAGCTGCCTGCCCCGGGCATGAATTTACCCTCATGGCAGCTTCCTGCCTTCCTCCTTTTCCTCGGGGTGTGGGGGGGTCCCTTCTTGCATCGCTGCTTGTGTGGCACCTACCCAGGGCTGGAGGAGGCGATGAGCTCCCCATGTGCCCCCCCAAATTGCCATTTCTCAGCACTTGGCTTCACAGCGGGAGTGAAAATTAACCTTTAGCCTCCGTAGAGCTCCGAGTGTGGCACAGACACACAGACACACACACGCTGCTCCCGGGGATGCTGGCACCCAGGCACGGCTTTGCCTTTCTTTGGGGAGCGCCGGGGGAGAGAGCGGGTGGAGAGAGAGAAGGAGTCTCCATCAGGGATGCGTAATTACAAAGCATCTTGTTCTGAATCACCCTGTGTGGGAATGAATCGCAAAATTTGTCTCTCCCTCTTCCCCCACCGCCCCCTTGCCTTTCACGGCCTGACATTCGCTGATGGAGGGCGGCTGTTGATGCATCCTCAGACTTTCACCGAGAGGTGTTTCAGCCATGGCTCTGCCAAGGGGAAGAGAGGGATCCAGGGGGATCAGGTGGAGGTTTCAAAGGGACTTCTCAGTCCTGGCTGAGAGCAGGCACCGAATGGAAGGCACGGGGGTTGCAGATGAACTCTGCCAGGTACCTTCGGCTGTGACTCACACTCGTGTCCCTGATCCTGACCTGGCCAAGCAAACAGCCCCTGTGAATCAGCGGCACGGAGAGCAGCGGGGAGGGAGGGGAGCATCAAGGCAAGGTCAAAGGGATGGAGGGCACAAAGACACCCCCTGCCATCCCTGACCGCCCCATCCCTTCAGAGCCAGGGCTTTCCGATCAACGCAGCTCCAGCACTGGGTCTGCCGAGTTGCCAGGGCCAGCTGACAGCTGATGGCTGAGGGAGGAGGAAGAGGAGGAGGAGGGGAGGAAGGGGGCTGAGGAAGAGCGGAGCTACTTTGACAGATGCCCAAAGCTGCGTGCGCGGCAGAGCGAAAATCGCAGCGCCTCGAAAGCCTCGCTGGGAGGGAGCCAGGGATGCTCGGGGTGCAGGGGGCACCTCCCCAGCCCCGCGACCTGTTGATCGCTTCAGGTTTCCTCTCACCTGGCCAGGCAGAGCCTGAGGAAAGCCAGGAAGGCTGAGCCCCCCGGAGTTGCCTGGTGACCTCCGTGGTGTAGCAGGGAGGGCTCTGTATTAATGATGATGACTCTGCTTTGGCTGGTGCTGAAATATCTGTATTATCTATTATCAGCTGGGAGACCAGGCTGGAGGCTTCGCAGGGCTGGGATCTCATCCAAAGTCCGGGCTTGCTAAAGGAAACAAACAACTCCCCGTGCATATTAAGTAGGTCCCTAATTAATTAATGACTCATTAACCTGGGTCCCACAGTCCTTCCTGTGCCCAAGACCTTGCTGAGGAAGAGGAAGGAGGTGGGAGGGCAGTGCTGGGGAGGTTTTTACCCTTGGAGGGTGCTGAGGAATTGCACCAGCTCAGCCAAGCCGCACTGCCAGGGGACGGGGCAGAGCCAGGCAGGGGACACAGGAGAGGGCTGAGCACGCAGGACATCCTGCCTGAGGGGTCTCGGAGGGGCACAGGGGTTTGGAAAACCCAGGGGACCTCCATAAACGGCTCTGAGTGTTACAGAGGGGTCAGGGTGCAGCATCGCTCCTGCTGTGGAGGATGAAGGGGAAAACCAGAAAGGAGCTGGCACAAGGCACAGCAAGGGCAGGAGCAGGGCTCTTGGTGCTTTTCATAGCACTTGGGATGGTGTTGCGGAGCCCTGGGTGCAGGGAGAAGGGCTTGGAATCCCCAGAATCGACCAGCGAAGGTGTTCAGGCTCAGGGAAGGGCTGGCTGCAAAGCTGAGGGGATTTCTATTAATGACTGTAGCCCCTTCTCCTTAGGTGAGGGAAAATGAGGCAGGGACCATGTGCCAGACCCCATACCCGGGATGGGAACTGTGTGTGTGTGTGTGGGGGAGTCGGGGGGACATCCTGAACCCCCATCACACCCCAAGGAGCAGCCAAAGGCAACCACCACGGCTGGGGGAGCATCCCACATCCCATCCTCTGCCACCCCAGCAAGACCTGCATCACGCTGTGCCCCGCAGGCACCCAGAGGTGCTCTGGGACACCCCCACAACCCTTCCCTACCTTACATCACCCCACAAACCCCCTTTACAACCACGCCAAACTTAGCAAAACCCCTTAACCCACACATCCCACTCCATCCCTCTCACAGCATCAGGACCATCCCCGCTGCAACCCCGCGGAGGGAGAGGTTGGGAAAAGGCTTCGGGCATCGGGCATCTCCACCTAGTGCCAGGGTTCCCCCTCAGCCTCCCCCATCCCCAGGGCGGCAGCGGGAGCGGGGGGAGCTGCCGGGGGCGGCCGGGGCTTGCGGAGAGCGGCGGGGAGGTGGCGCTCGCCGCCCGGCTATCGCCGCTCCCCACCCCCGGAGCGCTCGGATGCTCGGCACAGCCCGCGGAGCGATGCTCTCCGCTATTCCCCCCCAGCTAAAAAAAATATAAATAAATTTTAAAAAACCAACCCACAGCATATCTGGGGCTCACAAGAAGCGCTGGCTCCCACCCCGCGCCCGAAACGCGAAACCCATGGGGTTGATTTCCCACTCTCCAGCGTTGCCTTCGCGTTGAGTTTTTGCTCCCCCCTCCCATGTTTTTTTGGGTTTTTTTTTGGTTTTTTGTTTTGTTTTGTTTTTGTTTTTTTACCATGCTCTCCCGCACGTTTTATCCCCCCTCGTCCCCTCTTCTCCCCAATTTCAGCATCCTTGTGAAAGCAGAGGCTCCCACCACCTCTCCACGGGAGTGGAAGTGATGCCAAGTGCAGCTCTGTTACTCCCATGCCCAGAATTGGGAAGGGGCTCGGAGGCAGCCCCCAGCTCCAAGGGGTTTCCACACCATCCCTCACTCCCTGCAAGTGGCAGAAAGGGATGCCTGAGCACTTTGGTCCTGGGAATCCACCCGTGGTATCATCCAGCAGGGATGGTGCCCCATGCTCCAGGGGGAGATGGCAGAGGGGCTTCCTGCAGTGTGGGTGGCTTTCCTTTCCCAGTTTTTTTTGATGAAAAGGAGAAGGGGAAGCTTTGTGCACACAGATTCAGCCTCACCCCCTCCCTTGCTTAAGTGCAGCAGGTAGGAAATCCTCTGTCATCGATACCTGTTGCAGGGTGTATCAGCTTGGCTCATTAATTAGCTCCAGGAAAACCTGTGCTGGTAAACAAATGGCTCCAAGCTTTTCTCCGGGCCTTGTGGAATGCTGGTCCCCACCTTTCCAGGAGAGGTGCAAAGAGAGAGGAGTGCTTTCCTCAAGATGGATGACAGACTGGCTCTGGAACCAGCTCACCTCCTCCCCTCAGAGAAAATTCACATCCCCAGGCGAGACTCCAAAGGGAAGGGAGCTGGCACCTGGCCTGGAGGTTTGCAGGAGGGTCCTGCTCAGTGTCACAACATGCTGGAATGGCTAAAATGTGGCTGCAGACAAAGCCAAGGGGTCCCCATCAAATCCCAGTGTTCACCATTCACAAGATGCTCCTGAGTTCTTCTCATGGCTCTTTCCCCAAATTCTCTGCTTGCCTGGGGTTTGCTGGGATTAAAAAGGGGCAGGAGGGTAATGCTTGC
The DNA here is from genome assembly GCF_027887145.1 of Ammospiza caudacuta. NCBI lineage: Eukaryota > Metazoa > Chordata > Aves > Passeriformes > Passerellidae > Ammospiza > Ammospiza caudacuta. The sequence goes on from NC_080593.1 coordinate 152,862,619, forward strand.
GTTTGAGGCAAACTTGACTTAGAGTTAAATGCTGATGGAGGTTGATGTCCATCCATAAATTTGGGTGGGGATTTGGGAGTCTGAAGCAGAGGAAGAAAAGGACTGATGCACAGTTCCCAAGGTGGGGACAGGGGTCTCCTTCTTGGCATCTCAGCTGCCTTGAACCAATCTCCGCCAGAGAAAAAACAGCATTTGAATGACCCATCTGTGCTGGAGAGGCAGGGGTTCTTTTTGACTTGAAATTCACTGCTTTCTTTTAGATTAAATATTAGGAAGAAATCCTTTATTGTGAAGAGTTGAGGCCCTGGCACAGGTTGCCCAGAGAAGCTGTGGCTGCCCCGTCCCTGGGAATGTGCAAGGCCAGGTTGAACAGGGCTTGGAGCAACCTGGGACAGTGGAAGGGGTCCCTGCCTATGGCGGGGGGGTGGAATGAGATGAATGAGATGATCTTTAAGGTATCTTCCAATCCAAACCATTCTGTGATTTTATGAGTTATACATGGCCCCATCAGATGCCAAATCCACAGGAGATCAGCCCTCTAAGTCTGAAACGACCATGGCAGGGAGCTGTGGAAATCCTCATTTCCCCAAGTCAGGACCACCATAGATGCCACCCCAGTCTCCAGCATCCCAGTGTTTGGAGGTCCCACCTGCCCTGTACCCTTCCCTAATGCTCCTGCTGCCAAAAAGGAAATTCTCCCACTCCATCCCTGGCCCATGACTGGGGGCATTTTATTCAGACCTAAAAAACCATCAGCTGGAAGCCAAACTTCTCTCTTGGAGAGCAATCTGGAAGGGCAGCCCACAGGGGGAGCATAATTCCCTTTCCCTTCCATGCACTCCGTGTGATATTTGGCTCTCTAATGTGGTTTGCAGAGTGCTGAGGCTACAAAGCACAACAATAAAATAATAAATAAAAAAAAATAAAGAAAGAAAAGGAAAATGAGCAGTAAATGAAGTCCCTTCAGAACATCCATTTGTCGTCACATCTCGAGTTCAGAATTTCCTCGCGGTGCCTCTCGGAGCGAGGGTTTTGTATTAGTCTGATTATGCTGAGATAATCTGTCATGTTGCTCCAGGAAGCTCTGAGGGAAGAGGACAAAAAAAAAAAAGGAAAGGAAAGATAATATTTTAAATCAGAGGGCTGCTAGATTGGTGACTCTCTCTGGCAGACACACATCACTGCCCCCTTTATGAAAATTTTAATTGGTTACCTCTGTCAGAGAAAATGAGAGATTTGCTGATTTTAATTTGTTGGAGAGAATCACTCCCTGCCAATGTTATCAAAATTAAACCGGAGATGGTTTCTTACTTTCCTTCTCCCACTCCCTCTGCATTTTCTCCTGAAATATCCCTCCCTAAAAGATTGATTAAGGAGTGACCAGCTGATGACAAATAAGCTGTTGAAGTGGCAAACTCTGCCCTGCTTGGTGTCCTGCCTTATCCCTGGGACAGGGAGGATCAGGGAGAGCAAACAGCATGTGGAGGAAGAATGGACAGAGACATAGTAAGGAAATACAGATATTTTTGGGGAGGGGTAAAACCTGGAACAGATGGGTGTCACCTCTTGTGGTGCACTGCATGTTGGCTGAAGTGAGTGTATGAAACAAGATATATAAAATATAAATTCCTCCTTCCAGTGTTTCAAGTACCATTGTGGTTTTAGCTTGGTGATTTGCTCCAGGTAGAGCTGCTGTTTGCTGGCTTGATGTGGCCTGGGAGCAGGGCAGAGGAATCCTGCATGTGTTTGGGGGCACCATTTCGTGCATGCCACGTGCATGTCCCGGTATTTATTGTTGCCAGCTCTTTTCCTGAACCCTGAGTTTTGGTCAGAGGCAGGTCCTGTGACACCTCCTGCCATGATTTCAGCACTCCCACCCGCAGGCTCACCTTGTCAGCTGCCTGTTCCCAGGCTGGCTTTGCTAGATGGAGATGTTCCCTCAGTTTTTTGAGCTCAGCTGGCCTATAACAAAGTCCTTGCTGTTTGCAAAATGGCTCTTTTCTTCCTCCCTTCTGTCAGCTATTAGGAATATCCCATTCCTGGCAGACGTGCCCTATTCCATATTCATTGAGAATTAGCACGGCTCTCTGTCTCAATGTTTTTGGGATAGGGGTCATCATGATATCCTGCTAGAATAGATTTGGAGCTGAAATGCTTTGTCTCTGTCCCATCTGTGCTCCTGTCTCCCTGGGGATGATCCTGCAAGCCAACAGCTCCACAAACTGATGAAGTTTGGGTTGCCCAGCACCAAACCACTGTGGCCGATTTTAAAAACTCCTGTAGTTCAATTCTCTCTGTGGGCCAAGGACAGGGGTCAGGGCACACTTAATTAAGACTTTGGTCTTTCTGCAGGTTGGTGTTTTCTCATTTGTGAAATCGGGAAGCCTAGCTCCCTCCTCCCCTGTGTGGCTCCGTGCCAGCTCTGTGTCCAGCTGGATGTGGTCAAATCACATTTCCTCTGGGATCCCGAGGTAAAGGGCACCAGCTGAGCCCCAGGGATGGTTTATTCTTCTTGTGTCTTGACTGTGAGCACGTGTCCACCCTCAAACATTCCTCCAGAGCCGTCTTTTCCTGCCCTTTCTCAGTCCTTAATTTCTTGAGGTCCTTCTATAATGAAGCAGGTAATTTCTACACCGGCCTTGGATTTCCTCTGGATTAAACACCTCCTTTTCCAGGAGAACCTCGTGGAGCACTGCAAAATGCTCCTTTGTATAGTCCAGCCCAGTTGGATACTACAATCAATCAAGGAGTCAGGCTTTATGCTGGATGTTGTTGAGCAGCAATGTAACAATGGAGATCTACTCCAAACAAATATCTGCTGGTTCCTGCAAATGAAAGTCGATACACCCTCACAAGGAAATCTGTCCCAGTGGGGTCTTTTTTATCGAAAGCCCTGTTGGTAGATTTATTCATTGTGCAGGGCCCTTCCCTTAACAAGTCAGTTATTCATTGGCCATTGCTCCAGGGCGTGGGGAATTTATTGTCATAGTCCTGTAATCAGATATTTTGTTATAGAGGGCTTTGCCACCATGAAAGGGCTGAATAAATCAGTATGTAGCAGAAATTGATCCTCTCACAGGCTATTTCTGGATTCAGCTCCTGCTCTAAGAGTGTTTTCTCCCTTCTGGAACTGAAGCCTTTGCATGTTTGCCCTGTGGTCAGGTCTATCAAAGCTCTGCTTTAATGCCTGTGTACAGACAGACACACACTTAGTTCTGTTTTCTGGACCTGATTTTTGTTCTGAGATACTTCAGGTCCATGCTGCTGCCATTTCCCAGCCAGAAAAAAAAAAAAAATTCTCTATCACCTGACTTAAACATCTGCAGGTTGGAAAGAATTGCTTGAAAAGGCTTTAATCAACTGCTGGGGAAGAAAGGGAAATCTGATTTTGAGTAGCTGCATTGGTGCCTTAAGTACTAAAGAGCTTGGCCTGCTAATCTCCTCTTCTCAGATGTTGTTCCACAATCTGATCAGCTCTATTGAGCTGAAACAAGGGTTAATTGCTAACAAAATGCTCCACACCTTCCTGCATACAAGGAAAGGGGCAAGGGTGAGCCCCTTGCCTTTTGGAGCTTAGTGCAATCTCACCAAGTGCAGCTGATGGTGGGGGAATTTGACTCTTGCATGTGCACCAGGAATATCTGTATGTGGAGGTAAAATTACAGCAGAGCCTCTGATTTTTATGGCAGAAATCAGGGATGGGTGGAGAGGAAAAATCTCTGTAACCTAGCAGCCTGCACAGCTGCTGCCTCCCAGGTCGTGGGTGATGTTAAATGTTTAAATGTCAATGAACCTCCCCCCTGAGCAGGGCTGAGCTGTCTTGGCTCTTACACTGGGGATGGAGCTTGGCAGTGCTGAGGTTCCTCAGTGGTCAGACACTGCCTTGCATGCGTTCCCCAAGGCACAGCATCTTTCTAGGGAAGCTCTGATGGCTGCAGGGGTGGGTTTTGGCTTAAGGAGAGTCTGTGACAAAAGACATTCCTGTGCTTGATCTGCTCTGGTGAGTGCAGCCCAAAGGAGGGTCAAACTGTGATAAGGAGCATCTGAATTATGTCCACCTGTGGGAAGACAAATGCTGAGAAGGCCTGGGGGACTCTGAGCTGCCCACATTTCAGTAGAATCACAGAATGCCCTGTGCTGGAAGGAAACCACAAGGACCATCGAGCTCCTAGACCTGCACAGGACAACACCAAGAATCCCCCATGTTCCTGAGAGTGTTGTCCAAACTGGAACGCTGAGGAACCTGTTCTGGTTCCTGACCACCCTCTGGATGAAAAACCTCTTCCCTGTTCCAATATAAACCTGTCCTGACACAGCCCCAAGCTTTTCCTTCATATCCCATCACTGGATACAGCACTGCCCTCCCAATCACTCATTCTAGCACCTCCAGGTCAGCCATGAGGGCAAGTGAAGAAATAACCAGACAGTGAATTAATGTTCACTGCATATTCTGAATACTTTAAAAAAATGACATGAACAATGTTAAATATTTCCTGTCCTGTGTCATTTGCTGGCTCCTGCCAGCTCGGGGTTTTCAGATATGTTACCAGGGATAGCAATGCTGTCAGGACTTTCAGAGTCTCCAGATGGAGATGATGCTACAACCAGCAGGAGAGATGGTGACAGGCAGAAGAGCAGCAGAGCTGGGAGGGCAGGGGGGAAGCTGGGAGAGATCTCAGAAAAATGCCAGTTGGCTGGGGATCCACTTAAGTGGGATGAGTGGAAATACCAGGAGGGGCATCCTTTGCTGTGAGAGCTGACATGATTGTGGATGTACCCAAGGCATCCCTCGGGGAGCAGAAGCTGTGGGAAGTGCCTGCAGGCACGGAAATGCCACTGGAAGTGACATTCTCCAGATGGGGAATCCTCAGTCTGGATATCCTCTACCAAGATCAAGGGAGATGGTGAAGCAGCTTGCAGGAGGGGAATTCCAGAGGCCTCTTCCACCTTCGAGCATCTGTGATTCTTGGATGTGAATATGTGGAGATGGGACGCAAGTACTGCAGGTTTTGATGCCCTCACTGGACACAGATGCCCCCAGGAGCTGCCTCCTGGTGGGCAGGAGGCCTGCAGGATATTCAAAGATGTCCTGGTGAATGAACTGAAAGCTGTTTTGCCGGACAAACTCCAGTGTGGGGCTGTGTGGCAGCAATCTTTGTGTCGTCCTCCTCAAAAGGGAGGAAATCTGATAGGGATGGAGATCTGGGGTCTTAAATCCGAGGTCTTGAGTGGAAGAAAAACCTTTTGTAACGGTGTGAGACAGGCTTACAACCCCTCAAGTAGAGACTGTCCTTCCCTGTGTTTGGACAAAGGCCTGGTTTGATGTCCTGTTGACTTGATCTCAGTTTTCTAGACAAGGCCCTTCTTGCCAATTCCACACCCCTGCATCTCTCTGGGGTCTTACACTGATTCTTTGGCTGGGCTGTGACCAGAGGCAATGCCACAGCATCTTTGATCAGAAATGTGCACTCACCCTGCCCTAAAATGTGATGCTTACATTCTTTTATTCCCATATCACAAAATACTCATATTTTTGTGGATATCTTCTTCTGTTGTCCTGGGAAAAGCCTTGGCTTGTTCTGCAGTTGAGTTTTCCAGGATGTGGAAAGGGGGGATACTCCACCAAAAGCTGCAACTTCTCCTTCCTTGTTCTGTGGTGCTGATGTCTGGTGGGTCCTTCCCTTGCCTGATTTGGCTTTTGACTTGTGATTACAAGTAATGGTTTTCCCAAAAGTACCTCTAGGACCATCCTGGAATGCTCCTGAGAATATCACCTGGCTGCCAACAGCATTAGGCACAATATGGGACAAACTGCTGGGGATGGGGAAGATGGTTGGTAAAGCCAGCTGTGATCCCTATCAGCCCTTTGTATCTTTGTTGGATTGGAGCTCAATTTAAAAGGCTGAGAGAACTGATCCACCTTCCTCTTCCCTGCCTTGAGCAGGCCTTAAACGCGTTTGTAGAAGATCCCACCACAATTTTCTCCATTTTGCCTGGTGAGGGGAATGTGGGACAAACAAAGCACTGATATTTTTTTTCTCAACTCCTTTCCCTTGCTCAGAAGAGTGGTTGGATGTAAATGGGACATGGCTCTTCCCAATCCTGGAGCTGGGTCAGCAGTGCTCTGCTCTGACAGCGCTCAGCGCAATGGGAGCGCCGCGATGCGCCACGCCGGGCACGGCGCCTTCCACGTGGGCTCAAAATCCTCCCTGCAACCTCCTGCTCTCAAAAATGCAATTTATGAGCCTCAAGGTGCCCAGCAGGCCGTGGAGAGGTGGTTATTAAAACCCCAGCTTCCCACCTCAAATTACAACCCAAATGCTGTGTTTGTTTCCCACTTCACACCGTCCCTCGGGGGTTTTCCTTCAGCGCTGAGCCCTTTTGAAGTTGCTGCTGATTACAGAGCAGGCAGTGTAATAATCTCCCTGTGGAAAGCATTTGGAGCTGGGGGGAAGGAAATCAATCACCCCAGAGCAGGGATCACAACTAGGGTGGGGGATTAATGGTGCTGCCCAGCCAACCTTTCCACTCAGGGGCTCATCCTGCTCTGGAGTCTGCAGCTCCTTAGACAGTCAAAGAAGGAGCATTTCAAAGAGGGTTTAAGCCCTGCAGATTGGCTCCCAGTCTGGAAGGTGACTTCAGTGGTGTAATTATTCTGTCCAGTCACCCTCATCAAGCACTGGCAGCTGGAGCTCTTCTTGAACCCTGATTTTCTCAGTTTTTGTGGTGACTTGATTGGTTGTTCCCTGGCTCATCAAAGGACTGAATCATTTAAAGTTATTATGCTTTATTTCTTCCCAAATTATTGACCAACACTATCTTGTGCCTCTGCACTTTTCCTGATGAGCCTTTTTGGATATACATCACTTGATCACTGTGTGTTGCACAACACTGAATATGAGCATGGCCAATGCAGAACTCCCGAGCACAGAGGCAGCTGCTTGGTCTGTGGCTTGAATTTGATGGAAAGTGAACCTCTGGCAGAGCTAAGGTCAACATCTGGAGGTCTTGAGATTGTGCTTCATCTCCAGCTCAGCCCTTTTCCTCTGTGAAGTTCCTGGAGAGCTGTTACTATCTGTGAACTGGTATTTTGCACCCTTTCCCTCAGGAGAATTTATTTATTTATCTGGATATCAGGACTCCTGCTGGTGAGTCTTGTCCTCCAGATGTTCTTGACTTGATCCACAGCAGGTCCTGGATGTCTGCAGTATTTGAATTTTGCCAAATATTAACCATAAATAGCTTTGAAATGTGCAACAGCACAAAGCCTGGTATTTTTGCATTGGTGTGACAGGCAGATTTGGGAGATGGAGGGCACCATCTGCTGATTAATGGCTATTTCCTTTTATCTCATAAATCAGTAGTGAGCTATTAGTTGTAGTAACTATTCTTCCCCTTTAACAATGAAATCTCTAACATTTGAAAATATTCAAGGTGAGAGGATGGCAAGGAGACCTGGGTAAATGCAATGCTATTGTTGGCACCATGGTGGCTGGTAGAGGCTCTGGCTGGTGTGGAGCATGGTTATGGTCTGTAAAATCAGATTTTTTGAGACACCTTTCCTTCTTAGTTCAGGAGTGGAGGTGGGTTTCAGAGTTTGTCAGAGTTTCTTTCCTTTCTGATTAATCCTCTTCCAGCATCTCTCGTGTGTGCAGGGGTATGAACCCTTGCAGATCTTCAATCAATGAAATATCACATCAAATGTTAATTAACAATACAGGCCAGGGCTTGTTCTTTGACTTGGTGACCTTGTGCAACTCACTACCACAGAACAAAACTCTCACTGTGTCTCATTCCTGTGACTTATTCCTGATCCTAAGGTTTATTAGCAATAATCCCTGCCCCATGCCATCCCCTGGGTAGTGCTTGGTATTTCCTGGGTAGAAAATCCATGGTGGGGATGGATTCCACACAGAATCATGGAATATCCTGAGTTGAAAGGGACCCACAAGGATTATTGAGTCCAGCTCCTGGGACAGTTCATCAGGTGATCCCTGAGATTGGGTTCTGTCCCTGAGCAGCCCAACAGTTCAATTGCAGGCAAAAATGCCATTTCTGAGTGAAATAATGTTAATAAATAATGAGTGACCAGGAGAAAAAGAAAGGTTAAAATGAGAAGGAAGCCACTGGCATCGCAGTCCAGCGCAGTGGAGTGTGGCAGCTCAGATGAGTCTCCAACACAACCTTGACCATCTGGGCTGCTTTCCTGAATCCAATCTTGCTGTTTCATAGAATAAACAGAATTGTTAAAATTCAAAAATACCTTCAAGTTCATTGAGTCCAAATATCAGCCCAGCATTGCCACTACCAAATTCCCACTCATCCATGTCAACAGCACCACCATCACCACATTCACCATCATCCATGGTAGCTCAGATGAGTCTCCAACATAACCTTGACCATCTGGGCTGCTTTCCTGAATCCAATCTTGCTGTTCCATGGAATCACAGAATTGTTAAAATTCAAAAAGACCATCAAGATCATCAAGGCAAAAATATCAGCCCAGCATCGCCACCACCAAATTCCCAATCATCCATGTCATAGCACCACCATCACCACATTCACCATCATCCATGTCTACACATTTCTGAGCACTTCCAGGGATGATGACCCCACCACCTGCCTGCACAGTACATTTACATTTCAATATTTTACAGCCTTTATCATGAAAAACAAAAATCCCAATATCCAAACTAAACCTAATCTAATTCTTTGATGAATGCTCATGGCTTGCAGAGCAGCACCAGTCCAGTGCACACAGAAAGAGATAGCCAGGCTTGGCAGCACTATTCTTTTGTCCAAGTTTCAGTGACTTTCAGTGTCTGGGCAGGCTCTTGGCTCCTCCTTTGCACCACTTCTCAGCAGTAATGAGGTAACCCACCAGTGACTTCCCTGAGCATCTGTTTCATGGGGGAAGTGATTTTCCTCACTGCTGTACTGATTGGAAGTGGAACAGCCTTCAGTCCTGTGTTATGTTCAGGGGGCACCAAGTCTCCCACAGGCTCAGAGAGCTTTTATCCACAAATATCAACCTGTAACTCAGCAGTGGCTTCAAAACCACATTTGCTTGTGAGACAAAACCTGATAATTTCTGGCCATTCAAAAGCATCTGGAACATCCTAAATTGTGTCCTCTGGGCTGGGTTACAATGTCAAGTCTTTTGTATTTCAGATTTTTCTGTATGATTATTGGAGCAGGGGGATGGAGTCACTACATGAGCAATCAAGGACTTCCCATCCCCGTTTTTTCACCACCACTGGGGCATTTAGATGAACCCCAGGACACTTTCTAATCCTCCCCCTCTCTTGTGCCATATTTAGGGCTTGGTAAACCAAACAGGGATAGGACACAGATCCAAAACCTGGCCTGGTTTTGTGCAGACTGTTTAATTTTTAGAAATGTTTCAGAACATCTTCTCAGGCAGCATTGTCTCATCCCAACACTGATCCCAGTTCAGAGGAAAACGTGGCCAGGGACTGTTCCCAGCAGGGACATGAGTCACCTTCTGGCAGGGAGAGGGGTGAAATCCTCAGCTCTTGTTGCCCTGTGCTCATTTTGAGTCAAGCAGCAGCTCATGGGCTGAGATGCCTGTCTGGGGGCTCCTCTCTGTGCTGGAATATCCCCCTGCCACAATGCACTTTTACAGCTCCATAGATCACTGGGTAAAACCCACATTTAATTCTATGGTAAGGTCACTTTTTTACTTAAAAGGGACAGAATGGATTTAATTTATAATCCTCTCCAACTTTATGGCTTGCATTTAGAGTTATATCTATTATGTGGTGCCAAACACGTATTATAAAAATTGATTCCCCCCTTTTCTCCTCCCTAGATTTGCTGTGTCAGGCAGATTCTGATTGCCCTCCCCTTTGCTTTAAGCCAGAAGATTGACTGAGGTGGTGGATCTAAACGTCAGGGATGACATCTGAGCCTGCAAAGTGCAAGTTTATAGCGAATGGAACTGGCCCAGATCTATTCCTGGGTGTTTGGGAAGGAACACCATCTCTGCCAGCCTGTCACAATGCAGGACAGGAGGACAGAGCTGCAGGCTGCAGGGGAAAATGCAGCTCAGAGTCAGGGTGAGGTGCAAAGGGGTTAGTAGGTGACCTGGTGTTGGTGTCTGGGTGTGGGTCCTGCCATGGCCACGTGATGTGGGCACATCCCTTAAATTCAACAGCAAATTTTAGGCAAGGGACATAATGTTCAGAGGAGGTCATAGTGAAGAATTGTTACTTTTTTTTTTATTCCAGGAAAGTCTTCAGACAGTTTTTAAGGGAGTTTCAAGGAGGGAAGAGAGGGAATGGGGTGACACCAAGAGGAATTAGCCTAAATTTACCACCTGATTTTTACCTGCAGCACTTGTGTTCTGTGTACCCACACTTTAGCATCTTTAATAAGTTCAGAGGTGTCTTTGCAGAGCAGAGGACATCAGAGAGGGGCAGAGAAGGAAAGGCAGCAGCAGGAATTGTTGTGGTTTTTGGGAATTGTTGTGAACTCCTTTGGCCAGGAGTGTCCATCCCACAACAGCTCTGTGGATGCTGTGGCTTGTGGCAGGAGTTGGGTAAAGCTTCAGAGAAGTGCCTTCCCTTGATTTAGAGGCTTCCAAGAGGTGATGATGGAGCACTTAGAGGGAGATTTGAGGCTCAGTCAGGGCTCTGGCAGGAATGGGAGCATCCCCAGATCACAGTCCATTCTCTGGGAGGGCAGCAAGGTGGGATCTGCCTCCCTCTCTTGCAGCTGCATTCCTGTGGCAACATTTTTCTATCTCTGTGATTAAGTTGTGCTCATAAAATCTTTACCAAACGGCCCAGACAAGCTGTTAACTGCCCTTTAAAGCTGAGCTGGGGAGAAATGAGCCACATTTGCCTACACACAGCCCTGGCCATGCTTGACTGAGAGACTGCAGTAAAACTTGAGCTATAAATAAAACACATGTGCCTGTGTCCACAACAGTGTTCTCCTGAGAAGATGCCATTTGCTTCAAGACTTCAGTGAAATATCCATATTTTCAGCCTCCATCTATATTAATGAGTGAATTTTTTTAAATTGTGGGGCTTTTTTGGATGCTGTTTTTTGTTTGATTACATATATTTTAATTTCTTTCCTTTGTTGCAATGAGAATAAGGCAACAAAGGAGACTTGGGGACATGAGCAAGGTGGCAAGGGACAAAAGGGACCAAAATACCTGCTAGTGGTGAGGGACAAGCACCATTTAGCTGGGATGTTAGGGGTGAAGAAAGATCCCTCATTCCTTGAGCAGGTTCACACTGCTGCTCCTCCTGAGCCTTTTTCCTGAAAGCCAGGCTCAGTTTAACTTGCAATAGAACAATCTTCTCTGAGTGGAGAGATCTTGGGGCTCATCTTTGCTCACTGAGTAATGAAACAAAGCCAAAAGAAAAAAAAAATTGGAAATTATAAAACAGGAGCTTGTCAAATGTTGGGTTGCTTAATTTTGTTTTGTTTATTTTTCAGTCTTGGCTATGGACCATGACAAGGCTCTCTAGTGACTCAAAAATCACACCCAGGTTTTATTTTAAGTATTGCTTGTACTTGTCTTTTAGTATCATCTGTCTTTCATAATCGCAGAACTTAAGAAATTTTGATCTGAATGCCAGGTACTACGAGAGTGGTGGAATGAGAATCTGAGGGCAGAGATATGTCAGAAAGGAGCAGGAGATTACCCAACAGTAATAAGGACTGAATAGAGTCTCCATGGGGAGTGAAGGATTTGCCTCTGCATCTTTTCTTTCGGTCTCCAAGGAGCTCTGTCTCTGGAACAGCAGCATCTCAGGAACTGAAAGCAGCAGTTCACAGGGAATGAAGATCTCTCTGGCACTGGAGCCACATTTATCAGCATCCTGGCTGAAAAAGTCATGTAATTTAGGTTCATTGTGCATGTGAAGATTGAAAACCTGATTTTTTTACTTAAATTTGCTCAAAATTAGACAACTTAAATGGACCAGCTTTGGACTTGGAGGCGAGATTTAACCATGGGATGGAGGTTCAGTCACACCTGTGGGGAGAAAAGTCCTAAAGAACCTTGTGCCTCTGCTGTAAATAAGTGGGTTAATGCCTGGGCTTGATGATCTTTTCTAACCTAAATGATTCTGTGATTCCAAATATGCTCATGGTACCTGTGATGGGGAAAGTAATGAATACAGGAGGAATGTGAGGGTGCGATTGAGAGGGATAATAAAAACAGGAAAAGGTCAGGGGCCACTGTGCTCAGAGTGATCACTTCACCGTTTGGTTCAGATTTGCCCATTTGCAAAGGTTTCTGCCTGTTAAAAGGGGAAGGAGATGGTTCATCATTGGTTTCTTTCATCTCTCCTAGAATGTTCAGCTTGACAGAGAGAGGAAAGTCAGGCAGGAGGGGAAGAGTTTTCTGTCCCGATTTCCGTGGTGTTCAACATCCCCCAGAGGTTTCACCAGGAGATTGTGGCTCAAAGCTCAGACAGGGAAGAGGAGAATCACAGAATGGATCATTCTTCAATGAGAAGTTCTGCTGGGCTTGGACAGAGCAGTTTAGAAGTGTTCCAGCTTTAAACATCATTCTGTATCTTATCAGGAGGAGGCTGCTCCTTGGAATTTTCCCTGGACTCCTAAAATCTCTGTACCCTTGAGGACAAGGCATTAGAGGTGGAGGACCTTAAATTAAAAATGAGCAGAGAAATGCAAGGAGTCTCTGCTGCCTGCAGAAGGTCATCAGTCACGCTGCAGGCTGTCACCTGAGTCCTTGAACCATGGGAGGCTTTGATGTAAGGTTGGAGCAGAAAACTTTCACTGGGTTGCTGATGAGTCACCAAACACCTGAGAGGAAACAGAGGAGGCATCTCAGGGGTGGAGAACCACAGAAAAGCAAAGCCCTGTCCTGTCCAGCTCTATAGGTGGGAGCTGCAGAGGGGTGAAGTTTCCACCTTTCTGCATTAAATACAGAAGGACAGCACTGGAAAATCACTTTCCAAAGGCTTTCCTAATGAAATCCACCTCAATATTAGCAGGGAGATTTCCTTCTTAATCATACAAGATTGACTGTCCTGGACAATAATTGTTCTGGTGGCTAAAATCTCAACCTAGGTGTATTTTTTTTTTGCCAAATCAAGCTTGTCTATTCTCACAGCATCACTGCCCTTTAATTTGAAGGTTTTCTAAAATTCCTCTGGTGCTTCCTTTTTAGAGCTTTAATTATAGCATTTTAATTTTCTCTTCATTTTCCTTTTGCAAAGCCAAGTGCACCAGTATCTTGTAACAAGTCTGGTCACCTAAGTGATCATTCTTTGCAACCCTGTCTCACTGTGAATTCATGTTACTTGAAGCTGAGAACAAAAATGGATCTAATATTTTAGACATGGTCAAAGATAGTGTCTTCCTAATATCTGGAAACCTGGCAATATTCCCCCTCACTGTGTCCTAGATTGATACATTGTCTTTTTCACAGCGTGTTATTTGTTTTTACCCAACCTCTGTCTTTATCTTCTGCCGGTTTTTTTTCTGCTCTGCTGAAATCACTTTACTCCTTTTCAGCTTTTAGCTTAGGAATGTCCTCATTACCCAAATGTGACAGTGTTATTTTCAAGTCACACCTGGGGGAAACTAAGGCAGAGGCAAAAAAAAAAAAAAAAAAAAAAAATACTTGACCTTCAGGGTGGAGGTGGCAAATCTTTGCCAAAAGCCAGTGATTCCTTGGACACCAGGCTGCTGTTGGCATGAGGGCTTTGTCCTGCCCTGATGAAGCCGAGGTTCCAATGCCTCCCCGTGGGCACAGCCTGCCTCTTCCAGGCAGGAATTCTCATGAGGAGCCCGGTTGTTTTCCCTGCATCCCCCCTCCCTCCTTCGCCGGGACAGGGATGAATGGGAAGAGAGAGGCTCTGAGTGGACTCTGTTCTCCAAGCCCAGTCGCTGCTGAATTTCAAATAACTCCCCAAACAAAACCCACACAAGCAGTCCCTTGTGCTCCTCTATCTCCTCTCTCTTTGGCCTTTAGTCCCCAGGCTTGGCAGCAGCGCTGCTCTTCTGTGGCTCGTCACATGCGAGGCGGGGAGGATGGGCGGCTTTGTTGCCCTTCTCTTTGCTCAGGGGTCTGAAACAACAGAGCCCTTTGCCTTGTTTGCTTTGCTGGCCCACGAGGGAGCAGGAGGAAGGAGGTTGGTGTAACCCCCTGGCAGGTTTTTTGGTGAATTTTGTATGTTTAGAGGAGTGACTGTCTCTGCTCGTCCTTGTTCCCTGCCTCCCTTGTGCTGGTGGGGACAGCTCTCCTCCTTGTAGGGGACAGTGGGCGCTTGGGGACAGGAAAAGATGCTGTCCCACACCTCAGGACAGGGCATTACTCCTGTCCCAGAAGGATTTGCCAGCTGCAGAGATCATGGCTCAGCTTTTGCCTTCAATGCAGGTAGCAGTGAAAAGGGACAGAGGGACAAATCCAGCTGGGAGCTGTGGTTTGCCCACAGTGCTGACATCCTGAGATATGTGGGATGGATGCCATTCTCCTGGCAGGGTTGAGAGTGTGGTGGAGTGGGAAGGAGAAAAACACAGCTCCTCTGGTCACCTCTGCAGCACTGCTCCCCAGAGCTGCTGGGACAGTTGTGGAGAGAGGGCCAGGTCAATCCATGGGATCTGAGCAAGAGGATTTTTAGGGTTCTCAAGATGCTGAAACTCATTTTACTCATTATGCAAGTTGGGCTTGAACTCCTTCACCCTGCAGGGAGAGAATCTCCCCACACAGCATGGTGGGGCCAGACTTACTGCAGATTAGGGTAGCTCCTTCTGACCTCTCAGTTTTCAGCAAGTCAAGCCTAATAGACTGGGACAGTGTAGCATTTTCTGCCAAAAAAAGGAAAAAAAAAGAAAAAAAAAAAAAAAGAAGAGGGGGGATTTAGCACAATTTCTTTATCTCTTGTGTCTTAGACCAGAAAAGGCCTCTGTGCAAAGCTCACTCAAGATGCACTGTGAGTATTTGGCAGCATATTGTGGTGTTGTTCGCTCTGCTGTGCTCAGGCACAGGTCTCCTTTCAGCCCAGCTTTCCCTGCATGAGGGGGGCAGCTCATCCTGCCAGCCCTCGTGGAGTGGGCTGACTTTGAACAGCAGGACATGACCCCTTCCTTGTGATAGGGAATATTAACTCCTGACCTAAATAGGGAAAAAGAGCCTCAAGTTTATGGAAAGCCTGTTCCACTGGTCCGAGGAAAAGCCAGATGGCTTCTGCCTGTGATCTATGGAGCAGAAAGGGAAGATCATTAACAGCCATGCATTGCCCATGAGGACGGGGTTAAGGGGTGGTTGATGCCTTTGCAAACTCATGGGGTGGGTCAGGAGACTCTGCCTTGTGGATAAATACAAGTTTTCCTTCTGCACAGCTCATCACTTCTGCTTTTTAAAAGGAAAAAATGGCATCCAAGCCGCTGTGGTATTGGTCACCACTGCTGAAAGGCTCATGGGGAAAAGACACAAGCCAGGTATAACTGGAGGGGGTTTGCTGAATTTTCGGTTAATTATAAAAGGAATTCTCAGATGAGAGTCAATGGCCTCGTTCTGCCTGAGGACAAACTAAATGAACATGAATATCTCCTCTGTCATTATATATATATTCTTAAAAAAACCAAAACATATTCAGGATGTTTTATGAGGAATTATGTAGACTTATTAGCATTCCAGGGTTTCTCTCAAGCTGAAGGAATAATCCTGAAAAATTCCTTGAGAAAAGTGCTTAATGGTAGCTGATTTTGCATCTGTTGCTCTGCAAATCCAACACTGATTTCCCATGCTGAGCCACTGCCTGTGTGTGATGCTCCACTGCTTTTGCAAGGATTTGGCTTTTTCCCGTTCTACTCAATACTCTGATTTTGACAGGGAGCTCCTATTAATAAATCTTGTATATCTCCCTAAATATGGCCTCTATAGCTAAGTATATATATGGAATAGGGAACACCTCCAACTGGGAGTGGTGTGGAAGGAGTCTTTTACTGCTAGGCAACCACTTGGAATCCAAGGCTGCAAATTGTTACTCAGGCTGTGACAGCTCCTTAACCCCTGAGCTCTTCTGCTGCTGAAACTGGGAAACAAGAGGCATTTTGAAATGAAAGTGAATTTGTTTCAGAGAGAAAATTCAAATCCTTTCTATGTGATTGTTTTCTAAATTGATTGAGAAAAATGAGCTGACAAAGGTAGTTGTAACAATTAATAATATACATACACACAATTCAATAGTATTAGCAATACATTTTAATTTTTGTTAACAAAAAAACCCCCAATTAATCTCCTTCCTTCCTTCCTTCCTTCCTTCCTTCCTTCCTTCCTTCCTTCCTTCCTTCCTTCCTTCCTTCCTTCCTTCCTTCCTTCCTTCCTTCCTTCCGACACTTCCTTCCGACACTTCCTTCCGACACTTCCTTCCGACACTTCCTTCCGACACTTCCTTCCGACACTTCCTTCCGACACTTCCTTCCGACACTTCCTTCCGACACTTCCTTCCGACACTTCCTTCCTTCCGACACTTCCTTCCTTCCTTCCTTCCTTCCTTCCTTCCTTCCTTCCTTCCTTCCTTCCTTCCTTCCTTCCTTCCTTCCTTCCTTCCTTCCTTCCTTCCTTCCTTCCTTCCGACACTTCCTTCCTTCCTTCCTTCCTTCCTTCCTTCCTTCCTTCCTTCCTTCCTTCCTTCCTTCCTTCCTTCCTTCCTTCCTTCCTTCCTTCCTTCCTTCCGCCACTTCCTTCCTTCCTTCCTTCCGCCACTTCCTTCCTTCCGCCACTTCCTTCCTTCCGCCACTTCCTTCCGCCACTTCCTTCCGCCACTTCCTTCCGCCACTTCCTTCCGCCACTTCCTTCCTTCCTTCCTTCCTTCCTTCCTTCCTTCCTTCCTTCCTTCCTTCCTTCCTTCCTTCCTTCCTTCCTTCCTTCCTTCCTTCCTTCCTTCCTTCCTTCCTTCCTTCCTTCCTTCCTTCCTTCCTTCCTTCCTTCCTTCCTTCCTTCCTTCCTTCCTTCCTTCCTTCCTTCCTTCCTTCCTTCCTTCCTTCCTTCCTTCCTTCCTTCCTCCTTCCCTCCCTCCCTTCTTTTCCCTAAATCCATTACTAAAAGATTTTTAAATTTTTGTGAACCATTTTTTCAGTCAGAACACCTTATCTCAGAACTAATTTTTAGCCAGTGATTTTTGCCAAACTCCTTTTGCCTGTCAGATATTAATGATCCCTTCACTTGAATTCTATACCAAATTATATTTGATAAAATATAGATTGTGAATCACGGTCATTTCAATCATAAAGTGGTTCAAGCAAGTCCACATATAACAAGTACAGGAAGTTTTCCAAGATTTTTTAAAAATGAGATATGTTAGTTATATAATAACCCTTCCAGATACAGATTTTGGGATTTTTTGAAGTCTTGTTTCAGATTGGGCTTTATTATTGGGGCTTATTTATTAGGGCTTATTTCAGATTGCACATATTTCTTCACCTATTTCAATATACATACATTTAATTCTGTTCCTTTTTTGAGTAGGTGACCAGAACAAAGAGTGCTTAAAAGTTGATAATAAATAAGGCATTTTTTATAATATCTCAGGGCCTGGGGAAGCTCTCTAAGAAGAAGGAAAATAAGAGGCAGTAAAATATTCTTACAGCTTCTGTTGCCTGTTCCTCCTTCTCCCTCCAGCCCAGGTCCACCAGATTTATGAAATCTGAAGATTTTCCATCTGTAGAAGGAGTTTGCTAAGAAAAAATTATCAGATGGTGGTAAGAGGAGTCTTGGATAATAAGGAATTGGACGATTTACAAAGCATGGTAAAGGTTGCATCAGAATCCAATTCTGAAAATGGGATACTAAAAGAAAAATACAGGGTTTTTTTTAAATATTAAAATACAGGATGCAGAGCTGCTGAATTGCAACAGCATTTGCAGATTACTACACTTTTGATCTTTTCCTTACCTGGAAAAAGAGATTCTCTTTCCCTATAGTGGCTTTTCTATTACCTAAATCACAGAGATTAAAAACCTGCTGATTTCAACCTAAACAGCCTTAGTGCCATCCCAAACATCCTGAATGTGTGAGGATTAAAAGCTCTGCTGAAAGGTTACTTACACTGCTAATGACTATTTGTCATTAATGGCCAATCAGAGTGTGAAGAATGACTTTGTGTCTTTTCCTCCCATGACCTGTGTGAGTGAGTCCCACTGGCTCTTTACTCCCATGAAAGATTTTCTTTCTATCCATCTTAAGTAACTGCCCTGCTAATTTTTTTTTTGGAGTATCAGCCAGGAATGTTGAAGCTCTGTGGGTTTCTTTTCTTCTTAGTTGTGTATTTGTGACACTTAGAATTTGTCTGTTGGGTTAAAAATAAATAACATTAAAAATAAATATTAAAAATTTTGATAGATTTTGGTCTTGTCCACTTTGGTGGCAAGGAAGCATCTCTTCCCTGCTCCTCTAAATAGAGGTTTCCATTCTCCATATAAATAAAATCACAAGATTTACACATAAAACCTGTGGTCAGGAAAAAGAGTCCAAATGGAGATTAATTACCTCATCTTTCATCAGAGGATAATGTGCTCCTGATCCAAGACTTCCAACTCCCACAATTGCAAAAGGTGTTTTGTAGCATCAAAGCTGAGCCAGGGAACTGAAAAACCAAATTTTGATCCACTAACTCTTTCCAAGGCAAGACTTGTCATGAACCCAAGCTGCCTGGAAGGGTAACTCAAGGTCAACTCTAATTTAATCTCTTTGTCTTTACGGAGAGTGTTGGTGTCTGGCTGAAAGCCTGATGAGAAAAGGTGACTGGGGAATTTATGACAACTTATTATTGTCCATTTGCACTTCTGCTTTCACCTACTGGTGGCCAAAAAAGAGCAAAAACCCACAGCTGCACTCCCAACACCCCTGAGCTGCTGCTAATGTTGGTTTAAGTGTCCAGGTAATTCTGGAGGAGAAGCATAGACCAAGTTTTGCCCACCTGGTATGTGAATGTGAACTAATAAACCTCCCCAGGGAGGGTGTAACTCCATGGAGAATCACAGGATCAATTTAGGTTGGGGAAAAACCCTTTTGAGATCACTGAGTCCAACCCATGACCCAAACCCAGCACACCCAGACCATGGCACTGAGTGCCACATCCAGGCTTTCCTTGAACGCCTCCAGGGATGGTGACTCTCCCACCTCCCAGACAGCCTCTTTCAAAGGACAATGATTAAAAACTGATTGATTGTCTCCTGCCCAGGTTTGGCTGGATGTGGCTCCCACAGACACCCCAGTAAAGCACAGGCAAATGTTTGGTCACAGGTCCTGCCCAAAACTCTCCTAAACCCATGGATGCCTTGAAAACCCTCCAGCCAAAATAAATAAAGCCCAAGGACTTTCCCAGTACAGACACCATGAAGTTTGTGTCACTAATTTCGTCTAACCAGCAGGCACTCCTTTTTTTCTTGAGGACATCCCACATCTCCTCATTCTCTCTGCAGAGGAGGGGCCCATTTTATGCTGATTTATTTCTTGGTCTCTGAAAGCAGCTCCAAATCCCTTGTGCCACAGTATGGGAATTGGAAAAACAGAAACTTTCACAGATACTGGAAGAGTTTGATCTGCAACCTTGGATTGATGTAAAAATACAATGCACAGACATTGAGCAGAAAAATCATAAACTTATGTTTCTATAACTGTAAGTAAGAATGTGCATTAAGTAAGTGAAAAACTATTAATAAGATGGTGAAGGGTTTATAATGTAAGGGTGTGGTTGCATAGATTAGCTAAAAGTTTAGAAGTTATAATGGAAATGTATATGTACAGAAACCTATTAGACAAAAGTATCCGCAATGCAACAGAAGTAAGTAAAAACAATAGGTTCAAAAACCAAAATAAAACCTGTGACAGATGTCTATTAAGTTAGAAAGTTAATATTTTACCTTGTGACTACTCTTAAACTATAGCTCACAGCTTACTCCTTTAGAATCTCACAGCCTCAGAAACTGATGTTTATCTAAACAATAAATCCTTCTTAGCCCAAAAATAGTCCCATCCCTTCATTACTAGTGACAACAGTGATACCACAGCATTTTCAGTGCTTTTGAAGGGTGCTGAGGATCATTCAAAACCTCAAAATCAGTATTTTTGGTATTGAATACTTGCAACAAAGAGATGTCCTGGGTGAAAAATGGAAAAAGATGCCAGACTGGATGGAGAAAAATAGGTGACACAAACAAGAGGTTTGATAATTCCCTTTTTGCCATAACTTTTTTAAGATTTGAGCCCCTCTCCTAAATTCCAAACAGGGATTGAGGGGAAGAGATTTTTTTAGGTGCCAAGGGGAACAGACCTTCTTGAAGGTTGGCAGAGCGCTGACATTTGATCAGCTGCAGGAATGGAAAATTACAGATCTTGACCTGCTCAGGCACATCAGAGGACGTGACCATCCCAGGGGAGCTGTGACTGCACCTGCCTGCAAAGGGCAGCAGGAGGACAAACGCCACAGAGGGCTGGAGTTCCTGATGCTGCCAGGACAGACAGTGCCCTCTGGTCCTTGGCTGGGGTCACTGGGATGCTCTGCACTCAAATCGGGAGAGTTTTTCTCTCCTGAGATAAATTCCCCTTCTGTGATGACTTTTTGTTGTGGCCCTTCCTGCCCAACATGTGAATGATAAATTATTTAAGTTATTTTTATTAATTTATTTAATCCTCCTCAGTTGCTATATCATAAATTTGGTGTTGACCTGGCTTAGGTTACACTTCATGCTCAGTTTGTGGAACCCAAACTGTCTTTCCTTTTTCAAATATCAGTGGTAGGACTGTTCCAATGCTTTCAGCAATTTTTGTGGAGAGAAAAACTTTCTTGTTATATTTAGGAGAGTTCCATTCCTGAAAAACCATCAGAAAAAAACCTCTCAGTGTAGCATTTCTATCCATATTCATCACTGATAATCTTTATTTTTGCCTCTGAAATCACACCACATATCCCCAGCTTGGTATAGCTTTAGATTTATGCAACTACTGTGTGTGGCCATTGATTTAAATGACCCTCTGGCCTGTTCCTTCTTGCTTCTGCTCTGATCTGGGCTTTTCCCTGTGATTCCCCTTTCCTGATGGTGAAAACAAAAGATCTGTGATAACAATACCAGGAAGACAGAAACCAGCTGCTCTCTTCCTCCTAATCCTCCTCCCCATGGCTGAGCTGAAGGAACAACCAGTGGACTGCCTTCAGTTTGAGGAGGATGAAAGAGAACATCAGTGGGATTAGAAGGGTTAAGGGGTACTGGGATAATTTGTGCTGCAAATTTCCTTTTCTCCAGAGGGAAATACATTTTTGACTACAGGACAAGCACCTGGGTGATGCTCAGGAAGAGTGAAACGAATCAGGAGTCAGAGTAGGAATATAAAAGGATCCCAGTGCAGCAAGATCTGTAGCTTTGGTGAAAAATTATCCTAGAAAATGCCATGGATAAAGTTTGGTGGAAAGCAGCAACCCAAGGTGGAGGAGAAGAAGGGAAAGAGGAGCAAGGACTGGAAGCTCCATTTGTAACTTGAACTGGGGAGGGAAAGAGAAGTTACCATTGACTGTTCTTGTTACTTGAGGAAAAAACAACAAACCTCTGCCCTGCCATGTCTGTGAGGAAGCTGTGATATCTGATCAGATTTTCTGATATCCCACGTGCACCTTGATCTCAGCCACAGCCTGAGAACTGGGCACACCAGCACCTGCCCATCTCTATAGTGGGGCACCAGAGACACCAAAACATAAACAAAGTTCCCACAGGAACCCTTAAAAAAGAGGTTTCCTTAGAAGAAAACCCCTACGAGCTGCTAAACCCCAATGCACCACATTAAAGCGGCAAGAGAAGGGTTCCTGTGGTGCATGGAGCAAACTCTCAGTGGATCCTCCAGAGCTGCATAATGCCAACTATGGGGAAGTCTGTGAGTTTTAACCTTTGAATGTATTTTCCCTTTTAAAACTAAGGAAAGTAGAAAATTCCTTGGTAAGTCTCTGTCACTTGATCCCAAAAACGCCCCTTTGAGCTCCTCACATTTCCTGCCTGGAGTGTTCAGCAAGAAGTTGGTTAAATCCTGAAAAGGAACAAAAATTTGCCTCAAACAAGAGCCACAGATTCTGAAACTTTGTGAGCATAACTTCCCTGCTTCCCATCTCAGGGCAAGTGAGAAGGGAAAGTATATGATTAACTTATGAAGCGCTTGCAGAGGCAACATCATTAGTTCCAACAGGCCCTTGTGAAAATGGGAACTGCCAGAACATGAATTTTTAACGTCTGGGCTGCATTAAGATCTTGAACGTGACAGAGACTAAACTTGGAGCCTGAACTCGGAGAGCACTGCTGCTATTTGTGGCAGAAGCCAAGAGATGGGTTTAGAGGGAAAGGAGTGGAGTATTTTTTTTTTCAGGGGCTCTTGTGGCTGGGGAAGTTCCAGTCAGTCCAAATTAGATCAGTTTCTAGGTGTCTGCCTGTCTCCACCAAGAAAATGCTGTTTCTGCCTTTAAACTCTTCCCTTCCATCCATCACTGCACTCACCTTCACTCCTGGTGGTCTCTCCTCACCACTCTTTTGTGATTCTTCCTTCTCCCCTCTTCCCAAGATTTCTGATCCCTTCTCTGCACTGCTTTGCTCACCCCTCCCTCCCTGCCTCCCCCAGGAGGAAAACTCCTCTGATGTGGAACCAGGAGCTGGCACTGGAGGAAAACAGCACGGAGCAACCCCAGGGATGTGGGAGATGGCCAGCTAGAGGCTGCCATGGCAACAGCTGGATCTCCTTCATCCCTCTCACCCTGCTTCCCTGCTGATTACATTAAAACAACAGAAAAAATAACAGTTGCTGGGAATCAAAGAACCCTCTTCCTCCACAAAATCACCTGGCCTGTTTCCATGTTTCCCAGTGCAAATCCCTGCCATCCTGGTTGCTGGTGTAACAATCTCGTGACTCTTGCTTGTGGATGATGAGGAAAAAAAGAGTTGGTTTGCTTGCCCTTGATGGGAAGACCTTTTTCTGCACTTCTCTTGTGGTCTTTGAGCTCAGTGACAGAGCTGTGGTCAAAAAATATCTTTGGACGTGAATATGACTTTTTGGGGGCTGTTGCTGTTGTTCCATGAGAGGATTTGGGGTTTGGAGCCAGAAGAGGTTTTGGTGGTGCTGCTTCCCCTGTGACAGCTCAGAGGAGGAGCAAGCCCAGCTCTTGGGGTTATTGCATCAACTCTCAACAACCCTCAACATGTCCTGTGCCCACGGACATGTTCAAGTCTACCTGGCATCACCCAGCACAGGTGAGATGTTGGCTGACTGTGTGACTCAAACACAGGAGGAATTTGATTGTTGTGCATATTTCAGGGGGCTGAGCCTTCATTTCTCCTCTTTTGGGTTTTTTTAATTAAAGAGATGACTGATGTGCTTTTTCCTCCTTCCCTCCTTTTGGCTCTTTGCATTGGGAAACACCAACATTGCATGGAACATGGGGTGGAGAAGAAATTCCCCTGAATGAACAGGAAATTCACTGCAGTTGCAAATTGATATTTAATGTTGCATCACAGAAGAGTGACTGTCTGGGGATGCTTGGGCTGCCATATCACAAACCCTTTTATTCCCAGCATTCCCTGCCTGACACTCTTCTTTCAGTGCTGGAAAATGCTTCCAGGTCCTGTTCACACCAAAACCAGTGAGCTGGGAGCACCATAGTCCTTGGGGTCTCCAGTCCCAAGTCCCACCTCTGACAGTGGCCACAATTGGTCCCTTTGTGGACAAACAGCACATCCCATCCCAATCTCCAAAGGTTCTATGCTGAATTTAAGCCCTGAAGGATGGATATCCCTTCCCTGAGCCCATCAGCATTGAGAGCAAACAAATTTTTTCACTCTTTCTTATGTCTCCAAGAACACTCCACACTTAAAATATCCCCAGGGACTTCTCTTCAGGCTGGAGGCCTTGAGTTGTCAGAGTAGGTCAGGTTTGGGAAGACATGAAGCTTGATTTCTGAATGAAGCAGCATCTGAGGGATAACTCAGCAGCTGTAGCAGCAGAATGGCTCTGTCCTAGTCAATGAACTTCCAGCCATGGATGTCATCTGGGAATATAACCACGGACAGCCAGGCTTGTGATACAGACAAAAAATAAAGCCCTCCTAGTACCAAGATGCCCTGGTTCTCCTTGAGTCCCAGCCTGAACAAGTTTTCAAGTGAATTCTGCAGAGCTGTTTGGTGCTTTAATTGCTAATAGAGCTGATCCTTTCTTGGGGAGAGAGGGAGGTTTGGCACTCGCTGGTGTTCATTGAGGGAAGCAAGGAGTGGTAGACACACACAGAGGAGGATGCAGTGAATGTGGGGCAAGGAAGCTGAATTCCAGCACTGTCTTGAGGGTATCAGACTGCTGAGCTCTGATATCCTCACTTAGCTTCACGCTGCTTGTTTTTCTGCCCCCCACCCCCCTTCTCCTCAACAATTAACTTTGCAATTAGACTTAATTATATTCAGCAGCTACTGAATGTGTCCTGTGCCCCAGTTGCTGCCGGTGGGGAGAGGCAGCAGCGGGGGTGAAAGCTGCACAGTCAGCTCAGCAGTGATTCACACATCCTCTGCACAGCTCAGAACAGGGAGCTCTCCTAAAGATGCCGTCCTGTGACTTCCTCACCCTCCTTCTCCCACTGAATTTCACCTTTTTGTCTCATCTCAAGCTTCAAGGCACAGCTTTTAGATGTCAGGGGAACCTGGAAGAGTCCCTTGAGGGGTGGTTTTTATCCCATCATAGGGGGCAAGTCTCACAACCAGGAGGGTGCTTTTGAAATGCATCATAAACCCAAGGCAGAGTCTTTGTTGGTGGAACATGGTGTCTGTCCTCTCTTGGACTCCAGGGCACACAGAGATCACCCTGGAGCTGGCAGGCCTCAAAGCCAAGTTTTCTAAAAGCTCTTTCAGTGCCAAATATATCTTGTGGTGTTATTTGACTTTAAATGGTCCAGAAATCCAACACCCAGTGATGCCCTTGGGGTGTCAGAGATGGAACTGGGGTGATGGAGATGGAAGGCTGAACATGAAGCAGCCAAAAATAACCCAAAGGTATCCTGGGGTGTTCCCACAGTGTGGGCAGCAGGTGAGGGGGAATTCTGCCCCTCTGCCCTGCTCAGGTGAGACCCCACCTGCAGAGCTGTATCCAGCCTTGGGGTCGGCACAGGGAGGACATGGAGCTGTTGGAGGAGTCCAGAGGAGGCACCAGGATGAGCAGAGGGATGGAGCAGCTCTGCTGTGAGGAAAGGCTGAGAAAATTTGGATTGTTTATCCTGGAGAAGAGAAGGTGTGGGGTGAACTAATTGTGGCTTTCCAGTACCTGAACAGAGCTGAGAGGAAAGATGGAGAGAGGCCACTGAGAGGGGCTTTTAGTCACAGGGCAAGGGGGATGGCTTCAAAAGAGAGTGGGTTTAGACTGGATATTAGGACAAAATTCTTGACTGTGAGGGTGGAGAGGGCCTGGCACAGGTTGCCCAGAGAAGCTATGGCTGCTCCATCCCTGGAAGTGTCCAAAGCCAGACTGGATGGAGATTGGAGCAGCCTGGGACAGTGGAAGGTGTCCCTGCCCATGGCAGGGGGTTGGAACAAGATGATTTCAAAGGAACCTTCTAGCCCAAACCATTCTTTGACTCTTTGATCAGTGTTACCAGTGCCCTTCCTCTGCTCTGGGAAAATAATAATTAGTAAAAAGTGTGCACAGTGACCTTTTTTACAACACAGAGCTTCATGCCATGTATCAGGACCTGAGATAACAGCTCCTCCATCAGTCTCTTAACAAGTTATCTATTAATTAATTCATTCATATGACTGTTAGATTACTCTCATTCCCTTTTGGGAGATATGTAGCAGTTTTTCTTCAGGGAGGTTGTGGTGAGAAGTAGTATTTCCAACCTGATGATGCAAAGTGGGAATTGCTTCATATCTTGGGAAGAAACATTTCAGTTCAGAACAGCCCTGTGTGGAAGCTGCTGTAAAGGGTCAGTGGTCTGTAAAATCTGGGTGCAGAAAAACTCTGAAACAGATGTTTTAGGTTTTGGTGAAAATTGAATTTTGTTGATAGGAAGTTTTCATTGCTGGAGGATTATCTGGTGAATTAAATATCAGTAATTCTTGATCTTAGATCCTTCCAAATCCCCAAAATTTGGGCGTTGAACTAAAGCACATTTTGAGGTTCCTACAGAATCCTGGAATGGTTTGGGTAGGAAGGGACGTTGAAGCTCATCCTGTTCCAGCCCCCTGCCATGGGTTGAACACCTTCCACCATCCCAGGCTTCTCCAAGCCCTGTCCAACCTGGCCTTGGACACTTCCAGGGCTGAAATAATTCCAAGATAATGTCTGCCATTGAATAGGAGGAAGGAGATTTGCTATGAACATCAATCTGCTTCAGATCAGGTTTGCAATCTGCTTTCCTTTCCTTATTACCTCCTGACTTTACAGGAAAGTGAAGTTATTTCTCTGATTTTCTGGTTCAGAGCCTTCATTCCTGGAGGACTGATCCTTTTATGACCAGAAGACAAGTAGAACTCCCTGCAGAAAGGCAGAGACCTCCTCTTCTCCCAGAAAATTTTCTCCTAAGGAAATTTTCTCCTAAGGACAAGGATGGGAGGTGGAGCAACAAGAAACTGAAGCAGCAGCCCTTAAGTGCCTGGTCTGTGAATAGAGAGCTTCATTATCTCGGGCTGCCAATGTAAATTAATTTTTAATGCATAATACCTCCCTCATCTCTTTTTTCTAGCTGGAACTTAACTAAACAATGCATCTCTCAAGATAAAGAGAGAGAAATCCCGGCCGTTGGGTCAATTTTCTGGGAGCAGAGACATCAGTCAGACACAGAACATTGACCAAGCTCTTCCTCAGGTGCTTCAGTGGGGGAACCTTGGGGGAAAGCTGAATCCCTCCATCTGCTCGGTGAGAAATTGTGCTGAGAAAGCTGAGGAGCCTGTCTCTTCCCAAAGAAACAGTCCCTCCTTGCTTCCAATTAGGCATTCCATATCCTGCTTTGTCAGAAAGGTATGGGATTGATGAAGAACACAGAAACTCACAGCCTGTTGCTCCCACCTCATCCTCTACAGAGAATGAAAACTTTCTTGCTGAAATTTTTTTTTTTCCTGATCTTATTTATTTATTTATTCCCATGCTTAGGAATTAAAACATAGTGTCTGGCAAAAAACAAAAAAAAGAGAGAGAGAGAAATACCCAAAACATAACCACCCCACATTACCAGAGGAAGAGAAAGGCTGCAATTGCCATAAATAATGCAGTGGGTCATGAATAATTCAAACCAGAATATGGTTGTTATTGTAAGGAGTTATCACAGCTAATGATAGTCCATTGCCATCTTTCCCTCCAAAGCTCTGGCATTGATCGCTGCAGGACATGCCAAATATTTCACTAAAACAAAATATTGTGCTCCATGCTTCCCTGTTGATCAGCAGGTCTTTCACTAAGAGAGTTTGTTGTTCTTCAGCGGCTTTTGCCCTTGGGTCATGGTTGGAAAGAAATAAGGAAAACTTTTCGCTTAACAAAATCGTTCATCTCCATCAGTCAATTGGTCCCTGCAGACCCTTCCCAAAGTTGTTCCAACTCCCTGGGCACAGGAAGAGCCCAAGCTTCCACCATTCTGAGAAAACACAGACTAAATTTCTACAATTTTTCTTTTTTTTTTTTTTTTTAATTCTGATGACTTTTTAATATTCTAATTACTTTTTTTAAAGAATCTGTTTCTATTCTCTTCAGAAAAGACTTACATCCTGCAATGGGATGAGGATTTATGCACATTGTAAAATAATATCTGTAAGGACATGTGGCTTCCCAGTTGGGTTCCCTTTGAGATATCCCAGTGATCTGCAAAATTTCTGGGTTTGTACAAGACTTGACTGGTTTTAGACTATTGGCAAACAGCAGATGCTGACTAGACATGAGCTTGGAACTGGAGATGTTTAAGGATTGAGCTCCAGAAAATCAGAATATGCCAGAGAGCTGCCTGTAAAAGAGATTTTAATGAGAATATTAATCATGAAATGCAACAAAGGAAGTACAATAATGTAATAGAAATAGTTCAGCAGAGAAATGCAAAGGCAGTATCATTTCTATAAAATTGACAGACAGGGAGGAAAATTACTGATATCTTTAGAAGTCTGAAGAGACTAAGGAAGGATAACAGATGGCCAGCCTGGTAGGAGGAAATCTTTCCCAAGCTTCAGATATTAAGTTGCAAGGAAATGAAGGTCTTATTTTACCTGCAAGTGGGAACTTCAGCACCAGCAGGAGTCCAGTGCCAGCAAAACGCTGCTCCAGGGGAGAAATCGCCCCTTGTCCAGCCTCTGACACAAGATTTACAGCCTGTTGTATCACTGCAAATAGTTGTTGTCCTTGGTCAGGCTAAATCTAACTCCCAGCCCATTCTGAAATATGAATCAATCTGATGTTGCTGTGTGGTAGAGGTGGTAGTGTTTTTTTTTCCTTCCGCACTAACCCATATCTTTAATTCCTATTCTCCTGCCATCTCTCTTTTGGCTTAACTTTGGCTAAAGGCCTGAATCTGTAAGGCATAAAATTTACATTCCTAAAATCTGCTGACAAGTCTTTAAAAAATCCATTGTAATTATTGTTGTTACTAAGCAACAATTTTATTAATGCATTTCCTATGAGATCCAAAGGTAAAGTGAAGAGCTTTCCATGCCTGCACAGCACAGGTTATGAGTTTGGTCCATCATTTTGACTCTTAGATCCCCCTGTGGGGTCTAACAAGTGGCAGAGAGTTGGGGATCTGTTCCAAACTCCTCAGAGCTACAGAAAAGCCCTTGGTGTGCCTGCACTGCTCCTCAGAGGTGGCACTGCACCATAAATGTGGTGTGCTCCACTTTTCACCTTCTTCCACCCTTCTGGGCATTCATTTGAGTGCTGGAAGGAGACCTCCAGGTGATTTCCTGATGTTTGTGCTGCACTTGGGGCACCACAGGTACCTGAAATTGCCTGAATTGGTTGATCTTCCAAGGTGACAGGCAGGGAAAGTGCATTATTGAAGGCAAGCAGGAGCCATCCTTATCTGCAGGAGCAGAAGCGGCCTCTTTCCATCCCCGACAACTCGTCCAGCCTTCGCTTGCATTATTTGGGAGGCGGGGGGCATATGAGATAAATGAATCCCATTAGATTCCTTCCAGATTTTTAAGACCAATTATTTCACACCATGAACTCTGTTTATTTCATAGTTATACTCCTGGTTTTGGAATAATAAGGAAATAACCTCCAAAATGTTTTACAGAAAAGATAATCAGAACAGTGCAACAGTGCCTGGCTTTTTTTTTTTTCCTTGCCTTTTCTTTTTTTTTTTTTCTTTTTTTTTTTTTTTTTTTTTTCTTTTTTTGGGGGGGATAGAGAGAAATCTTTGTATTGCAGGGAGAAGGAGAAACCTGTGCATGCATTTTGCATGAACAGGTTATTTGAGAGCACGACAGCTATAATGAGAGAGAGATCGTCTTGCTTGTGGCTGTGCAGAGTGTAGGTCAGACAGCTCTGAATTAGCAGAGTCATTAATATTCTACTAAAACATAAAGCTGGAAGGGACCTTCTAGGTCACCAAGCCAACCATGTCATATAATCCCATTTGAGAAGAGAGGGTGACATTGGAGGCTAAGTAGTGGAGAAAATGCTTGTGGAGACAAAAAAGTGCCAGTCACTGACTGAGTGAGGGGTTAACATGGAATAGGGACGAGGGATTTGTAAAGGGATGAGGGATTTGTAAAGGGGCTTGAGGGAATTCCAACCCCGAGTGAGATATCTTGGAAATTGCCAGTATTTTTGCAGTAATTTCTGTATTCTTTGCTGGCTTTGGGGAGGAGAAGCTGGACTCTCCATTAAGTATCTCCTGTTATCAAACTTCACAACAAAAAGAGATCCTGTGTGGATCAGTGCAAGATTCCAGGAACAGAGAAAAGGGAGATCTAATCTGGCTGCTCCTGGTGGCCTCAGATCTTCCTGGAGCAGTCACCCTCCAGAAATTCCCCTCTTTAGGGTTTTCTTTGAGTTATGAAGGACACATAACTGTGACTGTGCCTCAAGCATGGATGCAGGAGACAGTCCCATGGAGCAGGGAATGGAGGTCGCAGCTTTTATTCCTGGGAATCCCACCTGATTCACCTCTCAGCTTTGCCTGAGCAGAATTTCAATTCCCCTCTCCCTTTGTTCTCATCCATGGAACGTGCTAAGGTAATTACATTTCCATGTCTCACAGGGATGTTCTGAGGTTTCTCTAATATTTACCAAGTGTTTGAAGATCTTATGGAGGTGGAGTGCAAGTACCACGAGCTCCTAACAGTCTTGATGAAATCCTTCATTGGAGCAACGTAGACAAATTCAAATTGGAGCCACGGCAAACATTTTTAACAGGAAAAAATTAATTAACTGCTACAGCAGCTTCCCAAGGGAAGTGGTTGATTTTCCATTGCTCAAAATGTGTGACTCTGAGCTGCCTGTGGTTTTGAAAAACAGGTCCTAGCTCACCTTCAAGCTCTTTAGCTCCATGCAGGAACCACTGGATGATGCAGACAATAGATGTGATGGTCGTGTGGACTTACAAAAGTTTTATCGCTGTTTTTATTTGCCTTCACTCTTTTTCCCCTTATTCTACCTGCTGTTATACCAACAGTGCACAATCCTGTTTCTATTTGTACATAGACCTCAGACATGAAATAGAGAAGTGTTTAGGAAAACCAGGCTCCTTCACATGTTTATGAAGTTGGAAAGAACACATCAAAACTGGTTTGATTCCATCTTCCACTTCTGCCTCCCTGATATCTGTGTGGGATTTTGTACAGATTTCCATCCCAGGGTCACCACTTTGTGACCAGGGGGCTAGATCTAGAAAATATGGGTTTGGCCATGGAGGGCACCCAAGGATCAGCAGTTCGAGGTGTTTGGGAATGTTTGTCTGTGATGTCCTTGTGCAGGAAGTCAATAGACCTGGTGACAAGAGTGTCTTGGTCCAATAAATCACATCTGCCACCACTGCATACACAAGACATTGCCAAAATCCACATGGGATTCTCTCTTCATCTCTGTTAAAGAGCTTAGACTGCCTTGTGGTGCCTCAAAACCAAAGAATATTCATTCATAATTAAAACCAAATTTTTTCCCTAAAAAATCAAAATGGTCCTCAAAGATCAAGCGTGATTTGCTGCTTATGTCAAATTTGCAAAGATAAGTTGCACCTGCAAAACTTTGCTTTCTAGAGAGGCATTCAAATAACCAAATGGTGGTCAGTGCCTTCCAGTAGCATGGGTGAAGTTTTAGTGGAGAAAAGACATTGTGGAAACAACAGATGAGTTGTCCTTATAAATATTTTAAAGATGGTTATAAATGAACTATGATGAAACAGAGTTCATAGGTGACCTTTGTGCCAGAAAGTGAGGGAAGAAAAGCAGTTCATCAAAAATATCACGTCTGAAAAATTAATTTGACGGTGCTGATGGAGTGGCTGCTCTTGTAAATACGATTTTGTCGATTTTCAAAGAACCATTTGGTTTCCAGACACACAATTCAAGCCTGCGCCAACTGGCAGCTTTGGTGTTTAAAAATGGATTGTGTCGAGACAAGGTAATACCCAGAGGCAAATGTGCTGTTATGAAAGAGCTGTACAGGTTTATATTGGAGTCAAAAAAGGGTTTTGTGACTCTCAGGAGGCAGGAAAAGGGCAATCTCAGATCTCATCAACACCCTGAGAGGCTGCAGAAGTCAACTTCTGTCTTATGGCTGCATGGGCTGGCTTTCAAAATGCATGAGCTTGGAGGATGGGACCTCACGTCCTTATTTCCATCATGTTCAGGCTGGATGGAGCTTGGAGCAACCTGTTCTAGAGGAAAGTGTCCCTGCTCATGGCAGGGGGTTTGGAACTGGATGAACTTTAAGGACCTTTCCAACCCAAACCATTCTGTGATTCTGTGATCTATATTTTGGGGGTGTTCAAACAATTTTGCTGAATTTAACCTGGGATCATTTCTAGCTGAAGAGATTTCCCAACCAAAAATGTACCAAATAAAGACGTTTTAAAGACGTTTTGTGCTCCTTGCTGCTGGGCAGCACAGAGAACAGAGGACCCCCGAGGCCTCACTCCATTTCAAAGCCAGGAGGGAGCAGGATGATCTGCCATCTGTGTGGAGAAAAGCAGGGAGCTGCACTCAGCAGTTTTTGAAAGTCCCCAACTCAGACTAGGCAGGAGAATTAGATCCAGTCCAATTCAACATTTTCCAATGACAGAGAAGCATCTGCCCCTTCTGTGGTTCGTTATCACAGTTTAGAACGCACACCACACACAAAAGCATTTTATTTCCAATCATTCCTGTGTGTATTCCATATAATGAGCTAATGCCAGGCTTTGTCCATGTAATGTTGATGGGAATGGTGGGTGAAGGGCTTGGTTGGTCAATGTGCCAGCCAGGCTGATAGAGGGGATGGATGTAACTTGGTTCCTGGTAGCATGTTCAAATCTCACCTATTTTTGGGAACTTCCAGCATGGATACTGGGATTATCCATGTTTTCTCTTTCCTTTTGTGTAGGCTTTTCTATTAGAGCCAAAGCCATCTTCATCCCTTCTCTCCTTGGCCTCCTTCCAGCTATCTCCCAGTTCCTCCTTGCACCAAAGATTTCTTGTCTTGAGCAGCAAAAAAAGTTGGTTTGTTAATTTTTGGTGCCATTTTAACCTCCATCAATGTCAGGGAAGAAAAAGGGGAGATGCTTCATGCTTCACCTGTGTGACAAACAGAACACAGGGGTTGGTCAGCCTGGTCCATGGCTTGGGAGGATGTGAAGAAAGACTTCAGAAATATTTCTTGTTGTGATTTAGAGTAATTTACAATCCCATGATCTTTTCCAGATTTTTGTGATAGGTTTTGTGCCCAGTTCCATCTCTTTAAATTTCCCAGCCACTCACTTGTTTCCAGGTTTGTACATTCTTTGTGACTCATGTGGACTGGCTGCCCTCACCCTGCTCTCTGCAACTCCTTCCTCTGGATTTTATGCTCCTAAAATGGGGAATATCATAATTTTCCATGTATGGCTCTTCCTGAGATGAGTCCCCAGAGCCCAGGACACATCATTCCACAGGGAATCATTGTAGCAAAAGACACCTGATTTCCATCCCTTCCAGCAAGGACAAGCTGTGCAGGCTGCAGACTTGATGCTGGGAGATGGGAACCTTGTTAATTAAAATGTCAGTGACTCAAATTCCCCTTAAGGTGAGAGAGAGCTGCATTTTTTATTACCATTGCTGTTAATGATACAGTTGGCTGGCACCTTGTAGAGGCATAATGCATTTCACTTACCTTGACAAGGTCTGCCCACTGTTTCCTCTGTGCCTCATATGTGACTTCAAGAGAATCATGAAATCATTCTGGAAATGGAGAGAAAAGGGGGAAAAAACCACAATGTTTTTATTTTTTCTCTCCTCTTAGACTAAAGCCATTTGTCAGGACAGGAGGATGTATCCTCAAGCTGTGCCACGAGAGGTTCAGTTGTACATCAGGAAGAAATTCCTCCTGGAAGGGGTGGTCAGGCACTGGAAGGGGCTGCCCAGGGAGGTGGTGGAGTCACCAACCCTGGAAATGTTCAAGGGACATCTGGATGTGGCACTCAGTGCTCTGGGCTGGTTGAAAAGGTGGGGATCAGTCTAATACTGGACTCAATGATCTCAGAGGTCTTTTCCTAAGTAATGATTCTGTGATTCTGTGATTCTGTGATTCCTCTCCAAATACTGAACACAATATTTTAAATTCATATCAAGCTCATAGGAAAGTAGGATTAGCCTAGAGGGAAATGGATCTGGAGCCAAGCAGGGAGAGAGGTAAAGCTGGGAAAATAGAAGGTAACTGCTCCAGGATGGGTTCCAAAAGGGTGATAAGTGTCTTATGACTTTAATGTTCTGCTTAAAAACCTTAATTGGCTCCTGCACAATTGGAAGTATCAACTCTCCTGCCCTATTTCACCCTGTTAACTGTGATGGATGTTGTAAACCTGCCCTTCTCTTTATAGAGGATGGAGAAAAGGACTGTAAAAGGAAGGACTTTTAAAGTGTAATGGAAGGGCTTAAAAGCTGTGGCTAAAACTCTTCCCCATTCCATCCTGTACTTAAACACACAGGGCCACATCCATGGTTCATTTAGAGCAACAAGCTCTAAAATCGTTGAGCTGATGAGGCCTGAACCCTGGTTTGCCCCTGCTGTGCCAAAGACAAGCAATGAACAAAGCGATCAAGGCTTTTTTTAGGGCAGAGCAGGCTCAGAGTTTCCCATTCCAGCTTGGTGGCACAATCAGGAGGTGTCACTTCTTCCACAGCTGCTTAAGCACCTGCAGGATCTGGCTGTAGCAGAGCTGCAGGGACTGCAAACTCAGCTCCAAGGTAATGGGCCTTTTCTGGGCTCGAGGTACAAAATATTTCTGTCAGGACAGCGTGGATGAGTCAGGCTCCAGTGGCTCTGATTCCACCTGGGAGCAGTTCCCACAAAGGCCAGCCAAGTCATTAACAGTCCATGGCTAATTGCCTGCTGTAAGAATGGCATGAAGCACCTTTGCTTTCAGACGAGCTCAGCTTGAGTCCTGCTCCTGGTTTTGGTGGATTTAGCTGGGATTTATCTCCTCTCTTGGTGCTGTCACTCATGGCAATCCTGGTCAGAGGACGGACCAGGGAATGCTCTGCTTAAAAACCTGGTTTTTGCTGTGGTGAGGAAGGTGTAGCATGAGAGGCATGAAAAGTGCCCTGACAGCCTTTGCACGTGCTTGCTGTCACAGATTCACACGTGCAAGGATCCCGTGAGCATCTTCTGGGGGATGACACTGCCTTGGGCTGTGCCAAATCGTGACTCAGCAGGTTGTAGTAGCACATTTAATTATTGTGAGAGGAGCCTGAGGAGCAGAGAGATGCTGGAAGCAAAAGGTCGAGCAGGAGAAGGACCCCAGGATTGTGTCAGGAAGAAAGAGGGAGTTTCTTCCAGGAGTGAAAACAATTTCAGAATTATCTAAGAGGATTTCTGCACTGGCACAGCACAGAGCTGTAAGGAAACCTGGGTAAGTCCTTTCTATATCATGTCACACTTTGGAAGTATCTTAGAACCGTGAGCATGGCCTAGCTAAGCAGAAATAAACTGATTAAATATTCCTGGACTCCAACAATTCCCTGCTAGGACTGTGTGCATGGATGCATCAGGTGTTCAAGGCCAGGTTGGATGGGGCTTGGAGCAACCTGGGCTGGTGGAAGGTATCCCTGCCCATGGGACCCACACTGGGTGATCTTGAAGGTCCCTTCCAACCCAAACCATTCTATGGCACCTTATGCTGAATTTTAGTGGGGTTATTATCAACTCTGGTAATTAGGGAGAAAAGCATGCAGCTGATATTTAGGGCATTTGCCAGTGAAAAGCTCTACAAAATTGTAACTTTTTACCCAAAGGGAGAGAAAGAGGTAATTTTGTCAAAATCCTAAATATCTCTGGTCTTGTGTAAATATTTGATCACATTTTTTAAAAAACCTCCATCAGATATTGAATTATTCTGGTTTCTTAATCTCTTATTAACCTCTTCCATGCTAGACATGTGCATGAGAGATTAATATTTTCAGTTGAGTGGCCCACACTTGTGCAAACTGCTGCAGTGTGAATAAATAATAACAAACACAGTGAATATTTCATTGGCAGGGAAAACAGATTCCGGGAGGGAGAAGAGCTGATGTGCACTGGTTTTTACCCTCCCACAGGAGTGTTTCTGACAGCAGGACTGTTACACACTGCCCAAGAAGGAGCAGGAGCAGCAACCTGTGGATGCTCTGGCTGATATCAAGAACCAGCATGCCATCCAAATGGCTCTTCTTGCCTTTGTGGCATTGAAAAAAATAATTATGTTCACCAAGGAAAAAAAAATAAGTGAATGAGTGAAAATAACTTATAAATATATTGAAATCCCAATCTCTCAGTAGGGAAAAAAACAAATTTTATTGGATCATTACCTGAGATGAGCTAGTCACTAAGGACACACATTTCAGTGTGAACAGTCAAAACACTGAAAAAAGAATATTAAGCAGTTTTCTCTGACCTGGAATGAGTAGTGGAACTAAGTTGTTGCTACAGATCTTGTCCTTTCAGTGTTCTCTGATTGATAAGCATGATATAGTCTGACATGTACAGCATCAACATGAGTCTCTTGACTAAAAGTTTGTCCAAAAATGTCTTGAGACACCCTGAGAGGAGGGAGAGGCAGCCTGCAGTGGATGCAATGCTACTGGGCTCAGTGACAGAATAGCAGAGCCTGTTTGCCTGCCCCTGAATCACAGCTTGCTTTGGGAGAGATGCTCATGCCCTGCAGCAGCAGCAGAGGAACTTCTGTAGAAAACCACTGCTGTTTTTGGACTGCAGCCTCATCTTCCTGCTGGGCAGTTCCTCTCCTGGCCTTTCAAATCCCTGTCTGTCCCCTCTGTCCCTGTGGGGTGGTTTTTGATGGATGCCACTGACACATCCACGGATGTGGCCTTCCCTCTGAGCTGATAGGTGACAGTTTTTAGGGTCTGGGTTGCACCCAGAGTACTTTGCTCAGGAGGCTGTCAGGTTGGTGTGGGCTGTCAGACAAATAACAGAGCTCTCTGTGTGATGATCCTGACAGCGTTTCCCCGGCTGTCACCGCTGAGATGAGCCCAGGACACACAAAGCAATCGAATCCCTTGTCTGCACCGTGTAAGTAAACACCCTCAGCTGTTTCCCCCTGCACCACAAGAACTGAATTAGACCTTTGCACTCCCTGAATTGAAAAGAGAAGTGAAGAAGAGCGAGGTCCAAGATCAACCATCTGGAAAGAGGAACAAGAGGCCAGAGCATCACAATAGCTCTGACTTGTACAAATTGCTGCTTTATACCTGCTACTTTCCTTTTCTGCCCAAGACGTCCTTAAGGGGTGAAATGCCTTATGTGTCTATTGCAGGGCTTTGTTGGAGAAGAATCCTGCTCGATCCCTAGCCTCCTGAATGACTCAATAATTACTTTAACTGATTCAAGGCTCCCCCTCAACCTCCAACCGCCCCCCTCTCCACCATTCAACTTTAACACAAGACCACACTGTTTCTCAGTTTCCAGTGTGCCCAAAGCTATTCAGGCCACTTGTTCCTCTCTGAATGGAGCTGACAGAGCTGCTTTTGTGCAGAGGCAATTTTGGATTTAATTGGAGACCTGCGGGGGGCAGGGCTGGGGGGTGGGGGAGGGAATGGGGTCACTGGGTCAGTGTTTTGGAAAGATCAACTCAAAGGAGAGTCCAAGAGGGAAAAGAAATGAGCGTGGGTTGGATGTTTGGGAAGAGGTTTTGCGTGGGTTGTGCGTGCAAGGGCAGTGCTCCCTGCTTCCAGAAATGACCATGGTACCTATTTGGGATCAGAAAGCAAACAGGGTCAGGCCTGGGGCAGATGGCCTTAAAAGGCATTTTGAATCTAGAATGACAGATCCCAGGGTCCTTTCTGCAAGGATCACAGGCTAATTCAGGCTGTGGTGAAGGAGCCTTGATGTCGGAAAGGTCACTTGCTGCAGTCAGTCCCCTTAGGTCAGGCATTCATCATCCACATTAAAGGAGCTTCGCTAAATTCCCTTCTCCTCCCTCCCTGGAGATAAGTTCAGCTTCTGCCCTGTCTTTACCACTTATGGGGCACTTATGGGTTCGTGCCAGAGCTGTGAATGCACCACAATAAGAAAAGAAGCTTTTTTCTAGTCAGGCACATGTAAGTCACACCATGCTTTGAACCAGCACAGTCCTGCTGTGTAAGGGGACCACAGGTCATAATGCACAGGAAAAATGGAGCTTAGTGAGCCAGCACAAAAGCACTGTGACCCTTCTACTTCACTGCTCAGCTTCTTTTTGGATGTCTCCTCTTTCTCACCTGATCAAAAAAATATATATAAATTAAACTGGAAAGAATTGTATTGATTGTGCTGCAGAAAAGCCAATATAATCCTGGCAGAGCTAGACCCAACAGAGACTCAGTAAAGCTACTTATGCAAAAATAAATCCTTTTTTTTTGGTCTCAAAAAGCAGGTGGATATGATGATATAAAATAGGTGAGACTGCTCTGATTGGCTTTAAAAGTTCTGACCATCACCTGTTCACAGCACACTGAGGTAGGTCGCTGTTCCTCAGTTGTTAACCAGTTCTGGTCCCTACTTCTCCACCAGTGATGGCTCTCAATTTGCTGACCTAACTTTATGTTTAAAATTGCCTGGGAGCACGCAGGAGATGTGGGACCACCTCCTCTTCATGTTTAAAATGCCTGGGAGCACCCAGGAGATGTGGGACCATCTCCTCTTGAGCTGCTCCAGGTTGGTGACAAGCGTGGAGCTGACAGTGGCCTTGTACAGCTGGGAGACAGACACCTGCTGGGAGCGTGTGCTGGGGGGGTGATGCATAATTTAGGAGTAAAAACAGCAATCCTGCTATTATCCTGATGATGCTCCTCAAACCCTGACATCTCCTGCTCCCAAGAGAAGCAGGCTGGCACTGCTGACTGGGGGATGACCAAGAGGAGCTCCTGGTTTTTGTGTGTGGCAGGGTGACCTCAATGCAGTGAACAGGGAGTGAAAAGCTGTTTAGTCGAGCTTCCCACACCCCTGGGAATTATCTTTCCCGACAGCATCACAACTTTCCTCTGCTTCTTTCCCTTGCAAGCCTCTGGCTGCACATCCCTGTGGGATGCCTCTGCTGCCGTTTCACATCATCCCCACGGACCTCAGATCCAGGTTTCCTCTAGGGAAGCAGGGAGAGGTGTTTAAAGGTGTCAGAGACCTGTTGAGTTACATTTTCATCAGCAGCTCACCAGCCTGGCTCTGGCAGCATTAGTCAGACTGGAGTAACACAGAGCAGCCTTTGCTCTATTCCCACCACCCACTTGAAAACAAACAAGGCTGACATTTATAAGGCTTTAGAAAGCCTGGGTTTAGCATCAGATCTGCTCCCAGATTCCTACTGTTCTCCTCTCCTTGACAGCTACTTCCTCTCAAACTGCTTGTTTCTAGGATGGCAGCAGATAGGGATTGGTGACCTTCCCACACAGGAGATTGTTTGGAAGAGATAAAAAACATCTTATCTTCCCAGAGATTGCCCAGAGAAGCTGTGGATGCTCCATTCCTGGATGTCTTCAAGGCCAGATGGATGGATGGAACTCTGAGCCACCTGGTGTAGTGGAAGGTGTCCCTGCCCATGGCAGGGGGGTTGAATGAGATGATCTTTGAGGTCCCTTTCCAACCCAAATCACCAACTCTGTGATTCTGCTCCCTCTCAGCTAGAGGCAAAACACCAGGCTGCCTCTTAGTGCATTTCTGTCCCCAGGGAGTTTAAGGTTTCTGCCCAAACCCAGGATGCTGCAGTATTTTAAGCAGCACTCTGTGATGTTGGTTGCAGGAAAATAGGAGTGACCTGTGTCAGGCCAGTGTCTGTCAGAATCTTTACTGGATATCCCTTTTGCAGCACTATTCTGGGCTGTAATTTAAAATGCAATGACAGAATCCTGGAATTGTTTGGGTTGGAAGGGACCTTCAAGATCATCCTGTTCATCCCCTGCCATGTGCAGGGACACCTTCCATGAGACCAGGTTGCTCAGAGCTCCATCCAACCTGGCCTTGAATAGCTCCAGGGATGGGGAGGATGTTGTGGAACATCTCTGGGCAACCTGCACACAAGGATGGCAGTAGGAAGGACTTTCTGGACCAAGGATGGATGTTTGAAAATTCCTGCTAGTCCAGGAATTAGCAGGTAGCTGTGAGACCTCATGCTGCTTGAGGCTGATGGTGCTGATAATTTGTAGCCAGGTACAGCCACATCACAAGTAATGAATGAATAATTCAAAGTTCTTGGTCAAGGTGGGCAGAGGAGAACAAGGAAATCTGCTCACCTCCATCCCCAGACCCAGACAACAGAGCAATCCCAGGGAAAAATTATCCTGGCCTCTCTGCAGGGCACACCATGACCAGATCAGCACCTCAGAGGAGGGTCAGCATCCAGCATAACTCACTCTGGAAAATGTCCTGCCGTGCCATGGCTCCTGCTGACTTCAGCTTGGCATCACAAGGGGATGATGCTGCTTCCCGTCAGCCTGGGATCACACAGCACTGGTCCCAGTTCCTGGGGTGAGAGGGTGTGGGGACACTCAGGGAGCAGATGCTGCCAGCTGGGCTTTCTGTGCTCCACAAAAATCTGTGTTTGAACAATGCTGCCCATACTTGAAAAGGTCCTGCATCCAGTGGCCTTGGATGAGGAGCAAGGGAAGAAGGATGGGATAGCATTCCTTTCTCCAGAACCTTCTCACCTAGGACTCTCAAACAAATCAGGCTTTGCTAAGTGTCTTCAGGAGAATGAGAAACAGCCATGCTGATCCAGATTCTATATTACAGGATCAATTATATATTGAACCTCCTAAAATGGTTTTGTTTAAAGGGAAACAATTCTGCTGTTAATAAATCCAAGGAGCACCTGGATTTTCAAGGCTAGGATGCATCACCAGTGTATCTATCTCTACCAAGACTACAGAGTGTCACAGAAAGTATAATTAATGCCCCTTTAGCCCTGTGAAGGTGTTTGCTGCTCTATTTATACCTCCTCAATATGAGTCTGGGTACACCAAAGCACGACCCCATCATCTCCAGTAATATTCTCTCACTCAGTTGCAGAGCTCTAATGTCCAGGCATAAGTATGAACAATCACCACAGCTACAATTGCTGTTTCCCAGCACTGCTCCATCAGTATTTAATCTGCTGCTTTATAGAGCACTGTAGGAGATCCCCAGAAAGGAAAACAGCTGCAGCCAAGTTCTGCTCCAAAAAGTATTTTCAATTGAGAGGCCTATTAATCCAGGCAATAGGCATTAAATGACGTAACAGTGGAGCTGCAGGGCTGATATGCCCTTCTACCCAGGGCAGCAAAGTTTTCTTTTTATGCCTGGGAGAGCTGCTGTAAAAGAGAGCCCTACAGGAGTCTGAGAAATTTGTTCCAGGGTTTTTATTTTCCCTTTTTTGAAGCAGCAGCTGTTGCCTTTATCTTTTTCCCTAAACCAATATAATGTATTTATATGCGTGTACAAATGTATTTTTATAAATATATATGTATATATTTGCATATAATACATATTCATTCATGCATTTATATATGTAGCTACATTTATAGATGCATTTATATGTACATATATTTATATTACAATGTATTTAAGCTCTCTGGTTGTTGCAGTAATTAGCTAAGTAGCTACAGATGCATGGTGAGATTCTTGGGGCTGTTTAGAGCCAGAAGTCAGACTTGAATGATTCTTGTGGGTCCCTTTCAGCTCAGGATGTTCTGCAATTCTGTGATTCCATGAGATGCCAGTGAAGTGAATATTTCCAGCTCAAAAGGAGCCTGGAGATGTATTCCCTGTTTCCCCTGTATTCCCAGACATTTCCATTCAGACTCTTTCTTTTTTTGAGCTTGCAAAGAGAGACAAATCCTCCAAAGAAGGGTTGATTTAATCAGCAGGAAACTACAACTTACTTTTAGGAAAAAGTTATTCCATGTTTCTGCCTGAAGTCCAAGTCTGCAACATGGACAAAACATCTCTGAGTCCTTTCATGAGGAGGTGATGGACACTCATTTATGACTTGCAAGGGCTCCTTCAGAGCTGAGATTGCCAGCTAGGAGATCTTCACTCTTCTCCCAAAGAACAGCAGCCCGTGATGTTTAAACACCAGGGAAAGGCAGGTCCTGCTTGATCCTGAGTCCATCCTGCAGGAATTGTCCTGTTATGAGAACAGCCAAGTGCCAGGTTAGTGTGAGAACAGCCAGAACTGTGAAAATCATTCTAATTCTAGAATTATTCTGGAATCTAATTCTGGTTTATTCTAATTCTACTATATCTTCATTATTCTAGAAGCTAATTCTAGAATCTAATTCTTCTCTGACCAATTCCCCGTCATTTTCTAAGCTACATCATCATAAATCCCTCTATGCTGGGTTTTTCTTTTCACACCTCTTACTTCCCAGCAAGAGAAACCTGAGATAAGATGTTTGGTATCCTCCACAATGATTAAATTTAGAACCCCACTGAGTATGTCATGTCCTATTTTTTTTTCTGCTTTTTTTTCTTCTTCTGCCATGTTTGAAGAGGCTGAGTAGGTGAGCTGGGAGGATATCAGTGTTTAGGGGTAATATCAGGAAGCCAACCAAGACATTTTTCCACCTTGGTGTGTTGGCAGGGGGTTCATGGTGATAAAATAAACCTGTTCACTCAACCATGCTATCAAAGAATAGCTTTGATTGGACCAAATGTCCTTTAAAGGTCATGAAAAATTACATCCTCAGGTAGACCAGGTTGTTCAGAGCCCCATCCAACCTTGTCTTGAATGTTTCCAGGGTTGTGGAATTTACCACAATCTCAGAACCACCTAGCCCAGTGTTTTACCATCCTTGTGGTAAAAAATTGCTCCCTCATATTTGGCCCAAATCTTCCCTCTTTTAGTTTAAAATCTTTATTGCTTGTCTTATCACAACATGGCAGGATCTTTAGCTTGTCAGAGTGACCCTGAGAAAAGTTGAAAAGTCCTTTTCCCAGCCCAGTGCTTTAAGAAGGAGTCAGGGCTCTTCAGTTCTCAGTCTCAAGGTTGTTTGTTGTTTCTTATCTATAAAATTGTTTCTCCTGTTCTGCTGAGATCCATCCAGCAGGACAGTCCAGGCATTCTGCCTGCCCCTGGGGCAGTGTTATGTCTTTATACTAAAAACTACATGTACAATATTTACAATTACTTTCCAATACCTACCACCTATGGTAGACAGTGAGTTTCTACTCTAAACCAACCCGAAAGTGCCAACATCACAGCAGAAGATGGAGGCCAAGAAGAAGGAGGAGAAAGGCTGGACATGCCCAGTTCCCTCCATCTTGCCTCCTGAACCCCCATACCAAAAACCCCAAAATCTACTTTTACACCCCATGATAATTTCACTATTATTCTATCTAAACTGTTGTGGCTTGCTGGTCTTCATCTAAGGTTGGTAATTTGCTCCACGGGTCATAATCAAACCCACAGGTGTTTTGGGCTCCGTGCCAGGGTCTCTGAGCCCCCTGGCAGCAGTCTTGGCCATCCTGGACAGCCAGAGGGATGCCCTGGGTTCCCACAACTACAGGCCCTACTAAAAGGCCTCTCCCCATCTTTCTTACAAACCCCTTTTAGGTACTGGAAGGCTGCAGTAGGGTCCCTTTGGGGCCTTCTCCTCTCACCAGAGTGCTGCTGAGGAGGATAATCCCAGAAACTCAGCGTGTAGTGAACATTCTGGGCTGTGAGCACATGGTGCTGGATCATGTCCCACTTTTCAGCCAGCAGAATCCCTGTTTTCTTCCCAATCCCTTCATTCCCCAGCCTGTACTGATACCAAGGGTTGTTCCAACCCACAGCAGGACCTTCCACTTGGCCTTGTAAAATATAATTTTAGGCCTCAGTTTTTAGAAAGCCTGTGTTTGTGACCCCATTTCCTTCCAGGATCCCAATCACTGCTCTGATCCTATTAAGCCCCTCTTAGCACATCCATGTGATTGGTTTTTGGAAATAGAAGCAGCAGATGAGAAATAGCTCTCTTTTTGACTCATTGGTCCTGCTGTAATCTGTATCACAGGAGGCTTAAAAAGTTATTTTTAACTCTGTATAATGGACACTTCACAAAAGAGATGGATTCAGTACTTTAATAAAATAAGATAAATAGACAGCAACAAATAGCAGAATGCTGAAGTAATAAACTATTTCACTGGGTTGTCATGTCTGAAATTTGGTTTTTCTCTGGTAGTACAATTTTGTCTCCTCTCCT
Source organism: Ammospiza caudacuta (assembly GCF_027887145.1). Classification (NCBI taxonomy): domain Eukaryota; kingdom Metazoa; phylum Chordata; class Aves; order Passeriformes; family Passerellidae; genus Ammospiza; species Ammospiza caudacuta. Next base: position 152,906,422 of record NC_080593.1, read on the forward strand.
TAATCTCCACACTCCCTTCCCTCTCCTTTTAGACACTTGATTCTTCTGCCTTAAAAAAGAAATCCCTACTTCCTGAATTTGTTTTTATTTGTTTGCCTTTCGTGCTTGCATCACCTGACAAATTCCTTTCATCATCTGCCAGCTTCTTTTATAAACCTGTCCTTTAATCACTGCTCAGAATCCTGATCAGCTTTTGTCTAAACCACTGCCTGGCTCCCAGTCCCTCCAAAACCCACAGGCTTTAACAGCAGCACAGCATGACAAGGATATTATTTGTAAAGGTGTTTCTGATTCTGTGTTGTGAATGAACGTAATTCAGAGAGTCAAGTTCACTCCCCACCCTCTTGAAGGAATTAAAATTGCATTTTTTCAGGGCAAACACTGTCCTTGATCATGTCTTCCTGCGCACTCTGAGTCTGGCCAATAAAGGACAGGGTTTCTTTCTCCTACCAGGCACCTATCCATGGATGCTCTTTTTTCAACTTTTAGCTGTATTTGAAGACTCTCTCTTTAATCTCCCCATGTGAACTCCTCAAGTTTCTCACTACTTGGTTCTTGGAGTTTTTGGTCATAGCAGAAGAAATTCTGATGAATATTTCTGTCTAACATGCTGGCCAATCTTCTGCATTGCTCAAACACCAGTGAGCATACACTTCTTGTTTTCCAGTAAAATGCCAGTTGGAATTGCAGCACCAATTCTTTCTGGAGTTCTTGTACCCCTCAAATGTCCAGAAATCACACAATTTGACAGTGACAGAGTAGTCACTGCTGTGGCCCATCTGGAGAGTCAGTCACATGTGGTGACTCTTCACTGATTCCATTTTCTATATTACGACTGCCTCCTTGAGGAGCATTAAAACTTATTTTTGTGGAAGTATCCGCTGTGAAAACAGATAAAACTAGGAGATAAGGTGTCTACTGTCTATATCCATTGGTTTCAGGTCCTGTATTTGGACATAAACTATGTTTGAGGGACTTAAATGAATATCTGCTGTAGAAGTTTGGTCCATCCTGGTTCAATTTACTAAGAAAACCAAAAAGGGCCTGGAATTCCTCTTCAAATTTTGTGGAGGCTGGGCTAAGGAACCTTCTTCAAGTAGGTTGGAGGGATCACTGTAGGTGGAGGAATTGAAAACATGGTTAAACACACACACACACACACACACACACACACACACATATTTTAAGGGTTGGCTCGTAATGTGCCAACGAACTCTGCTCCACGCCTCTAATGTTCTCACACCTGAGTATTTTGGTGGTGTGGGACTCAACGTGTTTCATGCAATGCCATGAAAGCCATGGATTTATGGGAATCACTTGGAAGTGTTCAAGGGCAGGTTGGATGGGGCTTGGAGCAACCTGATCTAGTGGGAGGTGTCCCTGCCCATGGCAAGGGGTTGGAATAAAATTATCTTAAGGTGACTTCTAACCCAAACCACTCAATGATTTGTGAATTTTTCCAAGGCCAGTCCTGCAGCAGTTCAGTGCCATGAGTGCCATTGAGGTTCCTGGCACATTTTCCAGCTCTTTCCTCCCACAGTCAGTATTGTCCCTTCCAAGGCCGTGCACAGATTGCTGCAGGTCGCGGCTCCTGTGCTGGATGAAATCTTTGTGGTTGTGACCTTTGGCCTATGAGGTGAGGCAGGACAGCAGCATTTAGAGAGCCCCACTGCTTCCCTGGAATTTCTTGGATCATGTTTTGTTCCCAGGTTGTCTCCCAGGACACAGCTTTCAGCTGCCAGTCATGTGAAAGAGTGTCAGTCCAAACTCCTGTGCTCTGGACCAAAGCTGAACATGCAAATTTTATATTTTCCTTGGCTCAGGATGTGAGTCATCTTTTCTGAGCTTTGTCCTTCCTATTGCTTGGATTAAAGTGGGTACTTCTGACTGGTCAGATAAAATTAAGATGAAATTTTGACTACTGCTGCATCTTTTCTTAGCAAGAGATGCATGGGTGCCATTGCAGATTCACAACTTGTCTCTTACATTTTTTGCTGTTTCAAAAGGATCCTCTGATTTTACAAGCAGATTTCAATTTCCAGCTTGATACATGAGGGGTGAGGCTAAGAAGGAACCCAAGAAGTCACCCAATGCAGTCCCATCACTAAGGAAAGATAAGCAGAAATAGAAATAAATCATAACACGTTTTGGGGTGGTGATTGGATGTGGTCTAATGACTGAGCAATAAAACTGAGAATCTGCACCCAGTAATTTTCCTTCTGCCTCTGCTGCTAACTAAGAAATACAGCCATAAAAAGTCCCCTTGTTCCCCATGAGTTCCTTAATGTGAGATAAGGATAATATTACTGTCTCATGGATGTGTTGTGATAGAAGAAGCTTCTCTGTATGAAATGACTCTTAGTTAAACCAGGTAGATGCAACAAGAAAACACGGGCCAATTTTTCAATTGTAGATGTTCATGAGGACAACTTCACAAGAAATCTCTAAACAGCATGTCCTATGTAGAATTTCATATTCCCTTGTCTCTTGACCTGTTTCATCTTTACTTAAAAATACTCACAAACCCCCAAATTTCTGGCTAAGGAAGCTGAGGTAAAATTTGAAAAAGAAAAAAAAAAGGAAAAAGAAATCTGAAATTTTAATTCATTCACACATTTTGCTGGTGCTTAGTGCCCTGACAAGCTTTGTACCTTTTGATTCAGTTTGTATTAGTTTTGTACCTTTTGATTTAGTTTGCGTTAGTTTTGAAAGACCCACTATGACAGACAGGAAGTTCAGGAACAATGTAATGTCTAAGGCCATCACCTTTCAGGAGGTTAAGAAAGAGAAGGGCCCAGCCATCCTTAAAATCCAGGACTCTGTGAATGGCTGATCCTTGTGAGTCATTTAGGAGAAATGTGTCCTGCAGGAATAGTTCGGGTAGAAAGGAATACACCAGCAAACCAGAGAAGCACCTTTTGGATGATAAAGTACAATAATTCAAGGCTCATTATGAATGAAAGGAACCTGTATGGAAATAATCTCAGTTAAAAGCAGAATAAAAGAACAAAGGAATCAGCAAGTACCCATAAGGGTCATGTAGGGCACTCTTCCTTGATATGATTAAATAGACGAATAAGTGAATAAGTAATAATCTAATCATAAAAGAGGCCAGGCAAACTCAGCACTAAACTATGAGACTAGGCAAGTTTTTCATTTGTGACCAAATGACCTCATATTTTTTCTATCTGCTTCTATTAAGCAGAGTCGTTTCTTCCATCAGTGCAGTGGTGAAAAATTTCTCCAACTGTTTCAGGGGAGAGAAGAGTAAATGGTTCCTTCTGGGCAGGAAGAGAAAGAAATTAATGCCCTGACATGTTCTTTCCTAGAATCAGTGAGAATTTTGCTGTTAATTTCAGGGGCTTGTTGGGGGAAGACTGAGCCAGAACAGGGCTGATCTTCTGTGATGGAAAGGATAAATCTCTTTTCTGGGGGAGTCACAGGGAAGAGTATCCAAAACTGAGACTGCGGAGTACCTCAGCCATAGGTACAAGAAGATGAGCCAGGTCTCAGTGAAGAAAACCAAACATTGGCTCATCTGGAGCCCATATCAACAATGTAAACCTCAAAAATTTTGCTATGCCCATGGTCTCATCTGTAAAGTTGCCCTGCTCCCTTCTTGTATGGATTGTAACAGGTCTGGTCTTGGTGGCATTGGGAACCTCTGGGTTTAACAGAATTCACAGAATTCACAGAATGAGTGGGTTGGAAGAGACCTTCAACATCATCAAGTCCAACCCAGCCCCAACACATCAAATAAACCATGGCACTGAGTGCCACATCCAGTCTGTTTCTAAACACATCCAGGTATGGTGACTCCACCACCTCCCCAGGCAGACCATTGCAGTACTTTAACACTCTTTCTAAAAAGACTTGTTTCCTAATATCCAACCTAAATTTTCCTTGGTGCAGCTTGAGACTGTGTCCTCTGGTTCTTCAAGAACCTGGAGAAAAAGACCAACCCCACCTGACCACAGCCACCTTTCAGGGGGTTGTAGAGAGTGATAAGGTCACCCCTGAGTCTCCTTTTCTCCAGGCTGAGCACCCTCAGCTCCCTGTTTATGTGACAGAACAGAAGGGCACTGCAATGTTGTTATGGAGAGGGCAATAACAGAAAACGTTGGGACTTTCTGAGAGATTTGGGCCAATTCTGAGGTGGTTGGGCCTCTTCAGCCTTGAGGAGATGACTGGGAGGGGACTTTATAAATGACTAGCAGTGTCTGCAGGGAGGGCTCAGAGCAGGGCCCCGGCTCTGCTCCATGGTGCAAGAGAAACAGGCAGAAATTGATGCCCAGAAAGTTCCACCTGAACACGAGGAAAAACTTCTTTATTGTGCAAGGTACAACTGAGTGGAACAGATTGTCCAGAGAGGGTGTGGAGTCTCCCTCTCTGCAGATATTCCAGAACTGTCTGGACACAATCCTGTGCCTGTGCTCTGGAGCAGGGAGGCGGCACCAGATGACCCCACCATGCTCCCTTCCAGCCTGACCCATTCTGTGATTTGTGATTTTGCAGATCCCCTCAGCACTCACATCTGCATGAATCTTCTGTGATCCTGCTGGTAGCAGCTGCAGTGCCTTTCATGGGAGACCCCAAAGCATTTCTTGAGATGTTCCAAGGAAGGCTTAGAACCCCACAGTGCATTTTTAGTAGAGCAGCCAAGGCACAGAACCAAGTGACTTAACCTGAGAGCACTCAGGAAGTCACAAACCTGGGAATCAATTCAACACAGTTTCCAGTCCGTTATCTTGTTTTGAAGAGAAATATCAGTCCCATTCACATTTCTTTGGCCTCCCTGTTTCTTCTGGTAGAACTAAGACCAGTTTTTGACCCTCTGGGTTTGCATGGGTCCAAAATAGAAAAACTGATGGCCCCTATCCCAAATTTAGTGGCCTGGCATGGATGGCTGCATTTCCTAAGGCCTCCTCCAAAAGCTGAGGTGTTAGAAAGGTGCCTGTGGAAGTGAGGAGCTCTGTTGCGATTTTTTAACTTTCCTGAAGCTCAGAAGACTGATGGCAGTCCTAACACTGCTCTCTAGTACTCAAAGCATTTGAAATGTTCTGTTCTTGGGCAACAGCAAAAAGTCTGTCCCAGGGTACAAATTTTGTTCTATTAAAATTGCTGCTGCAAAGACTATGAATTGGAGAATTTGGTACCATGCAGCTCAGAAGGAGGAAAGCACTGCACAGAGGCTGCTCAGCCACTCGTTTATTTATAGAATAATTGATGGTTATTAACTAGTTAATTAATAAAGATTAGATGAAGTGGAGGGGGAGAAGAACTTGAAATTTAAAAAAAAAAAAGGTTTGGCAGCTGTAGTAGGTGCTGTATTATAAAGAACTTGTAAATGTGTGGAAAAAGAAGAATGAATTAGATCAAATTGATCACCAGGGAACAAAGGAGCGAGACAAGACTTAGCAGGACAGCTCAGTGTTTAAAAAGGGAAACAAGACAATACCCTCTAACCAGTTCCAGCTGGCAGAAAAGATCAGGGCCCCACCTTGCAGGTTGCAAGTGGAATGTGAATCGGGTTTCCCATCCCTGGGGCTAATTCTGGGTGAGCAGATGCTCAGCTGAGTTCAGAGATTAAATCAGCATGAGCCAATTGACAGAGTGGAGGAGAGACTTTTAAAACTATTCAGAATAACTGGACTTTTCTCTCCTAGAGTTCTCTCTGCCACAGGATCACAGAGCATTACATAAACCACAGCTGGCTAAGTTTTTTGATAAGGTTTTCCTTTCTTATTTGAAGGAGTGGGTAAGGGTTATTAGCTTTGTTCCACCAACGGGGGAACCAAGGCACAGAGAAGTCAATATCCCTCTACCCACAAATCCCATTGAAAGCATCCCCTGGCTGCTGAGAGCCATGCAACAGATTCTGGGAGACCTGCCAAGACAGCCAAGTGCCAGGATCAGTGACTCACATTATCGTGGGGGGATGAGAGATGATTTACACCAGTGCAGCTCAAGCAACCAGAGCAGGGCTGGGCTGCTGCCATCAATGCAGACTGCACCAGTGCTCTGTTCCCACTGCTCCCCGCAAAGCCACAGCCTGGTGGCAGAACCAGGCGTGAAATCACACCCAGACCTTGAAACCACCACCATCATCTGCTCCTAGAAGTGATTCAGCTCTTTGGTGGGATAAATCACTTGGAGGAGGATGCTGCCATTCTTGACTGCTTGAAGGCTCCCATGCTTGTACCACTCTTCCTTCCTCTGAGCCTCCAGCACTATTAAAACCAGCAGTAAATCTTGTGTAAGTGCTGATTGTTGGAGTTAAAGCTCCTCATACTTCTACCACAGAAGACTTAGGAGAATGCAGATGTCTTATCCTGGGACAGTATCCAGCTCTGGGGTCCCCAGCCCTTGGCTCCAAGAATTCCCAAATCTCCTGAGTGATATTTTGACTCCCTTTTGAGCAGAGTTTGTCACTGCCCACTGCTGCCATATGATGTCCTCAAAAGAAGTTATCTGGTGATGAAATTGGGTGGATACTGAAAGGAAGAGTCTCCTCCAATGCCTCTGAATCAGCAGTTCTAGATCCTAAGTAGGAGAGATGTGTTCATCCCAAATAATGTTTTTTATTGATGCTGCTGGAAACGAAGTATTAAGATTTTATGGTAGAATATCTTTTCAAACAGCTTTCAATGACCTGGTGAGTTCAAAGTTTAGATGAGGATACAACTAATGCAGAAGAATAAATAAATAAATATTTTAATTTTTTTTTTCTGTCTACATAAAGGCATAATAGAGATATGAGTCCACTTTTTCTGCTGTATGGGTGCAGGAGGAATTGTGGCAAAGAAAGGAAATAGGATGTTTTTCTGAATTTACAGGACAAAAGAACCCAGCCATTAGCTTTGAGTGCAGTGCTGGAAATACAAATGAGACATGGCAGAGCTTTTCCTAGATTTTTTTCGTCCCCTTTGTCCTATTGCTGCATGCCCTTGTCAGAACTCCCTCTCCAGATGGGCTTGGTCTGGAGATGGAGCAGATCTCTTCATGTCTTATCTATGATTCAATGTTTTCCCAACCACCCAGGGTTGTTTAAGGACCTGGGAAGTTTGTTGTGAGCTCTCCAGTTCCTAAAATAACATCCCTACATTATGGATGCCCCTTTTGGACAAACCTGCTTCCCTGAATATCACAGCAAAGGAGCTCATTCTGGTCACTCAGTCAGAATCATAACTTAGAAAATGGTTTTCCTCTTCCATGTGCTTTTCCCCTACATTGTAAATTTTTAGCAAGGGATTTAAACAAAGAAAAAACAGTCCCTTGAACAAGCTGTTGGACAGCTGAGTCTAAGGCAAATCACATTATATCTTGGGTTCATTAATTTTCTAGGTAAAATGTTTCTTGCAGGGTTTGTTTCCTGGCATATGCATTTCTTCAGCACAAGCTCCAGGTGTTGATTGGTTATTGATTTCCAGGGAGCCAGCAATTTCCTGAAATAGCCCCTGGCTTGTCCAAGACCCTCTTCAGAGGGGAGAAAACACTAATAAAAGGGGATTCTTTGTTGGGGGGGGGTGAGGATACGGATCATAATTGGCCTTCATTACCAGTTCATCGACTAGTTTGTTAGATCATTAATCGCCCTTGGCTCTGATCTGGGCCATTAACTAACAAACTTGTCATTAGCTTCTGGAAAATGACCAGCTCTTTTTTTAGGATTATTGCACTGAGCAATCACTGCTCTTCAGTCCCAGAGGGTGTGAGACAGGACCCTCTAGAGCACTGTTTGCCTGGCTCATTGGCGGTGTGAGAACGTCAAGCCACGCTGTTTCTTTTTCAGGGATCAAAAGCTATCTAGGATGCTGGAGCATGGTGGTTTTTTTAATTCCTTCAGTGGAACAAAAGGCATTTTAGGTTGTAAAACACCTTTAGAATCGTGGAGTCTGACCATTAACCCAGCACAGCCATGGCCAGCACTAAACAATGTCCCTAAACCCCACATCTACACAGTCTTTTCAATCCCTCCAGGGATGGTGACTCAACAGCTTGCCCTGAAAACCTCTTCCAGTGCTTGACAACCCCTTCTGTGAAGAAATTTGTCCTAATAGCCAATCTAAACCTTCCCTGGAGCAACTTGAAGCCATTTCTTCTCATTCTGTCACTTGTTACCTGGGAGAACGGACTGACCCCCACTTGGCTTCACCCTCCTGTCAGGTGGAGAACAAGAAGCCTGACCTTCCTTTTCTCCAAAATAAACAATCCCAGCTCCCTCAGACAGTCCTGATAAAACTTGTGTTCCAGACACTTCCCCAGCCTCACTCCCTTGAATTGCTAAGGAGAGGCATCATTTGACTGTAAGAAAGGAAACTTTCTCTGGTCCCTTGTTAAAAAATAATGAGTCACTTTGAAATGACATTTCTTGGTTGATAGGGTTGAGTTTTTCTGGTTTATACCAGCAAAAGATATTTGCTTGGAAGCTTATTTTCATGCCTGTAAAAGGTGTGGGACTGAAGAGATTAAAATAAACAGTGAAAGCAAAAAGATACTGGACTCCATCCATCCTTCCCTAGCAGTGTCTCTCAGACCAAATCTCAAGTGGCAGAGGAGAAATATCTCAGTTTCACTGAAAAATATCATCAGTAGGGTTGTTAGTATTTGTTTGCTTTGCATTTTCATAGGTGCAAACACCAACCTGGTTAAAAATTCAGGAACGACCACAAAATTCAACAGGGAGCCATTAAAAGGAGACTTTTTTTTCCATGATTGATCCAAACAGAAACTTACATTTTTTTTCCTCAGTGGTCCAAACAGGAATCAAGCCAGTCCTCTAGAAATGAAATTCACCATTCTTCATTCCAAGTTGCCCAAAGCCAACTTCCCATGGTGGCATTTCTCCAGGACACGGGGAAGTTGAGCTGTTCCATCTCAGCTTTCCCAAGAAAGCAGATCTTGCTGTAAATAGGTTCTCCTGGAAGGAAAACCTGGATTCTTCCAGCACTGCAAAAGCAACTGCCTTTATTTTTGGTAAATCTGGGTTCTTGGGAAGAAACCAGTCAACAAGCAAAATTAAATAAAATTCATACAAGCTCCATTATTTCATGTGTCAGCACTGTTTCATTTTACAAATGCTACTGATGGAAAATTCTGTTCCCAGCTCAAGATCTGGGAATTCAATTGTCAAAGTCTCTCTCCAGATGGGCTTGGCCTGGAGATGGAGTAGATCTCTGCCACACTGGACCATCTACCTGCTCCCCTTTCTGCTGCCACCCTAGGAACTCAATCTGGCAAGGGACACATGGTGTAAGAGCCTGAATGAGGGATGCAGGACTCCAGGCAGCTCTTCAAAATGCAGTTTATTCCATCCAAGAGGTTACAGCACTCCAGGGTCATGGACAACAGAACCTGTGCCTACAGCTCTCACCTCCAGACCCTTTGGTTTTGCTTACATTGCATTATATATTTTTCTTTGCTCAGCATCTTAATACAGTAGAACCAATCTGTACCTTAACTTTTATCTACAGCCTATCATAACTACTATAATTACCATATTCATGTTACTATCTTCCAATCACTAAAAGTTAGTACATGACAATTTAAGCTAGAAGTTGTTTTTCAGTTTTCTTGCAGTGGAAAATTCTGAGACCTTTCTTCTACTTGCAACATTTTCTGACTTGTTTGCCTGTGCTATTTTTCTGCTTGGTAAAAACATCTTCTTGTTTGGGGTGGGTTTATCCTTTGCTCTAAGTCATAAAAACCCCTTCTAACTAACACACCCTTTGCCTCCTTGGTTATCCAGTAAGACTGGCTCAGCAATTCTTTTCTTCTATATCAAAACTTGCTTCCATCTCTATTCCTTCTTCAGATCCTACATTCAAAAACCTTTCTGCTAAGCTCACATATTTGTGAGACTTTCTTGTCAAACTTTCATCCTTCCCAACAACATGGCAAGGAATAAAAGATCATTTTAGGGGGGTTGTGTCTAGAGGACGAATTGGAAATGCTTCAGAGTCATCTTGTTATGAACTGCAGAACAATAATAGCAACATCAGCTGGGGAGGGAAGGAGGACTTACAGACGCTGCAACACAATTCCTCTCTGCAGAGTGTCATCTGTGCTAATTTCTCCCAAAAAAGCTTCATATCTGATTACAGGCTGCAAAGAGAAATGCAAGGAAACTCCCTGGAAGAGAACTGCTTGCGGCTGCAGTCTTTCAGAGTTCATCAGCCAGGCAATGAGGCGAGGCTGTAGTTCAGCTGGGCCCCCACTGAGGGAGGGAGAGAACTTGGGCTGATGTTTGGGCAGGGAACTTTTTGGTTTTTTTCTTTGACTTAAAATTCAGTCCATGGTTCGTAGCTGCTCTCCCCCTTCCTCATTCCCTGCTTTGTTTGAGTATTTTTGTTATGTAACAGTAAAATACGTGGGCCTTTGGGTCACTAAAGATATGCTGGATGTTTCAAAAGGGAAGATTGGGTGAACACAGTGGATGCTCCAGCCAGTTTGAGTCTCTTGAGGTCTTACAGGAAGTTCTTAATCGATTTTTTGCCCCAATTTTGAGGAGAAAGCTGGATCCCTGTAGATTAGTAGGAAATTGCTTCATAGATTCCACCTGACCACTTTTAATGCTGCCAGAGGCTCAGGGATGTCTCCAAAACAGAAACTCTGCTCATGAGAAGACACAACTCAGGACACCTGGAAGGGTGTGGCCCTCAGGAAGAGATGAGGTGGCTTCTTTCAGGAGCAGCCTTGCTATGATATATGAAACAAACCATCCAAACTCTTGGGAAAAGCTCTCTCCATGTCGAGGGACTCCTCAAGACCTCCAGGAATGGCACTGAGTCCTCAGCATTAACCATGTGCTGGGGGGACAGAATTCACTGGGTTATTTCTCAGTGGACTTATTCTCCATCCATTCCTCCAGTCCTTCTTCAACTGAATGGCTTTTCCCCCACAAAGAGGAAATTTTCCCCAGTTTTTTCCATAGATTTTGTTCGTGGTCCTCCAAAATCTCCTCTCTCTCACCAGCCAGTCTTTGATTTCCTCTTCTGGAGATTGTTTTCAGTGTTTTACCACGACCTGACAGCATAAATGAGTCCCAGGGATCCACTGGGACCATCCTTAACAGACCTTTCTCTACACAGAAACTGTAATTTGGGGGCTGACATGCAGGATTTCCCCTTCTTTAGCTACTGTGTACCTAAAATATGGACTTTTTTTCATCTCTGAAGATGGGCCAGCCCGTCCCAATTTTAACCTAGGGTTTTAAACGTGTCATTCCTTGTTACTCAGAGAATCCTCAGCCAATAGTATCCAGTGAATCTGCTAAACTGCATTTATCTGTATCCATACACAGGTTTGCGCAGTCACAAATCTCTGGAGTGTTAAAGGATCCAGACTTTTCCTAGCTGATAATTTATTGAAGCAGCATCTTAGCATAACACCATGGCTTGTACAGTTATTGGTTCTGGCAGGGTTTGCTCTGTTACAGCCTGATCTGCTTTCTATTGAACACGAATGGAATTGACTGTAGGACAGTGGTGTATTTTTTAAGAGCACAGGCTCACACTCCCAAGTATCCCAGAGCACTCAATAAAGTAATGAGTTAGGCTGTGGAAGGAAGCAGAAGTGCCAGCTCAGCTAGGCTTATGCTTTACACATTTGGGAGTTTGGGTTTTATTTTAATTTCTTTTTATTTTTTTCACCTGTCAGTGCTAGGTTTCCCTCTGTGCATTTCTGTGAGGAAGTGCCATGGGAGCACAGCCCCGCTGGACACAGGATTCCCACCAGAGATGGGGAGGATGATCCCACCTCTGCTGTTTCCCCTGCAGGGTGTGCATCAGTTTTTCCTCCCTCCCCACTTTTCCTAGTGCTGCAATGCAGTGTCAGTGTTGGTTGCAAGCCCAAGCCCTAGCACAGAGCCTGACTCTGCCACAGCCTCCAGGCTCTGGGGAGCAGCATGAGAACACTTGGCCCCTCTCAGAGCTGCTGCAGTCTGCCTGCCTGCTCCAGGAGAGATGGAAGGGCTGGAGCTGCAACGAGGGGTAAAGGTTCCTCTGCTCTGTGTGCCCGTGGTGCTATTCCTGGGCAAGGTGAGAAAGAGCAAAAGTCAAAGCCTGGCTCCAGTCGGTGTAAAAAATTCCACCATAAAACAACCGCAAACAAAAAACTTCCAGTTCTTTTCCTAGTAGTCAAGAAGAGCCCTGTTTTTTCAGAGGATCTGGATGAATCTGGTGTCAGTGGGGTATGGCCCTCACCACCCTGAACTTCTGCTTGGAACCTTGGCCTGCAATCAGCTCATTTTAAAAAAAGAAACCCACACAAAAAACCAGGCAGGCACTGGGCCACGGCTCTGAGCTCATCTCCTGTGCCACTGTGCTTGTTTCAGGTTTTCCTGGAATGCCATGAAAATTCACAAACCCTTCCCAGTCCTGGAGACACAGCTCAGATGAGCAGCCCAATCCATGGTTTCCTGCATCCTTTGGCATTTGCCAGACAGGGAATCTCACCTGAGATCCTTCCTGAGCTTGGGGACCACGCCAGAGCCTTTGTCAAATGCTGATCCAAGGATCACTGGCTCAGATCCTCTCTTGGGATCACCCCTCACTTCCAACATCCCTCTGCTCTCCAGGACAGGTGGGAAGTTTGAAGGCTGGGTGTGACTTTGAACATAAAATCTGTAACAGCCACTCTGGGTGAGACCAATGATTAATGGAACTTGTAAAAATAGTGGAGAATCGTGGAATTATTCTGGTTGGAAAAGGCCACTAAGATCATGGATTCTGACCATTAACCCAATACTGCCAGGTCACCACTTAACCATCCCTAAGCACCACGTTTGCACATTTTTTAAACCCTTCCAGGGATGGGAAGGATTTAAAACTCTGGGGATGATGACTCCACCTCTTTCCAGACAGATGCCAATGAGCAGAAAAGCAGAAAGGAGTGAGTATAAAGTAATCCCATCTGTGGTGCTCACTGCTTACATCCAGCAGTTACTGACTGAGGGATGATTATTTTTCTCTGATTTAGAGCTGTGTCTGAAAAAAACCCTGTTCTATAACCATGGATCGATTGTGCCTCCGTGAATCTGTTTAATCCCTCCTGGGACCCTCCAGAACCTTTGGTCTCTGGGGTTTGCTGTGGGAATGAGTCAGTGTTGAACTGTTGTGCTGTTCAGGATGTCTCCAGCTCACCTCCCACCTTCCTTTCCTGTTGTTTTTGGGGTTTTTTGGAAGGAGGTTTAATAACAAGGGATGAAAACTTCATAGACAAACTGATTTCAGATGGAGCTTGGTCATGTCCACATGTAAGTGATGAAAAAGAGGGAGAACCTCATGAGAAACTGTGCAAAGTGTTTTGCTCGGCCTATGCAGGAGGTGAACTGGGAACAAAAATTCAATTCTTTTCTTGTAAACATTGAGACAAAAAAGGAAAAATCAAAGGTAAAGGAGTTCTGTTGTACTGCTTGTTGCCATGGCTACTGTATCATCCAGAGTATCCAGGAGGCACACAGGATTTCATTCCCTCTCCAACTTTTTCATTCAGTTTGATTTTTTATTATTTTTTTAATGAATAGAAAATAAGAGGGGGAATGCAGGCAGGGAGGACACTAATTGTTCTTGCCAATGCTTTGAGCACAAAAATGTTCCGAGGCTGATGATGAGATAATTGTCTCTTGTAACTTGTGAGGTCTCCCAGACCTTTCTGGTTTCTGAGACAAGTAACAAAATTCTCTTTAGAGTTTCTCTGGAACAACATCTTCCATCATCAATTACTTTGGAGGGAGCCAGGGGTTGTTCATGGCATTGCATCTTGAGAAAAGTGGAATCAGCATCCATAACCTTCTTTCTCATATTTCCTGGGTATTCTTGAATCGAGTGATACTTTGGGGAGAGAATGTAGAATTGGATAGAATAATCTTCCTTTTCCACTCCAAAGACTTTGGCTTTTTCAAACAGACTCCTGAAAAACTGACAGAGGATTCTAAACTGAGGGTAAGGACCCACTTCTGGCATCTCATCTTTCCATGTAATTTCTTTTTTCAGATTTTTTGAGTGCCGGTGATTTGGCAATGCCAGAGCCATGAAGGGTTCAGGAAGGCTACTCAGCAGTGTTGCTCTTTATTGTTAATTTTCCAACACTAATCCAGGCTTATGTTGAAATAATTGATCAGTGATGAAACCTCTTCTCTTGGGATGCTGTACAATATCACACAATAATACAATCTTTTAAAATTATGAGAACAATGTCTCACTAACCTGATTGTTATTGGCCAAGCCAAATAACAGAAAAAGTGTAATTACAGCAGAATTATATTGCAATTAAAACGTAATTATACTGTGGTTTGGTTTTTTCCTCAATCAATAATTATTTCTGTTGATATAATAAGAACATTAACTGCATGAGTGAGTGGTTTGTGTTGGCTCTCTGGTGTCCCTGTGCTACCTGAATTGAATGTACAGCACTGCAGTGACATTTACAGTAATTATTCTCAACCACACCATGAACCACTCAATTCTTCCCTGAGACACGAGGGGGTGTGTGCACAAATGTGAAGCACTGATACATGCAATGCATCCCATAATTACCAATTATGTCATTGCATTGTTGCAAAATCCAATTGCAATATTAATATATATCGTAATGGAGTATAATTATGTTACATTTGTATTTGTGGTGTTAAAGCGTGTCAGAGAACACACTTATCATAATTACACTGCAATTGCTCTTTAACAGGAGTGGAATTGCAGTCACCATATTATGAAATATGACAGAGTTACCTTTATGTATTATTTGTGTTAAAGTAAAATTTAGAGGGCCTTGTAATCAGTATCTGCTGAAGAAGATAAGGATCTTCCATGGATATCAGGAAAAAGATCCAGAGTGAGCTCTAGAAAAGGACCCTGACTCGACAACATTTTTGGCGTTAGTCCTGAAGTGTCATCTGGATCCCTATTTTGAGGTCCAGTTTCTGTCTCCCCGTGAATAGTCTTCACTGATCAGCGCTGCTGAGGAATTTGTCCATGGATAAATTTGTCCATGGGAACTTACGCCCTTCCCAAAGACATGGGGACAGCAGTGATCCCAAAATGTGTTCCTGGAAGCTTCTCTGTCAATGAGGGACTGCCCAAGACTTTGCACCACAGAAGCTTTGTCCAAAATCACTCCCTGCTGCAGATTCCCATTTCTTCCCACAGAAAGACCAAGGAATCTTGAGGGGACAGCTCAGATTTATATCTCTGTCTTTTAGGCATCCAAGGATGGATTAAATCACTCATTCTGAGTATTTAATGGAAGATGTTCCTGTCCATGGCAGGAGGTTGGAGTGAGATGATCTTGAAGGTCCTTTTCAATTCAAACAATCCATGACTCTGTCATCTTTCAGGTGGACCTGCCTATGTCTTAAACATCAAAACCCAGTGGTTAAAGTGGGAGTGAAAAAAAATCCCTGTTTTGTCAAGTCTTGGGCAACTTGTGTCCTTTTCCTTGAAAAAGCTTCAGATAAAATGCACAGTGACTCTCTCCAATGTGGTTCAACCCACAAGTTACACTGGCACAATCTACTTGACTTCTCTTTCTGGTCTACTTGATCTTCTCTTTCTGGCCCTGGGATCTTCCTGGGTCATTCACCCTTAGCCTGGAGAGGGTGGTTTGCAGGCAAGGTGAGGATGCTGAGCAGAGAGGTGAGGATGTACGCACATCTTTACTTCCGTACTTCTGCTGCTGTTTTGGTGATTCTTAGCAGGGAGAAGTTCATGATTTTCTGCAGATTCACCTCCCAGAGTCAAATGTAGGACTCTCCTGATGAATATCCATTGTCATCATTGTTTATTTGCTGAACTAAAATCTCAATTTCCTGAGGAATGTGGGTACCCTTAGAGCTTGGTCTGCCAAGGGTGGAAACAAACAACCTGAACCAACATTTACTTTCTGCAGTATTTATGATTCACCAAAACAATTGCTCTTGGCAATCTTGCAAGGCAGGAACTTTATTTCAGTAAAAATTATTTGGACAAGTACACTGTGATGTAGGCTCGGGCAAGAATGTGTCTGAGTGTGTGGGCTTCTTGCAGGATATTCAAGGAGCTCTGAGCAGAGGAGGATGAATCAGGATGAATGAGCCAGAGAAAAATCAAGAAGACGCATAAAAGCGGTCTTTACAGCTGCATGAAAACAATATGTAGGCATTCAGCTCAGGAATAAAGAGATGGATTCCTGGCCCTGCTGACGTCACTGAGGCTCCTTGGAGTCAGTGAATAACTTTGGATCTATATCAAAGACGGAGGGTCCTTATTTCCCGAGAAAATGGCTACAAACTCTACAAGTTCCCACACCACTTGAGTTCCATGTCCAACTTCACTGGTTCTCAGTGAAGAATCCTGAGGCTTCAAGATTTTAACTCTGGGGTTGCTGAGTTCCTTCCCTCTATTCTCTCCCTCTATTCTCATCCTGCACCTATTGTTTTGCCAGTGACAGATCTTTAAAATTCAAGTCTTATTTTTTCCCTCTTTGTCTAGCCTGCTTTTTAACCAGCTTTTGGGGATTTTTGGATTCATACTGAGAATCATCATTATTTGAGCCACTTGAAAAGTGCATAAAATGCCACAAATCAGACATCAGGGGGTCAGCAGTTCCCATGGGCACAGAGCAATGGAGAAGTAAAGGAGCCTTATGCTCCTTTAGGAGCAGACTGAGTGGGTGAGATCTCTATCCTATCCTAAATATTCTGAGGAATTCATAGGTGTGGGGTATGTTCAGGGTGATGTGCTCAACTCAACTCAACTTGGCTCAGACTGAGAATATAAAATAGAGGGTTTGTGTTGGGTGGGAGAGTTGATGTCTGCAGTTATATTTAAAGCACAGCTGATCTTCACCTTCTAAAAGTCCCATTTCCATTCATCCATCTCCCCCCACTGATGCTAAATGCCTTCAAGTCCCATTTGTTTTTCTGGGATCTTATTTAATTCAGCTCCTTCCTGAGCCTGTGAAGTGAGGCAGCATTTCTGCCTGGTTGGTTTTTAATTGGAATTAGTTTCCAATCGATCAGATCTCCTAAATCATAATCTCAAGAGGTGCTGATGCTGTTTAATGTCAGTTTGTGTGTCTTTAGCCTTACTGGGAACTCATGAAGGAGGATAAAACTTACATTGCAGAGGAGCTGGCCACTCAGGGCCACTCATTCCAGTTTTCACTAGAGAGAGACTGGATTTGTAACATTTTGGTGGGAATGAAACAATAGAATGGACTCCCCATCCCTGGAAGTGTTCAAGGCCAGGTTGGACAGGACTGAGCAATATGGTCTAGTGAAAAGTGTCCCTGCCCATGGCAAGGAGTGGAATGAGATTATCTTGAAGGTCCCTTCTAACCCAAACCGTTCTGTGATGGCATGAAAATAAAGAAATTAGAACATGGATCCTGCAATGACACAGTGATTGTGTCATGTTGTGCATGGGAGAAATTGTTGCTGAGCTTTTTTTACAAGGTCAGCCCTCCAAGTTCATTGGTCTTTCTCTCAAGCAGGATGTGCTGGCAAATCTTCTGGTAGAGCTGGATCAAATCAAAGTTTGCAAGCCCAAGGACAATCCCAATAAAGTACACAGGGGTCACAAACTGTGTTTTCTCACTGGAACTGTGCTCTGCTGTAAAATTTGCTGCTGACTTGTACCTTCATTACCTGGCTTATACAATCTCCTCCAGGCTCCAGGAACGGCAGGGGCTGTGGAACAGCAGTGTAGCAGTAGGAGCTGTTTGCCACAGCCCCTGCACAGGATTGCTGCGCTTTCCATGCGGCAGGTGGAACGCAGGAAACAAATAAGAATTTCACTCAGTCCTCTTAAGAGTGAGTGGGCAGACAGGACCATTTTCACCAGGGTCCTTCTGACTGGCATGGACCTGAAACAGCACCGTTTCTGCCTGAAATAGCACGCCACAGGCAGAGACATTTTGTTTTTGCTAAAAGCAAACAGAGTTGCTAAGAAACGAATATTGCAGAGATGGAAATCCACAAAAGGTTTGACAGTTGCCGAATGGTGCATGGCTTGGCAAACGTGGCCAAGCAGCCAGCCAGGAGGAGACAGACAATTCCATGGTGCTTCCAGCAGGAAACCCATTGTTTGTTCTTCTCATCTTGTCTCCATCAAGCATGTTGATGATGAGGACTAAAAAAAAGAGGAGGATAAGAGGGACAGGGCCCTGTGAACAGGGAATCATGGAATGGTTTGGGTTGGAAGGGAACTTCAAAATTATTCAGTCCTGACTCCCTGCCATGGGCAGGGGCACCTTCCACTATCCCAGGTTGCTCCAAGTCCCATCCAACCTGCCTTTGGAAACTTTCAAGGATGGGGCAGCCACAGCTTCTCTGAGCAACTTGTGCCAGGGTCTCACCATCCTCACAGGTAGGAATTTCCTCCTAATCTCTAATCTAAATCTGTCCTTTATCAGTTTGAAATCACAGACCCTTATCCTGTCCCTATCTGCTCATGTAAAAAGTCCCTCTCCTTCCTTTTTATAAGCTCCTTTAAGGCACTGGGAAGCTGTATTGAGGTGTCTCTATAGTCTCTTCTCTTCTCTTCTCTTCTCTTCTCTTCTCTTCTCTTCTCTTCTCTTCTCTTCTCTTCTCTTCTCTTCTCTGACTGGTCTGAAGAGGAAATGTGCTGCAGCACTCTGACCATCTTTGTGGCACTTCATAAAATCTTTTGTGCATCTCCACCAGTGATGGCTCTTCTCTAGACTCTGGTCCTGGATTCCCATCATGATGGGTATCAGTGACCACGTTGGTGCCACCTTTCCCAGAGTGTGGGGACATCTCCTTTTGTTTAAGCCACTGTGGAGCCTTTGGAGACAATGATCCCTTGC
The DNA here is from genome assembly GCF_027887145.1 of Ammospiza caudacuta. Lineage (NCBI taxonomy): Eukaryota > Metazoa > Chordata > Aves > Passeriformes > Passerellidae > Ammospiza > Ammospiza caudacuta. The sequence goes on from NC_080593.1 coordinate 152,925,226, forward strand.
AGGAATCAGGTTTTTACCAGCACCATGTCCCACATTAGGCAGTCAGATTTCAGCTGCCTCAATTCCCTGTGCTGGAGAGGAGATCTTACATAATTTCCCTCTCAGATGACAAATGGCAAACACTCTGTACCCTAAAGGTGACGTTCATCATGTTTGTGACTCTGTGCATGGCACTTCTCCCTCAACGATGCTTTGAGAGCAGTTTGGGTGAAAAAAAATCCCAGAAATATGAAACATTTGAGGGATTGCTGTCCCCTACTGGGGCACAGTGCATGGTTTAAAGCCTGAGAAACCAGAAATCAATACCACCTGTAAGAGTTGAAGGGCTCCCAGTGCATTGCTGTTATTGTTAGGTGCGCTCTCCAGGAAGGTGGGGCTGGGGTGGAAAGATGTGAAATATTAAAATAGAAGATAGAAGCAAATCAAACCCAGGCTGAGCCAATCCTGGCTAATAAAGGATGCCAGGAGTTGGTGTTAATTTGTGTCTGATTTAAAGTGCTTGGTGGGTGGAGAGAGAACAGCCCACAAGAGGCAGCTGGGCTCCTTTTCCATCCCCCAGCCCTGCTGTTGGAGCAGCGTGGTGGGGGAAAGAGGAGCGCACAATCAGGCGATTCATCCCCACGCTGTCGCACTCTGCAAAGGCAAAGGAGAAGGAGGGAAGGAGGGAGAGGGAAAAAGCACTGATCCAGTTCTCATGAACAGCACTGGCAGCAAACTTTATGCTCCTGCTCCCCTAACCGGGATCTACCAGCTCTACCCACGTTTTTCGGCTTTTTGTGAGTTACCAAAGGGCAGCATTGACAAAAAGAAATTGGATTAATGCTTTTCCTCACCTTGCTCTTTGGGTCAGGATTGCTGAGGGTTGAGGGGAGTGCTCTGATCTGCTGCTGGTACTGGCAGGGGTCACAGTCTACTCAAAAAATTGATGATTTATGTGCAGGGAATGGTAAGACAGGGAAAAAGCCCCCCACTGATGTGGGTCCAATGCAAAATCAGGTAGATCAGGCTCTACCTGATCCCACAGAGGTGATATCTGGATTTGCTCCCTAGAGAGAAATCAGAGAGCTGGGGCAGCCCAGAGGGTCTGTGGACTCCCATTCCTGTAGGGATTCCAGCCCAGCTGAACAGGGATCTGATTAACCTGGTCTAGTGGAAGGCTGGACCCAAGGCAGGGGGTGGGAACTGGATGGCCTTTAAGGCTCCTTCCAACCCAAACCATCCCATGATTTTATGATTCTCTGATCTTCCCCACCCCTCAGTTCCTGCAGGGACACCTGAGGGAACACCCCCTTGTGCTGTCCATGTCCATGCACCTCCTCTGAGGCTCCACCTCTCCTCATAAATAACTGAGGGATTACGGGCAGGCACCAGAGCGGTCCCATGATCATCCAGACCAATTAATTATTTCCACGCTCCCCGGTGAAGCTTTGGCCCAAGGCAGTGCCAGGACACATGGTGGCAGATGGCTGAGCCAAGGGACTCTCTCCAGCCCCTCTCAGAGGGAAGGAGGGCTGGGGATGTGTCCACAAGCTGTGCCATGCCTGGTCCCAGAGCCAAAACACAGCCCCTGCTCCTTATCCTTCAGCAGCAGAGCCCGTAGCCTGTGGAGACAGACAGCAAAAGGGCAAATTAGCATTGATTTGGCATGTGGATTCCTGTTCTTCAGGAACTAAAGGAGGGCCATCTGCTCATTGTGTCTGGCACGAGGTGGGGGCTTGCATTCCCAACCATGCTGAGCTGGATTCCAGCCTGGAGCTACATGTGGAGATGCCCCAGCCCCTCCAGGGGTTGTCCTGGGAGATTGGAGACTTCCATAATATCCCTGCCCAGTCCATCCTCTAGGCAAAAAAGGCACCAATCCTCACCCCCTGGCACCTTCCTCATCATTCCTACATTTCCTGGCTCACTAAAGCAGGATCCTGTGCTGCACAAGTGGGTTTGTCACAGCAGGGCTGCTTGGGAACACCTGGGGCTGAGGTTTCCCTAAACACTGCTGACTTGGAAACAGAAGGAAGAGCCTCAGAATATTTCTCTGGAGGAAATGGGGCAAGAAGAATTGCCAGCACATGGCTTTGTAGCTGAATTTCCCTCCCAGGTCTTGGGTTTTGTGTAGTAACCTAAATTTAAGCCCTCTTGCCTGCAGACCTCCAGCTGCCCTCCAGCTCTTCAGTCCTGTTTTCCTCTCCTCTGATCCACAAGTAAATACTCACACAAATAAAGAAGCGTGTAAAAATCCCAGATTCTGCTGTCATCCCTGTGATGAAGCATCACCCAAGCCCTCCTCAGAATAAACATAAACCATTCTCCTTCAGCCCTTCATCTTCATCAAGGCTGCACACAGACAGCTCACTAACCCCAGCCCCGAACCAGCACATCCTCAGTGCTGCACAAATCACTCTGTAATGTCCTCCATCATCTCCTGTGATTGAACAAAGCCGGGGAAAGGGAGAACAGAGGAAGAATTTTGCCTCCCAATAACCCCTCACCAATAATCTCCTTTCCCACGTCACATTGCTCAAGGGTTCCTGGAGAGAGGACTGGAAAGGGGAACAGAGTACATCTGTCTCCTTTATGCAAATCCTGAACTGCTTGTCATGAGACTGATGGATGAGATGCGAGGAATAATCCAGCTTGTTAACGCCTGTGCTGTGATTGCATCCCTCTGCCAGCCTCCCTGCATTCCAGCATCCCAGGGCTTCTTACAGGGGAGCCTGGAAGGCAGGTTCTGCCCTGAGGAGCCTGTGAGGAAAAGGAGAGGCTCCAGGGAGCACAGCAGGCAGGATGCTTTGCTGTCCAGCAGGGTTAGAGCAGGCACAGCCCTGCGTGGGGATGAACACGACAATCCAGGGGAATTTAGGTCAGGGGAGATCACCATCCATCCCAAGGGTAGCTTTCCCACAGAGTGGAGTGGGAGGATGGATCAGGCCAACCCACTTTGGGAGGGGGTTTTAACAACGTGGATGTGATCTGTGGCACTCTTTAGTTTCAGGCTCTGTAGATGGTTTGGCAGTTTGAACATAATTTTTGTGGTTTGATATAATATCCCTGCACTTTTTTATGGTAGATGAAAGAATGGTTATTTAGGGAAGGAGTAAGAGACAGAGAATCATGGAATCATGGAATCATGGAAGGAGTAAGAGATATAGAATCATGGAATCATGGAAGGAATAAGAGATATAGAATCATGGAATCATGGAATCATAGGGTGGAATCATAGGGTGGAATCACTGGCTTTGGAAGGGAATTTTAAAGATCATCTACTCCACTCCCCTGCTTCCATGGGCAGCAGCATTGTGGGGCTTGGTTTGAAAGGGACCCTGGAGGGATCTGGCTGCATAACCTCTGCCATGGGCAGGGACACCTTCCACAAGACCAGGTTGTTCAAGTCCCACTCAACCTGGCCTGAAACATTTCCAGGTTTGGGGCAGCCCTGAACAACCTCTTCCAGGGCCTCACCAGCCTCATTATAAAAAATTCTTTCCTCATATCCAACCTGCACCTAGCTTAAAGCCACTGTCTCTTGCCCTGTTGCCACAGGCCTTGGTAGGAAGCATCTCAGCCTCTTTCTTACAAGCTTTCTGAATAATTTGAAAGGCTGCAATGAGATTTGCCTAGAGCCATCTCTCCTGCAGGCTGAACAGCCCCAGCTCTCCTAGCCTGTCTGCACAGCAGAGGGGCTCCAGCCCTCGGATCATTTTTTGGATGCTCTCCTCTGCATCCACCAGCTCCACGCCTTCCTTGTGCTGAGTGATCCAGCACTGAGGTCTCACCAGAGGGGCAGAATCACCTTCCTCACCCTGCTGGCCTCTCTTCTTTTGAAGAATCCCAGGATCTGGTTGGTTTTTGGCTGCCGTCTCACACTGCCAGCTTGTGTCCAGTCTCTCATCCACCAGTATCCTCAAACCCTCCTCCTCCTCAGGGCTACTCTTCATCCATCATCCCCCAGTCTGAAACTGAGGATTGCCCTGGGTTGGGGCAATCCACCCTAGTCCAACCAAATCCATCTGGATAACCCATGAAAGGCTGAAGGAAAAGCACAGAAAGAGCCACACTGAGACTGTCACTTGCACCCAGACCATCCTGCTCAAGAGCAATGGTTTGACCTCTCCTCCACACATTCCCTAATCCATTTTGTCACCCTTTTATGCCTTTGGCCGCCACATCATCCTGTGGCAATGAGGTCCCTCGTTGAATTATGAGCTGTGTGAAAAACTACTTCCTTTAGTTTGGGGTCAGTGAGGATGGCTCCTGCCTCACCAGCCTTGATTCACTGCTGCTCCCCATGTGGACCTCGGGGAGAAGGTGCTGCAGGAACACACATATTTATTGTTCTCCTGCTTTGTAAGTGCAGGGTGCAGACTTCTGCTGCTTCAAGGTCATGGCTGGATCCAAAACCATGGAAACTTGGGGCTTCAAAAGGGATTTGCTTTGTCTCTGTTTCTCTCCACCTTTAGGGGCTGTGCTCAGCTTGGTAGAAATGTTCCACACCTGCTCAAGCTCAGGTATTTCTGCCACCTCCATGACTCTGGGAAGTTCTCATTTGCCTACTTTAGTGTGGTATCAGAGATTCCAAAGCTGGATTATGCTTTGCATCTCATCCATCTGTCTCATGACAAGCAGTTCAGAGCCTGTGGAAGCAGATGGAATCTCTCCCATCACTAAAGTGATCCTGGAATTGAAGTTCTTTCGTAGTCCTCACTCTATGGACAGTGAAAGTAAGGCCAGGGTTGGTCACAGCTCTGGTTTTACTAAAAGGTCCTGTGTTCTAAGTGTCTTTTGTAGGCACAGTCTGAATCTCCATCCTGCCATTGCTGGAAAATTGCAAATCTGAGCCATAGGATCTCACGGTACTTCTGTGTGTGATTTAATGATGTCCTCACTGGGCATTGGAAACTGAATGCCTAAAAATTACAAGCTGAATTCCTGTTGTCAGAAGGGGAAATGTTCCCAATCCAGTTTTAACTTTGCTGAGGCAGCAGCATTCAAAAACAGCATGGTGCACCTTCAGGGTTGATGTAAAATTGGACTCTGATGCAGTCTTTCCATCTTTTCCCAGCTGCCTCCCAGGAAATTCATCCCCATCACTGGGGGAGTGGAAACATTGCTTGTCTGGTGGGGGGAAACTGAGGCAGGGTCATTCAAAGCCATGGAAGGAGCCAGAAGAAGAGCCCACATTACATTTTCCATGCACTGGGGCTGGTCAGAGGCCACTGGTCACTCCTGCTGCTCTTTATCCTCAGCCAGGTACGAGCTGGAGAGCAGCAAAGGGGAAATCTGGGAAATCTCTTTTCCTGGTGCTGGGAGAAGCACTAAAACTTGGGTTTGTGCAGATCCTAGCCTCAAACTGTTTGCAAAATCAGTTGTTTGGGTCTTGGTCTCCTTTGGTTTCCCTTGGGCAGCTCTGAGGTGCCATGGGGCAGGAAAAGGTTGGGTTGGAAGGGACCATAAAGATCACCCAGTTGCAACTCTGTCATGGGCAGAGACACCTTCCTCTATCCCAGGTTGCTCCAAGTCCCATCCAACCTGGCCTTGGGAAATTCCAGGGCTGGGGCAGCCACAGCTTCTTTGGGCAACCTCTGCCAGGGCCTCACCACCTTGCCAGGGAAGAATTTCTTCCTAAATTTTGGCCTGAAACACTGAAACATCACTGCCTACACATCTCAGGACACTTCCTGGTGAGGTTTTTGCCCCAGCCAATAATCCCCACCCTAGACCAGGCCAGGGCACAGCTCAGGAGAGAGCATTGGACCCTGTGGAATAGGGAATTCAGCCACAGGAACAGGAGCTATGTCAAGGCTTTTCTCCCCAGGGGCCAGAAAAGGAGCCTGAGGATGGGACTGATGCAGGATGCAGGAGTCAGCAGGGTCAGGATGTGCACCCCAGGAATCCCAAAGCCCAGTTTTAGCTGTGTCAAACATCCCTGTGCACATGTCCCTGTGCAAGCCTAAGCCTCATGCACACACAGCCCCTCCCTAAACACCCCCTATCCCTGGGGGGGTTCCCACTTAGCTCCCCAGCTAATGCCAGTGCTTTTAACCTCCAGCTGCATTCCCAATCAATCCCATCCCGGTTCCCAGCTCCAATGAGCAGCGATGGAAGCATTTCTGTTCCCTCCTTGGGGTGACCTTGCCCTCAGAGGCCCTCTTGTGTAACACTCACAATCTGGAGCAGGGTGGTGATGGAGGGAAAAAGACCCCAAAGGGTTGGCTGTGAGCACTGGCAGGCAGGAATAAGGGAAAATGGGATTTTCTAGGATTTTCTGGTGCAGAATCCATGGTATTTTTTTGGTATCACTGATGGGGATGGGTGGAAGTTGGGCCCGGCAGGGAGAATGGGTGATGCTGGCATGGAGCAAAAGCTGATTTTACCAGGATCAGAGGGGTTGTGGATTCCTCTGGGAGTGAGGAAATGCCTCGGAACTCACAGCAGCCTTGCTGTAACCCCACTCCCAATGGGGATTTTGTGACGGTGTTCACAGGGGTCTGAGGATGAGGGAAGAGACGAGCATGTGACTCCATGTTTCAGAAGGCTTGATTTGTTATTTTATGATATATATTACATTAAAACTATACTAAAATAATTGAAGAAAGGATTTCTTTAGAAGGCTAGCTAAGAATACAATAGGAAGGAATGATAACAAAGGCTTGTGGCTCGGCTCTCTGTCTGAGCCAGCTGACTGTGATTGGCCATTAATTACAAGCATCCAACATGGGCCAATCACAGATGCACCTGTTGCATTCCACAGCAGCAGATAACCATTGCTTACATTTTGTTCCTGAGGCCTCTCAGCTTCTCAGGAGGAAAAATCCTAAGGAAAGGATTGGAGGTAGGTCATCATGTGACATCCCACCCTGTCTAAGGACGGGATTTTTCATAAGAGATGTCTGCGACAGGATTTTGGTCTGCTTTCCTTAAACTGAGGTAAACTGAGGCAGGGTGAGATATCACATGATGACCTCCATCAACAACCTTCTGCCAAGAGCCCCCTCATGCTCCTTGACTTTGCTGTGCCAGGACATCAAAGCCACCCCTAGGAAATCCTTGAGAAGCTCCAAGTCCTGCCAGGGCTCCCAAGAGGCAAGGCCAAGGGATTTGCACCCATACAGAGAAAAGCTGAGGAGAAAAATAGATGTGGATTGGGATGTGATGATGGTTGAATGGCACAGAGATCACAGAAAACACCTGGGTGAGGCTGTGCTGGAGCCAACAGAGTCCTGAGCCCCCTTTCCTGAGGCAGTCACATCTGGAGCACAGCTGGCCCTCCTGTTTGGCCAGGATTTTCCCCACAGAATTTTGACTGGATCCTGGATTTTGAGCTCCGGTCTTTGTGCTCAGCTGTCCCCTGATCCCACCCACTGGAAAAAAAAATCATCCAGAGCAAGGAACTGAGCCTGACCTTGCAAACCCTGAGAGTTTTTAGCACATCTATAGTCAACATCATCAGGAACAGACACCTGAGTCTTTAAATTAATCTCCTTTTGGGATGAAATCCAGGTTGGTTGGAAATGAATCACCATCTCCAGCACTCTGCTGGAATTCTTCAGACCATGGAGCCCCCAAAGGAAAGCAGAGGATGCTTCTCACATCTGTCTTTGCAGGCGGGGAAGGATTGGCAGAGATGCTTCACTGACAGAGTGCACAAATCCTGGAGCAGGATTCAAATCTGGCTCCCCCTGATTGTGTTTCCCCCTCTGGCCACTGCTGAAGGACATCACAGGTGGGAGGGTTCAACCAAAGCTCAGGGGCTTTGGAGTTTCCTAATTGTGGTTGAAAGCCCCAGAATGATCCATTTTGAGATATTTCCCATTCCCAGCCCTCCCTTCTCCCTTTCCCCAAATCCCTTCTTCCAGCCTTTGAAAGTTGAAATAGGATCAGGATCCTGACCCACAAGCCAATTTCCATCAGAATAAAACATTTCCCACCCTGTTCATGCTGTTCAGGCTGTTCCATATCTGCTGGGGTCTGCAGGTGCCTTTTCCTGCTTGAAGCTGGGAGAAATTTGAGATAAAGGATGCTGGTGTGTGTATATATAGCATTTATTAACACAACAGGCAGGTGAGATTTTGGCTTTCTCTGCACTCAGGAGACTCAGAGAGAGGCAGGGGGAAGCACATCAGTCCTCAGTGATGGAGCAAATATTCCAGGATGTGAGGGGACCATGCAGAAATCTGTGGTTGGAAAATCATGGAGTTGTTTGGGTTGGAAAAGACCTTCAATATAATCTAATTCCATCCCCTCTGACACTGGCAGGGACACCTTTCCCTTGCTCAAAGCCCTCAGACCTGGCCTTGAGCACTTCCAGGGATGGAGAATGGACCATAAAAAACAGTACTAAGGAAAAACCCTGATTTTGGAGCACGGATTTTATGAAAGAGGTGCTGCTCCAGGACCTGTCCAAGCTCTGTGGGTGCCTTCCAGGGTTAACTCCTGTCCCTGCAGCCCAGCAGAGCCACTGCAGCCAAACAACACTCAGGTCTGAGCCCTTCTTGACTCCTCTCTGTGCTGTCAGCTCACAGATGCCACTGTGTTTTTCCAGGCATTTCCACTCTGCTTTGCTCCCTCACAAAAAAACCCTCAAAATTTCCAAGCTGTTGCAGCTTTTTTTTTTTCTCTCTCTGCTCACAGTTCCTTGTGAATAAGGACAGAACAAATTCCTTTACTGTGTTTTCTCAGAGTGGCAAGGGACTTTTCAGGGCCAGGCATTTTTCTGCCTCAGGCAAAAAGGGTATTGAATGTGATATCTGGGGACTTTCTTTCAGGGAAATGGGAAGCCCCAGGAAAGGGAGGATTATCTCGGTGAGAGTGGCTTTCACCCTGCTGGGATGTCAGCCCTGCACCAAGGTCAGGAGGCGGAAAAGCAGAGGGAAGAAAATCCTGGCCAGTGGCACATCTGGAGCCAGTGGGCAGAGAAAGAGGAGCTGGAAGTGCTGAACCACAGGGAGCAGATCAGGAGAGAGAGTTGGGAATGCTCCTACAGGCAGCAGTGGGGAAGAATGCCCTTCCTGCAGCCATCTTGATTTTTTTTTTTTCTCCCCTTTTTTTTTTCCCTTTTTCTTTTTTTTTTTTTTTTTCTTTTCCATGGAGTGTTTGTCTGCCTGTGGGTTTGTGTGCATGGCTAAGAGTGCCCTCCATTGGCCACATCCCGGCTGCTGCTCCAGGAGCATCACCAGCACAGGCAGGGAAGGTGGTGGGTGCTCCAGCAGGGATGTCACCCTTCCCTCGTGGGAGGACTGTGCCATGAAGGGATTTTGGAAAGCAGGACATGGAAACATCCTGCAGGCTCCTCCTGCCCAGGCAGAGCTGAAATCCATGGGCTGGGCACAGCTCAGGGCTGGACATGCCAGTTTGGAGGTGTCCACCTTGGTGGGATGGGGTGGATTGGGCTGGTCAGGCAGAGGGTGGAGGCTGCTGTGGGTAAAATCAGGATGATTTTACTCCCCACAGGATGGATGTGAGGGTGCAGAACCTGTGCAGGAATCAAGCAGGAACACGAGGGTGGTGGCAAAATCCAGCCTCAGACCTGGATCATTCCTGCAGGAAGACAGGGCCCACCATGGTGGTCAAAGCTTGGACTTGGTGACCATGGAGATCTCTTCCAGCCTTAATAATTTGATGATTCTATGGCTTGCAGGCTCCAGAATTCACTGGGACCAGCACAAACTGGATGCCTAAATCCCTACAGCTCCAAAACTCACTGAGACCAGTACAAACTGGATATGCCCAAACCCACAGGGCTCCAGAATTCACTGGGAACAGCACAAATTGGATGCCCAAACCCCTTGGGCTCCAATATTCACTGGGACCAGTATAAACTGGATGCTCAAACCTCTTGGGCTCCAAAATTCACTGGGACCAACACAAACTGGATGCCCAAACCCCTTGGGCTCCAAAATTCACTGGGACCAGCACAAACTGGATGCTCAAACCTCTTGGGCTCCAAAATTCACTGGGACCAGCACAAACTGGATGCCTAAACCCCCTGGGCAGCCCAGGTATAACCTGTGGGTAAATTCTTGCCTGGTTTTGATTTGAGCTGTGAAGGTCTGTCCCAGAGGATTTCTGATCCAGTGGATGCCAGAGTGGGATGGGAAATGCTCAGCAAGGAGGTAGAAAAAGTTACCAGGGCTGTGCCCAGTAATTGTGTGAGGGTGCAGGAGCCTCACTGGTGGCTCCCAGCTCTTCAGAATCCCCTTCCTTGTCACCCCTGACACCTGCACAAGGTAGCCAGGGCAGAAGGACCATTCAGACCAAGCTTTTCAGCCTCTTTCTGTGGGTTTCTTGGGATGAAAAAAACATTTTTGCCGGGGACACACACACAATATTTTGGTTTGTCCTTGAGAAATGCAGGCAAAGGACAGCCCAAGGTGCTCCAATGTCACCTGCTGTCCCCAGGCTTTGCTCTGCCAGACCCATCTCCCAGGCACAGATGGAAGGAAAGGACTGGGGAGGTTTTGTGTGCTCCAAGTTGGAGCCAAAGGATAGAATCAGGCAGGGATGTTTTCCATCACTCAAAATTCCAGAAAGAGCCTAGGCTAACTAGACACTGACTGTGGCAAAAACCATGGGAATGTGGGTAAATTTAACTGTGTGCCATAGAAATGTGACCTCCACCATTGCAATAATCTGATTTTCACTCATTTAACATCCCTTCCCCAGCTGCAGGCTGTAGCCTGTGGTTATATGCCCCCCTTGAGGTTTTTTTGGGATGGAAATGTAGGAGATGGATCTCTGCTGACACACATCAGCCACTCAGGTGCCTGTTGCATCTTTCTGCCAAATTCAACACCTGTTGACCCAAAAATCCAGGTCTGGAGGGGGCTTTGCCCACCTATTCCTGCTCTAAGTAAAGATTCCCACTTCAGCAGGGATTAGTTAAAATAGGAAAAAAAAATGTTTATGCTCCTTATGGTGAAACCTTCCAGATGGGACTGCACTGAGGGGAAATCAATTGTGAGACTTAACAACCATAACAGGTCTGGTTTAAGTTTGTTGGTTTTCATGGTGCCTTTCCCAGACAGGGGCAGTGAGGGGGGAATTTGCTTTGTGCTCTCCACATCCTCAGACAGAAGCAGGTCTGTGGTCAGCGTGAGAAAAAATTGAGTTTGTGGCGAGCAGGAGGCCTGGGCTGAATCCCAGGAGCTGAAGTCACCATTAGGGACTGGATTTCAAAAACAAACCCTGTCTCCTCATCATCTGGTTGCTATGGAGGCACTGCTGGCTCCTGCTTCCAACCAGGAAAGGCAGGTTTCTGCTCTGGACCAGAGGTTAAGATGATGAGAAAGATGGAGGAACTATTTACAAGAGCATGGTGTGACAGAACAAGGGGGATTGCCTTCCCACTGCCAGAGGGCATGTTTGGATTGGATTTTGGGAAGAAGTTCTTTACTCAGAGGGTGCTGAGGCCCTGAACAGAGAGATTCTGGATTCCCCATCCCTGGAAGTGTCCAAGGCCAGGTTGGACAGGGCTTGGAGCAACCTGGGGTAGTGGAAGGTGAGAGAGAGTTGGACAAAATTATCTTTATGGTCCCTTCCCACCCAACCTGCTCTGTGGTTCTGTGATCCTTGTGGGTCCCTTCTAACTCAATATATTCCATAACTCTCTGATCCCTGGCTGGCTCAGCAGGGTGAAGGTCGGGTAGAGTTTGGATTTGCAAACAGAATGAGCTTTTCCAGCACTGTCCTGAGAGAGCCAGTGGCCCCCTCAGATTCTCAGATAAAGCAAGAGCCTTTCAGCTCTGGAATCTGATATTTAAAATATTCACAGCAACCCCTCCTGCTAATCAGGAAATTTATAAGGTGTTTGGTAGATGCCTGTGTCTTTTTGCAAGCAAGACCAGGTTTTCATCCCTTTTTCACTCCTGAATCCTGGCCCCAGAGGCAGGCAGGAGCCTGGCAAGGGGAGATTTGCACTGTCGAGCTTTGTAGACTGCAAACCAGCCAGGAGTGGGGATCTGACTTGTAAAAAATTTAAGTCCAAATGCATTTGGACTCCGTGCTGATTAGTGTCAGGTCTAGCACACACTCAGGAATGTGGTGGCAGGGGCTGCAGAGATTTGAAGCCAGGGATGAAACACAGTTTGCAAACAGCAGGTCTGACTTTGGAGCTCCCTAACCCTTTCCTGCCCAAAAGAAAAGGTTTTGGCAGAAAAAGGGAGATGCAGAGAGAAGTCTTTGATACAGAGAAGGGGGAGAAACTGAGTGAATGTGGAGATGCATTTAGCTTCTCATCTCACCTCAGATTCACAGGATGGTCTGTGGGCTTCTCATCTCTTGTTTCTCAGTCTCTCCTGGGGCTGGGATTAGCTGCCTGAGCTGTGGATTTGCTGGGAATTTGTAAAGCTCCCTCTGTTTGCAGTCTGGGAAGGCAGAGCCTGGCATGGGGTGGGAGATGGCAGCACTGGAGCTGGAGCAGTGGCTGCAATGAAAACGACTTTTCCCTCCTCCCTGGATGCAGATGCCCCTCTCCACAGTCTCTCACCATAATTCCTTCCCGGCAGTGCCCCCCTGACCACGGGAAACACATCCCAGACCATCTGAATTATTTGGAAGTTGCAACCCAGGGTGATGTTTGCCCCTCTGGCATTGGGCTGTTTGCATTTCAGTGCAAAGGTCCTGAGCAGTTCCTTTCACTATGAACAGCTAAGTCTCCCCAAATAATGGCAGTTGTCTGACTTGATAGGGGGAAATCTTCCTCCCAGGTTCCCCTGTGTCCTTTGGAAATGGGGAAGCAGATCTGTTGTAGAGGCAGCAATTGCTGCAGGGTCAGGATGAGCCTCACCCAAAAGGAAATGTCTGATTTTCTCTACCTGGGGTGAACTCAGAGGGAAAAAGCTGTAAAGGTGGGAGGGAAAATGTGCCATGGCTGTGTGATCAACAGTCCTGCCCCACACTCTGAGGGTCTGCCCGTCCTGTCCTGTTAACTGAACCCCTCCCCAAATCTGGGGGTGGACAACTGTGGGAGGGGGTACGAGATAAGGAAAGTCCTGCTACTCATTTATTTCCTCTTCTCTCTTCTCTCCTGGAAAGAGGAGATGGAGGGAAGGGACCACAGGAGAGTCATTTGTTGGGGTAAGAGAGGGAGATGTACACGAGTGCCCCTTTGGCATGGGGGGAGCAGGGCTCTGGGCAGCTGGGCTGAAGGAGGAATCTGTGCCACAGGAGGCTGCAGGGAATGCATCCTTAGGGCATTGCAGGGTGGATTCTACTTTGGAGGAAGGGTTTTGGGGGCTGAAGGAGGTCCTGGCACCGGCACAGAGGGCTCTCAGTCTCTGCAGATGCTCTAAGCCTGGCACCACAGGGTTTGGGGTGTCCAGTACTCAGGGGTGAAAGGAGAGGTGGGTGCCTGATGTGGGAAGAGATAAAACCTGTCTCTATTGTCCTTTTTTGCTCCTGTACTGGGTGTTCAGCTCCATCCATTATCCTGTCTGGCCTCAGGGTTCCACCGGAGCTGGGTTCCTGAGCAACAGCTCCCTTCCCTGCACGGTTTTGGTGGAAGGGAGAGTGAAAAGGAAGGGCATTAAGTGGCTAAAAACAAAGTGCTGGCAGAAGGGAGAGGGGAGGCAGAGCCCAGCTGGCCATGCTGACCTCCAGCCCACCCTCCCCAGGTGCAGCCTGCAGTCTGTGTTGAACCAGCTCCCTGGGGATGGAGAGAGCTGGAGCCTCCCTAACCCAGATACCAACCCTGTTTTCTTTGGGGAGACGGTTCAGTTTCACAGTCCAGGCTCTGCTGGGCTCAGCAGAGGGATCTGCATGGGCAGAGGGCACTGGGAAGGAGAGCAGAATCACAGCTGTGCTCACCCCCGGGTCAGGCACAGTTTGGTCCCTTCTGGGGTTTGGGACATCCCAAACCAAACCTGGGAATGGGGACACCCCCAAACCAAGCCTGGGCATGGGGATACCCCAAACCAAACCTGGGAATGGGGACATCCCCAAACCAAGCCTGGGGATGGGAAAATTCCCAAACCAAACCCCGGGAAGGGGATACCCCAAACCAAACCTGGGGATGGCGATATCCCAAACCAAGCCTGGGGACGAGGACATCCCCAAACCAAGCCTGGGGATGGGGACAGCCCCAAACCAAGTCTAGGGATGGGGACTGCCCCAAACCAAGTCTAGGGATGGTGATGTGGGGCTGCATCTTCTCCTCGTGAGAAGTGCCGGTTCTGGGGCTGCTATGTGGGTTCTCAGCCGTGTGAAGGGTTAATAAAAACAGCATCAACAACAAAGTACCGCCAAAACGACCAAATCCCAAATCTCTTCTCTTTCTCTCCCCTCCTCCTTCCCTTCCCTGTGTTTTTCCAGGTGTTGTTTATGGCCACAGGAGGGAGCTCAAATCCAGACATGGGAGGATCGGCTTGATTTCGGATCCAGAGCCTCTTAAACTCTGCTTTTCCTCTAAGCTGGTCCCTGTTATGTCCAGGATCTGGCACCTGCTTGACATTTACTTTGAGTTCCAGAGGACCCGAGACCTAGGATGAGGAGCATTGGATCCGCCCTGAACCTGCTTTTGGTATCTCCACTCTACTTTGTGTGGACCGTGGTCGCTCTGGACCTGGCACAAACTCCCTGCACCACTTTGGTCCAAGGGAAATTCTTTGGGTATTTCTCCTCCTTCGCCGTCTTCCCGTTGAACTCCTCCCTGTGCTCTTGGATTATCCAGAACCCCGACCCTCGCAGGTACACTTTGTACATGAAGATCCTCAAGCCCTCCGGCGTATGTGACCACCAGCACATCCGCACCTACCAGTTCGACTCCTTCCTGGAGTCCACCCGCACCTACCTGGGCATGGAGAGCTTCGACGATGTCCTGAAGCTCTGCGACGGCTCCACCCGCTTTGCCTTCCTCCAGTCCAACAAACAATTCCTGCAGATGAAGCAGACGGCCCCGCCGGGCGTGGACACCTGGCCCATGAGGTGGAAGCCCACCAAGGCTCAGGAGAGGGACTTCTCTGTGGAGTACCTGGTGGTGGGCAACAGGAACCCCAGCAAAGCCGCCTGCCAGATGCTTTGCAAGTGGCTGGACACCTGCCTGGCCATCAGCAGCAGCTCCCACCCGTGTGGCATCATGCAGACCCCGTGCTCCTGCTCGGGAGGGGAGGTCCTGGATCAGGCCAGCGAGATCCTGGGCTTCACCAGGAAGAAGGAGGATTGCTACAAGGATGGGATTTACCTGGAGAACTGCGTGAGCAGCCCCAAGGACAGCAACGGAGCCGAGTTCCTGGGTGAGTGGAGGGTGGTCGAGGGGGTGTTGGGGAGGGAGGGCTGCTTGGGCTCTGCTCTCACACCATCCCTGTAACCTCCGTGTCTGTATCTGTGGATGCCTGGCATGAAAATCCTCATTTCCCAATCGACAGGCAGGTCAGGTAACCCACAGGGCTCTTTATGAGCCTTTTGCGACTGGAATTGCAAATCAGCTGCCCCTAAATATTCCCCGGGTTTCTGCAATTCGTTCTTGGGGCTTGTTCATTGCTTGTTTTACTCCTGCAGCCTCTGAGCTGCTGAGAGGGAGCTGCTTACCTAAGGGTGAGCAGTTTTCCAAAGTAATTACAGATGTCCTAGAAAAAACAGGATCCAAGCTACCTCCCGAGGCAGGCAGCCCTATCAACCACTTTTAATTCCTAGGGAAAACTTAATTCTTGGGTCTGGTTCAAAATGGGATGGCAACAGAAGGCACTCTGGTTTTGTTCTCAGCTTTGTTTTCCTTCTGGAGGCTTTCAGAAAGAAAATTCACCATGCTGCTTACATGGGGTTACTTGGGCTCATTCCTCAGATATTTCACTGGGTTTTGATTGTGGTCTTGCGTATGGAAAGGGACTGGGGAGGTGGGAGAACCATGAGAAAAAGGGCTGTGAGTAAGGTGGGATGATCCTGAAGTCCGATCATGTTCTGGAGAGGGAAATGCTCCTTCCAGAGACCTGACACGGTCTTGCCAAGCAGAAGGGACTCAGAGGGATGTCTGGAAGTGGAGCCTTTTCTTACTGCCTGTGTCAGGTCTGCTCCAGGGTGTTTATTCTCAGCTCCCACCCCAGCATGCAGGTTATGTAAAGCAGCGGTGTGATGCTGAACAGCAACACAGGTGTCAGGGAATGCAGCCTCCAGTTCAGAGAGTCTCAGACCCCTACCTGAGCCTCCCCAAAAGGTCTCATCTTCTTCAGGTGCTGGACTGAAATGTCCTCTGCTTCCAGCAGAAAGCTGACATCTGTCTGGGTCAGGAATCTGGGGATCCTTCCTGACTTCTCCACTCCTGTTGAGGATGGGATTTCTCAGGGTTGAGGGGAAGAGGCCAGATTTGCTGTTGCAGTAGGCAGGAGGTGACCAGGCACAGATTTGGGCTGTGCAGAGTGATTTTCCTGCAGACTGCAGCCTGGCCTTAGCTGGGAGATCAGGCTATGATCAGGTACTCGTGCTTCTGTCAGTGTATTTTGGGGGAGATTTTGCTTCTCACTGGTCTGTGAATCAATACATGAAGGCACAGCCGAGCCATAAATCCTGCAAATTAGTTCTTCAGTCGTGCCTCCCTCCCTGGCCATGAGCACAAGACTCTCCAGATTTGGGTTGGGCTTTTATTTTTTTTCTTGCAATGCCCTTTTCTCCTGTGTGAACAGCTCTGAGGAGCCTCTCGGAGTTCAGTCATGTGTCATGCCTGGAATTTGCTGATTGGGTGATTTATGCTTTCCACCCAAGCAGTGTGACCTTTCTCACTGCAACCAAAGGTGAAATTTGAAATAAGATTTTCAGCAAATCCTGAAGCATTCAAGCTTAATATTGGCTTTTGTAGGGATCTCTCCTAGTCCAGCTCGAGTGCCTGAATGTTCCCTCCAAGTAAATATGAAAGAGGCTGGAGGGTGGCTGAATCAAAATCCTTTTTGGGTGTCAAATATTTGTAGAGTGCAGATAATTTTTCTGCTGGCTGCTCACATCTGCTCCACACTGGAGACAGGGAATTATCATCTTGGCTGGTGGGATGCCATCCACACAGCAACGATGCTTGCAGGGTGCCCGGGCTCTCCATGTGCTGCTCTGTCTGTCACTGTGTCTGTTTTGATTTATGCAAAGGCTTGATCAGGAAGATGGAGGCGAGATCCAATTTGGACAGGGAGTCAGCAATCCCTTAACAGCATCTTGTGGGTGGAATATTTTGATAGGGTTCCTGATTTCCAAGTGCTGATGCTGGTTATTGCAATCATTGCTGTTCCAATTGTATCTGTAGCGGGGCTTTTTTCCCCAACAAGCTTTTTTTTTTTCTTTTTTTTTTTCTTTTTTTTTTTTATTATTATCATTGCTATTTTTCCTTCCCTGCTGCTTTCTGAGTCATTTGTTGTTTCTGGGCCTGTGTTAACACTTTCATCCTGGAGCAAGTGGAGATGTGTGAGTTGTGCTGATCTACTGTGATGACTTTAAAGGCACAAGAAGGAACGTGGAAGGTTCCCTGCCCATGGCAGGGGGTTGGAATGAGATGATCTTTGTGGTCCCTTCCAACTCAAACCATCCTATGAATTGCCAGATACCATCCTGAAATATGAAACCTGACTTTCCCTGATGTGTCTTTTTATTCCAAAACAAATGGATGGGTGCAAATCTACAATGAGAAGTTGCAGTGGACACAGCTGTGCTTTGGCTCATGGATGGCCTGTGGGTGAGATCCCTGTGAAAAGCTTCACTCCAAGAGGATCCCATTGCTCCAGAACCAAAGGGACTCTCAAGAAAACATAACTGACAGCCAGTTTTCACTCATGGCCAGTGATTTTACACCTGGCTCAGGTGCACAGGGAAGTTTATGATCATTTACTGGGGAACTTCACAAAGAAACTCTGCCAAAGTCACCCTGTCTTATCTAGAGCATCTGTTCTTCAGTGTCTGGAGGAAGGAGAAACTGCTCCACATTTCCTTGCCAGGTTTAGTGAGACTCTCTTTTCACTCACTGCCCCACACAGACATTGCAGAGGGTACAGCAGGCACTGGTGGGTTGCAGAAAATCCGTCAGTTTATCCCTCAGGTATTTTGGTCTTGCTGTACGTGGAGCTTGTCCTGGTGATCAGCAAGACATGCTTTGAGAGCTTGGGCAGCTGGAACTGGAAATGTTTTCCAGGAGAAGACTATTCAACATGGAAACCATTTTTGGCCATTATCAGATATCCCTTGGCTAATTCAAGAAATATGGGAAGAAGGCAGAGGTTTGTTTGTAGGTCCTGATGTTTAGATGTAAACTCACTTTTTTGGGATGCAAATTGGCATTTTTGGAATAGGTCTGGGGGCAAGGACAGGAGGGTGAAGAACGGAAAACCTCCTGAAATGCTGGGCATTGGTTCTTCACAGTCTGAAAGTGCTGGTGGCCCTCTCAAATGTGAGCTGGATTCTGTAATTGGAGCTGGAGCTTTAACAGGGATGCTGATGTGACCCTGTAATGAGAGAAGGTTAAATGTGTGCTTAAGTGCTGTGCTGAGTTAGGCACTTAATGAATGTCTAATTAGTCCTGTCTCCATGTGAGCGTTCCTGGAAGGCCATTGCAGTGCTGTCACATTTTGGTGGCCCAAAAAGATAAACATCATTCTCTGCTCCTTCTGCTCTTCATGTCCCCACCTTGGACGGATCCAGGATGCTGACTGCAAAACAAGGTTAAAAATGCCCCTCAAAATATAGTATTTGCTTCTTGATAAATTAGGTGGCTCCAGGGCTGGAGGGGTTTTTATAATGAATAGATAACTGGAACACAGTAATGCTAGACTGAAGTGCTGGGGATTTTCCTGCTTTTCCTGCTAAAATTTTCCGTTCTTTTGCTGTCCCCATTGCTCTGAACAAAATCAAATACCCCTTCCTCACCTGTGTTCATCACTTCTGTTTTGTTAGTCGTGTTTCATCTTCCACTTTTAGGTGCTTTTCCACTTCTGCCACATTGATTAATGTGTCTCAGAGTGTCTGATCTCTGTTTGGAGAGGCCCATGAACAAGTTCCTTCTCAACCTCTGCTGCATTAAGTAGGCTGGGCTCCATAAATCTCTCACTGCAGGACACACTCTCCAAACATCTCTTGTTGGAAGTTTTACTTCATTCTCAGTGTGTTTTTTGGTCAAAACATGCTTTGGTCTCCTCAGCAGGGCTGAGCTTCTGCCTGGATTTGTGGCTCAGTAGCTCCTGAGTGGGGTCCATGATGTGGAGGAGGAGCCAGAGCCGCAGAAATGAGTCAATTCCCACCCTGCTTGCTGCAGGAATTACCTTGTGTGGCTCAGCTCCCCTCCCCTCAAATCTCCAACCTCACCCAGGGCAGGAATAACTCAATAAGACATTTCCTGTATTTGAGATGAGCTTTAGTGGCCATGAAAGCTCCAGAAATTGATAAAGAGCTGTGAGTAATTGCCATGGGGCAGATCTCAAATCTGTCTTTGACATCTTCAGCTCCTTATGACACATGCTCTGTTCCTCCAGCAAGAATCCCCCTGGCTGGAGCAGCTGAGCTTGCAGACAAAGGTGTTTGGCTTTGGTTTTGCCTTGGTGCTGGGTTTGCCAACCAGATGGCAAAGGGATTTGGGTGAGTGCCTCTCAGGAAGGTGTGCTGCATTCCAGTTCCTCGTTTCTCCACCTCTGTCTGTCCCTGGACATCCCTGAGAGCAGAGGTTGGATGTGGTGAGAGGTGGACAGCAAAACACAGGGCAAGGAAGCTCTGATTTCTCCTCGTGTGTAAAATTTTCCTGTGTTAACTGCTGGAATCATTGGGGATTTTACTTGGTGTCCCCCCAGTTTAACTCCAAATCTCAGCAGCTGACAGCAAGACCTGATATTCCTTCCCAGCTCCTGCAGGAGAAGGTTGGTTAGAGTCTGAAATGTGGCAAAGGGGTCACCTTGTCACCTGCGGGGAATCCCCTCTGCACCCATATGGGCAGGTCCCACTGGGAATGTCCCTCTTGCCCGTGGTCAGGATGTTTTATGGATGAGGCAAATGTGGAGAACTCCTCAACTCCTCCCTGAGGGCTGGAAAGGGGGATTCTGGCTCAGTTTAAACACTGAGGTCTCTACAGACCTGTACAAGCCCTGCCTGCCCCACTGTTCTCCTCTGGGATCATCAAAGACCTTACACTTGGAATGGAATGGAATGGAATGGAATAGAATAGAATAGAATAGAATAGAATAGAATAGAATAGAATAGAATAGAACACAATAACAGTTTTCAGTTGGAAAGGACCTGCAACGATTACCTGGTCCCACTGCCTGACCAAAAGTTTAATTAAAGCCATTGTCTTAAGCACTGGCAGGGATGGGACACCAACCACCTCTCTAAAAGGCTTGTTCTGATTTTTCACTGCTCTCTCGGCAAACAAACCCTTCCTAATGCCCAGCTCACCCCTCTCCTGGTGTTTCACGGGATCCCAGGGAGAATGAAGCGTGAGTGAAGCACGGCTGTGGAGTGACAGGGCAGAAATTCCGTGTCCCGGCTGCTCTCAGCACTGAACCCATCCCTGCAGATCCATCCCTACAGGGACGGGGTGGAGAAAAACGAGCAGAGTGAAGCGATCAGTTCCATTGTGAACCCAACAGCTTGTGGACATGATCACAATGCAGAAACATCAGCAATTACCGGCTCAATGCGCCCGTCGCTGTCGCAGGGAGAGTAAAGGTGGAATTTACACCCAGTTGCCGAGGGAGTTTCACAGGCAACTACTCCCGTTATTGCGAAGGGGACTTTTACGGGTAATTTAATGAGTGGCAGCCTGGTGAAAGGCTCGGCTTTTCAGTTTCCCTTTTTTCTCTCTTTCTTCTTTGTTTTTTTTTTTTTGTTTTGTTTTGTTTTGTTTTTTTTTTTATTATTTTCCATTTTTTTACATCCTCTCGTATTCAGGTTGCATAGCAGTCACTGCAAAATGTTTCGTTTGGCAGTACAAGGTGAAATTAAGGTGCAGGGAAACAGTGACACCAGAGTCAAAATCACCATGTCTCCGGAGTAGTTTTCCATTCTATGACTGCAGAAAATGAGGGTGATGGTGCTGACACTTCAAAGGGAGAGGGCACAGAGGCATTCCTGTCCATTTTCACCACTTAGCCTAAATATTTGGCCCTTTTTACCACCCACCTTGATTATCTGATGTATTTAGGTAATGGGAGCAAGGCTGAAAAATTGATTTTTTTTTATTTTTTTTTATGAAAGGAACTGAGTCTGTACAGATTTTCAGGTGTTTGATTCACCTGCTTGGTGCTTGAACTCCCTAGACCCCAAATACTCAGAACTGCCCTGCTTGGGACAAATGAACATTGAACCAATGAATTTCTCGGTGTTTTGACTGTATACAATACGTGAAAACTCTAGTAAAGATCATGTTTGATGGAATTATTTTCTCTGCACAACCTGGGCAATGTGTGGATGAAATTATTTCCATTGCACATCCTGGCCAGAATAAAGCAATGCCTTGATTCTCCGACACTGAAAATGTTGTTGGAGAGTTTCTGTTTCTCCTGCAGGTTCGGTGACACTTCCAGAGCATCACCAACACCTCTGCGACTCATCTCTCTTCCCACATCTTCCCATTCTTACAACCAGTGAAATTTTGACAACATCTACGGGTGTTGATTCTATCTCCTACAATCCCACATTCCCCAGGATGGTATTGGAGCAAGCTTGGGATAATTAGGTTAGAAACCTGGTTTGGGATTCTCAGCAAGCATCCTGGGGAGGACTCAGCCGCTCTGTGTCTCCGGGGTGGCTCTGCCAATGTCACCTCCAGCCGCTGAATTCCCTTTTGGCACAGTCCCTTCTTGCAGACAACAATTTGATACTGAAATCCCATATTTTATCCTCCAGCACGGTGAGACAGCCAGGCTGGGAAAGGACGTCCTTTAGCGCATCAGAATTGCAGATCTGTTGAGTTTAAATGTATTTCTTTGTGTTCCCTGGCTCGAGTTTCAATAGAGCGATAATTGCCACACACCTCATTAAGCTGAATGCTCTCAATAGGTCTGGAGTGGTCCATGTCATTAAACAAACAGTTACTGGCTTGGGAGCTGCACGGTGTTTAGGAGCTGTAAAGAAGGGACCTGGAGGCTGTGAAAGTTGCAGCTCCAGCTTCCCGAAGTAAATGGGCTGCCCTGGCAACTTTGCCCCGCTGTTTCCAGGGCGCTTTGAGGAGTCTGATCCTTCCCTGCGCCCTGGGGCAGGAACTGGCGCAAGTTCCTGGCTTTTTTGCCTTTTTCCGCCTTGCTTGGATGTGAAGGAGGATGCCCTGGTCTCTGCCAGTTTGGATTTTGGGATTTGGAAGCTGGCACTTCCCTGCTCTTTAGTTTTGGGTCAGGAGTTCATTTGTATTTGAGTTGAAGGGGCCCAAACCACAGAAATATGATGAAATTCAGTGTATGGCACTGAAAATAGGAGGAGCAGTTGGGAGCAGAGGTGCTGCCACTCTTTTTTTTGGTTCACATCCTGAATCTGAAGTCTGAAGGACCAAGATGCAGGGTTTTGGCCCCTCAGCTTTTGCTGAGACTCCTAGACTGATCAAATTGGACCTACACAGAGATTCTGCTTCAGGATCTCCTGAAGGCTGGGATAGGACAAAGAGAACAGCGATTCCCTCACATTTCCCTGTTTAATAAAGGGAATTCCCTCTCCCAGACTAAACCCATCCACATGGAAGGCTTTATTCAATCATGTCTGCACTTCCTATGCATGTCTGTATCCCAAGTGCCTGTTGGATCAAATTGAAGGTTACTTTTGGTATCTCCTTCCCATAACTTGACTAAACTTGTAACCAAGTCTGTCACCAGAATCCCATTCCTACCAGCTCTGGTCAGAAGTAGAGGTATGGAAGAAAGGCACTTCAGGGCATGTGCTTGTGGGGATGATGGGGATATGTTCCTGTTGGCCATTAGACCTCCAAAAGTGCCCAGCCCAGAGCTCAGCTGGGCAAGGAAGCAGCTCAGGTGGGCAAGGAAGAAGTTAAGGTGTGCTCTGAACTTCAGGGCTTTAAAGTTTGTGCCCTGTGAGGCAACAACAAAAGTCTTTGGCCAACGAGGCCAAAAGTCAAGGGTGATGTGCGTGTGAATTTACCCACAGGCAAGATTGCCCTGTTGATGGGAGATGCCACTCTAGCCTCCACGAACAGTTCCAGTCCATGAAGATCACAGAGTGACAGAGTGGGTTGGGTTGGAGAGGACTTTCAACACATCTCCCTCCAACCCTCTGCCATGGGCAGGGACTTTCCATATCCCACTGTCCCATCCAACCTGGCTTTGAACACTCCCAGGGATGGGGCATCCACCAATTGTCTGGGCAGTTGTGCTTGGTGGAAGTAGTGCTGGGTGGCACCAGTTTGCTCTTGATGGCAATTAATCTGGAACTGGGACTAAATAATCTCTACAGGCTTGGATTAGAAGGGTTTTTGCACCAGAATTCCAGTTTTGGATGTGCTTAGAAAGATGCTACTGGCCATTCTCAGGAGAAGAACACTCAGGAAGATGTGCAAGGACTGCTGTTCACAGCTGGGTTTATTCAACTCTTGTTTTCTTCCCTGTTAGCAGGGGTCAGTTAAAGAATTATCAGTAAATTGACTGATGACAATTTATGTCCACAAAATCCTCTCCTTTTCATGCCCTTTCTTTCTCCTTTGTTTAGTTTGCTGGGTTTAGTTGTTTGTTTTTCATTTTAATGTCCTGCTTGGCAGGAATTCATAGAATCATACAATGCTTTGGTTTGGAAGGGACCATAAACATCATCATTACATTTCAGCCCCCTGCCAAAGGCAGGGACACTTTCCACTAAACCAGATTTCTCAGGTTCCATCCAGCCTGACTTTGGAGATTCCCAAGGGATGGGGCATCCACCAGTTCTTTGGGCAACCTGTGCCAGGTCTCACTGGAGCTCTAGGCTGGGAAACCCCAACTATCCCAGCCTGTTTTCATAGGAGAGGTGCTCCAACCTTCTGAGCATCCTCTTTAGGGTCAGCCAAGATCAAGGAGTGATGCCATGACTTGAGATTAGCGATGTTTCTAAGAGCCTGTAAGAGCCAAAATGAGGGATACAGGACTCCAGGCAGCTCTTCAAAATGCAGTTTATTCCATCCAAGGTGTTACAGCACTCCAGGGTCATGGACAGCAGAGCCTGTGCCTACAGCTCTCAGCTCCAGCTGCAGACAGGCCTGGAGACCCTTTGGTTTTGGTTACAATGAATGATAGACTTTTCTTTGTTGAGCATCTTAATACAGTAGAACCAATCTATACCTTAAATATTATCTATAGCCTATCAGAACTACCATAACTACCATATTCATGTTACTATTCTCCAATCACTGATAGTTAGTACATTACAGTTTAAGCTAGAATTGTTTTTCAGTTTTCTTGCAGTGGAAAATTCTGAGATCTTTTTTCTACTTGCAACATTTTCTGACTTGTTTGCCTGTGCTACTTTTCTGCTTGGTAAAAACATCTTCTTGTTTGAGGTGGGTTTATCCTTTGCTCTAAGTCATAGAAACCCCTTCTAACTAACACAGCCTTTACCTCCTTGGTTATCCAGTAAGACTGGCTCAGCAATTCTTTTCTTCTATATCAAAACTTGCTTCCATCTCTATTCCTTCTTTGGATTCTTCATTCAAATATCTTTCTGCTAAGCTCACATATCTGTGAGACTTTCTTGTCCAACTTTAATCCTTCCCAGCAAAGGCCGACAGAAGGCAGCAAAGGAGCTGCTCAGGAGGATGACTGGGGTGCTGGGGGGCATCATCATCTTCTTGATGAAGAAGATAAGGGACCAGGAGAGTCCCCAGGTAGCCATAGGGAAGTCATTAAGGAGATTGCTTGTCGTGCTTCTGTGCTTTTGGGCCACCGAGGAGCTCAGGAAGCCTCTTTGGGGAGTTCAGCCTGCTTCCTCCATGGACCCAATGCAGCTGAGGGCTCATCAAGGAGAAAACAGAGCTTGTGGGAGAGCCACAATGAATCCCACCCACTGCCAGGGCAGGTTTGGCTCTCCTGGCTCAGCAGATCCCCCTGCAGTGTCCCCTGTGCGCCATCCCTTTCCTCCACCAGCCCTGGTGTCCTGTCCCAGCTCAGCAGTGTTGTGTTTGAGCCTGTTCCCACTGAAGCTGGTGGAGTGTTCCATGTGGGTTTGGTCTTGGCACAATCTGTTGAAATTTTTTTGCTTCAGGGCAGAGGAAGAGAAAAGTTGAAGCTTTTAACACCATGCCCAACCATCCCCACTCCTGAGCCTGCTGGATTGGCACTCTACTGTCCCTTCTGAAAAACAGAGCTCTGTGATTACGGGGAAGGATGAAATTTCCTACCATATGAAGTCTCCTGTGATAATCTCAACTCCTCCCATTGCTGCTCATATCCAAATCCCTCATGACCCTCATTTTCCAGCAATGCTTTTGGGATTGTCCTGCTACCAGCACCTCCTGGGGCTTTTTCTGGACTTAGCTTAAAATATCTGGAGCATTTCTGGCCTGGATGGGATGGAGGGTCAGATAAACCAGTTAACTGCTCTATTAGTTATTGTTTTGGTAAGATCACTCAGGCTGAGCTTAAACTCACCAGAAACTTCATAGACTAAGCCTCCTTGGGGTGAGACTGACCTCCAATAGTGGTTGAAGGAATATGAATCAGACAGATAAACCCAGAAATATCCTTTCCTTGGGGTTCTACCTGCAAAGAAAACCTGGGACAGAATTTTATGAGGTGTTCTGGGACTTCTCCCTCATGGTCCCACATGCTTATTGTGGCTTTGGGGTTTCACTTCCACTCCAGGGGTGGGGATGCTCCTGTGCTGGGTGCAGGAGGCAAAGGGACCTATGAAAAAGTAACCAAAAAATGCCAGGAGCAGAACAAGAGGAGATCTGGGGTGTGCTGGGTATCACCTAGCAGGAGTGGGTCCTGCTCTCTGGAGAGGGGCTGGATGAGCAAAAGGCTCTGGAGAAATGCCAGAAATAGGTCTGGAGGCTTCAAAGCTTTGTGGAGGAGTGTTTGTCTTGCATCTTCTCTCTCTGCATCAGAATTCCTCTCAGTGAGCCAGGGCAGGCACTGGGCACTCAAAGAAATGCTTTTAATACC
This sequence comes from Ammospiza caudacuta, assembly GCF_027887145.1. Lineage (NCBI taxonomy): Eukaryota > Metazoa > Chordata > Aves > Passeriformes > Passerellidae > Ammospiza > Ammospiza caudacuta. The sequence continues at coordinate 152,951,241 of NC_080593.1, forward strand.
ACAGAAGGAAAATAAAATGAATGAAGAGGTGGTGGAGGGAGGAATGGGTGAAGCACAGAGCTGCCCTGGGGCACATCTCCATTTGTGCATGTCCAGAGAGGCACAGGCACACGGCTGGGTCTGGAGCGGGGATGTGCACACAGGGGAATGTGGAGCAAGTCTGGAGAGCTGGGAATGTCCAGCCTGGAGAAAAGAAGGCTCCAGGGAGACCTCAGAGCCCTTTCCAGTGCTTAAAGATACTCTAGGAGAGCTGGAAAGGGACTTTTTGCAAGAAAATGTAGTGACAGGACAAGGAGGAATGGCTCTAAGTTTAAGCAGAGCACGTTTAGATTGGATATTAGGAAGGAATTCTTCCCTGTGAAGGTGCTGAGGCCCTGGCTCACATTTTCCAGAGAAGCTGTGGCTGCCCCACCCTGGAAGATTTCAAGGTCAGGCTGGACAGGGCTTGGAGCAACCTGGGATAGGGGAAGGTGTCCCTTCCCCTTAAAATGAATATAAAGATAAGGGATAAAATGTCCTAAATTAAAGTATATAATACTTTTATATATAAAAGAATAAAATACTTTTATCCCCAAATCATCTATTCTATTTATACTAAATAATTTTTACACCTTTAAAACTTATTCCAAAAATAGAAAGAAAAAAACCCACACAATTTATTTTCAAACACTACACTCACTCCTCCACATTCCTACTCCTAGACTGTTATTATCTAGAAATAAACAAACAACAAAACAAAACTCTCCTTTATTTTTAATTAATTTTAGCTAAATAAAACAAAAAAGTTCCCTAAACGATAGTTTTTTAAATTTTAATTTTCTTTAAACCTATTTAAACCCTCTTTGAACTTATTTAAACGTACTCTAAACTAAACACCCAAAAAAGCACCAACTCACACCTGTAATCCACCAAGCCAAGCCTAAACCACAACATTTCCAACTCCAAAAATACTAATAAAAAACAAAATAAACCAAACTACAACCCCCAAAAAAACTTTTCTAAGCTTGTCATCTCTTGTAAAACAAGAACATAATTATTGTTTAATATTAAGTTTTATTATTTAATAAATATTTTTCCACTTTTATCCAAAAAGAAATATTTTTCCCAAACCAATTTAATAAAACCAAAAAATTAAATCTACTTTTCTAAAAAAAACCAAAAAAACCCCAAACCTTTAAAAATTCTCTCCCAAACTGACTCTAAACCAAAACAAATACATCCAACAAATAAAATAAGTCAGGGGGTTAGGACTTAATTATTTTTAAGGTCTCTTCAAATTATTTTTATGGTCTCTTCCAATTATTTTTAAGGTCTCTTCCAGCGCAGCCATGAGCAGATCCCAGTGCTGAGGCTCATGGATGGAGAGCATCCATGGAGACCTGCACTGTGCAAACTCACTGCAGGCACAAGAGGCTGACTCATCCTTCAACCTTTCCCTGCTTCTCCCAAAATGTGCCATGAGGCCTCTCTGTGCCTCCTGGTGCATTTCAGGAGGAGACGGCTTTGTTTGTACAGGTGGGAAAAGCAAAGTTTGTTGTTCCCTCCAGAGCCAAAACACACTGTGGGGTTCCTCAGGGTGCCTTGAGAGCTCAGTGGGAAAGGACAACTTGAATGGTTTGGGGTTGTGGTGGGACAAAGAAAGACTTTCTTTGAGGTTGCATCAGCCAAAACTGTCCCCAAATCCCAAAAAAATGTGGGACGTGAATCCCTCTGCCCACCCTCCACACCACAGACTTCTCTTCCTCCATTCAATGCTCTTGATCTGCTTTAAGTTCAGTTTGTGCTTGACTGGTGGTTTGAACCCTTCTAGGGACCCCCAGCTCTTCCTCAAAGCTCTCTCCACTCCCTGATATGAGGTTTATCATGCAGCATCTTCCCCTGCAGCACCCACACTGGTTTTTGGTGCTTTCATTGGGGAGTTGTGGTTTTGGAGACTTTTGGCTGCTCCTCAACTCCTTCCTTCTCCACATCCCACCTTGGGTGTGGTACCTGTGCACAAGCCCAGGGCAGGGGTTGAAATACACTCCTGGCTCCCATTTCCCATTCCTGTCTCCATTTTCCACCCTGGGGGCTGTTTCCCATTACTCCAAGACCCTCAGGTGTGTTTTTGAGGAGCAGGATCCCTCCAAGGCGGGTGCTGTGATGCTGAGCTGCCTCTCCCTGTCCAATCCTCAGTGCAGTGGATGAATTGTGGCTGTTCTGCTTTCGAGGACCATTCCACGGAGGAAGTCCTCTCTTGGAAAGGCAGCACTCACAGAAATGACAACTTTGTCTACCTCACATTTTAATTAAAATCCAAGTGTTCGCCATCGCCCCCGCTCCTTCCCTCCCCACCTTTTCCCATCCAGATCCTCCCTCTGCAAATGAACATCCAGTGTCACCTGGGGACAAAGCATTAATTCAGCAATTAAATAATTGAATGCTCCTCTGGCAAAATGAACTATCTTCTGCCTTTCTTGTGTTTTACCACTTTTTTTTCACCCCTTTTTTTTTCCCCCCCTCTTCTTTCTTCTTCCCTCTGGTGAGATAAGGCTGCCATTCTTGAAAGCAGTTTTAAATATTCATGTTTTAATTAATGGACTTTATTGCATGAACTCTATATAAGGTAATAAAAAAGACTGCCTGAGGCACAACACATTTTTTTTCCCTGTTGTTTGTTCTTGAAGGCAACTAAGAAATAAAAAGCTTATTATGTTTCTTCAACAAACATTAGAAAGATACATAGAAATGGCAGCCATGGGTCATTTAGCCAGTGGGGCCTCCCCAGCCCATGGGCTCCTTAGGATTGTGGAGCAGGATGTGAATAAATGGGAATCTTGGAGGGATTGATCCCTTCAGGTTCTGCCGTGGGCACAGGTCAGTGGGCTGCATCTAGAGATGCACAGGAGGAGGTGGAGGCAGATCTGGAATTATCCAGATGTCAGGAAAGCTGGAGAGGGACTTTTCACGAGGGCTTGTAGTGATAGGACAAGGAGGAATGGCCTTCAGTTGGAGGAGAGTGGATTTAGATATTTAGATTAGATATTGGGAAGAAATTCTTTGCTTTAAGGGTGGTGAGGCCCTGGAATGGAATTCCCAGAAAAGCTGTGGCTGCCCCATCGCTGGAAGTGTCCAAGGCTAGGTTGGACAGGGCTTTGAGCAACCTGGGATAGTGGAAGGTGAAACTGAGTGATTTTTAAGGTCCCTCCCAGCTCAAACCATTCTGTGATCCCATGCTCAAGGTCCCTTCAGGGCTGTGAGTCTTTGGGGCTGAAGAAAATCTTCGGCTGCACCTGGAAAGTGAATTTGTTGTTTTTGTTTTAGATGATATTTTTGTAAAAATAAAACACAGGGAAAACCTGGACCAGCCACCTTGCCCAATACTTCTGGGCTGAAAAACCCAAATATTGATTGCACATTTCTGCTCTGGATTTTTGCTTTTATTGAAGGCAAACAAGCCGATAAGAATGCATGAATTCATGAAACATCTGGTCTTGCCACTTATGTATTCTTGCCAAAAAAAGAAGAAAAATAATGTTAGTTTAAACTTCATTCCATGTGGGTGTTTTCTTATGGTGCAGCATGCTGAAATTAGTTTTATATTGGGAGTGTGTCATCTGTAGTGCGTGACATGGGCTCAGCACCCAATTTAGCTTAGTCTTGTGATGGGAGGGGTCTAAAGATGCTGGTCCAGAACCTTGTAGGAGAGCTTAAGCTCTGATCCTTCATCTGCCCATGACCTTGAAGAAGTTGAGGCATTTTTGCACATGATTTTCCCTCTCCTATTCTTTTCTTCCTTTATTCTGACTCAGATCTTACGAGCAATTGGCATCTTTTAGCAAACAGATGCACAGTGCTGAGCACCAGCACTCCCTGAGCTGTGATGATGGCTCTTAGCAAGTCTGGATGGGAAGAGTTGTAATTCAATAAATACTCCAGTGGTTGGTATGATTAAAGTCTGGTCATGGAGTTGCTTCTCTTTTAGGAAAAGAATCATCTGAGAAATGATCCTGGCATTTACTCCAAAAAGAGAGGCAATGTCCAGCATTGAAGGAGGCAGGTGGGTGGCACAGAGAAAACATCTCTGGTGGCCCAGTGTAGGTTTTCAGTGCTTCAGTGATGAAATATGTTGTGCCCTGAGGATGCCTCTATCCATCACACTGATTACTCTATTTGCTGCCTGCCTAATACTGAATCTTTTCAACCTAAATCAAGAAAGAACCAGAGTTCAGTGCAAAGGTGGGGTCACTCCTCAGCTCACCTGAAGGGCTCTGATTTTACACCAGGGTGAGCAAGAACAAAAGTGGATTGGTCTTTAATAATAATTTGTCTAATGGAAAAAATCTCCATTCCATCTTCTGAAGGTGCTGTCACCTCTGTGATGCTTCATTTGTGGAGGTGAGAACGCTGGGCTTTTCTTGTTTGTGCTCTGGTCATGGCTGGGGCATCTGCTGCTGCTCTGGGTGAGAGCCAAGGGTGGGCAAGCCAAGGTTATTCTCTGATAATGGATCCACACTCCTCGCTTGTGCATCAGCACAGCTGGAGGTGGCTCAGCAAAAGAGCTGCAGAGACCATTAAGAGGAGTGAGTCCAGACTGAAAATTCTTGCTCACTACTCAAAAATCTTTACTGACAGCACTATGAGAGGCAGGGAAGCTCAGCTTTGGGCAGATCAGGTAATGACAGGGATTCATTTGCCAGCACATGTGTCCTAGGACGTGCCATTCTCCAAGCTCAGTTTGATCATAACCCTCATTACTGTATCTGGGACATCCAGTGCAGTAAATGGTGTGCTGATCTCTTTGTGCCACAAGCTCCTGTCTCTCAGCTCTGATTTGAGCTGACTGAGTGAGCAGCAGAGGAACTCAGCTCTCAGGGCCCGTGTGAGGCAGTCAGTAACTCCAGCTGGCCCCAGTGGAGAATTACACTCCTCAGCAAGTCACCCCGAACTCCCCTCTGAGCCAGCAAAGAGCTGCTCCACGAGGTGGATGGTGGGTGTGAGGGCAGGCCCTGACCTATCCCAAAATAAGCCTCAGAGAGAAGGAGTCAGGATCTTTAGCAAGGAAACTGGATATGGAGGAAGATGATGAGGAGTGGTTAGGGTGACATCTCAGTCTGAGCACAGCTTTGCACTGGTTCTGACTGAAATTATCTTTGGGATGAAATGAGGTACCACCTGACCTCACTGGCTCCTCTCCATTCCCTTTCCAAGAGAGGTTTCCCTGTGGGATCTATCCCTAAGGGCTGAGAGCACTGCAGGCAGAATGCTACAAAAGCCTATGCATGCCACGGTATTCCTCCGCTGCTGAGGCTCTGTCCTTCCACAGCACTAAAGCAAACAAAGATATCAATAATTAAAATTGAAAAGAGGCTCTCAGTAAGCCTAAACCTTCAGGAGGTTTCCCCTTTCATAGTTGCTGAGATTTGCTCTCACATCACCCTCAGCAAACCAGGTTTTTCTCCTGCCTGCCCCTTCTTCATGATCATCCTCAGGCCCTGCCTGGGGGTTGTGTTCCCCACCCTCTGGGTGCTCCCTTCCTTTCAAGCCTGACCTCTTATTGCAAGGATTCCATCTGGAATCTTCCTCACCCACGCCTTTCCATGCCTGTTTTAATGTGGAGCCGGGCTCAGCAATAAGCTCTGGCTGACAGCAGGACAGAGATGTTTCTTCATCTGGGATAAATGAGCTCCAGCCCTGTGAGAAGGGTGGAGCTTGTGCTGACACACCTGGTTCTGTTCACTCAGTTTGGACCAGCACTGGCAGCATTTTCAGCCTCATTGCACCTGATTTTCACACTGCAGCAAGGGCTGGGACCAGCTCACACAGCCCAGTGCACCAAGCCTCTCCTTCCTTCCTCAGCAGCCACCACCTGCAGCATTGGATGGGGAGCTGGTGTAGCTTAAAAAACAAAAAAAAATAAGCTTTTTTTAAAGCTTATTTTTCACTTACTTAGTCTGATTGGCTGTGAGGACCCACAGGCAGCCATGCTATCACAGGAGGGGTGGTCCAGGATAAATTCCAGGGATGCAAGTTAAAGCCTCCACAGCAGCTGTGCACAGGGAGTTGTGTTCTTTGGGGAATTTATGAGACTCTAGTGAGCCAAAATCATCCTGAGTGGGTGCTTTGGCCTCCTCTCCTTTCTCTGAGCAAGGTCTTGGCCTCCCCCCACATCAGCAATATTACAATATGTGGTGAGTGGCTCTGCTTATTATCCAGATGAAAACCAACTTTGCAAGGGAGAAAAACAGGGATGAGTTTGAATTTAGATCCATGAGGGGGACCAGAGCGTGGAGCAACCTCTGAGCTGTCAGAAAGGAGGCACAAGGACCAGAGGTCTGGTTAAGCTGCCTGCAAAGCCCCAGCTCTTGGCTCTGCCCCTGCAGCTGAGTCACCAGCCATCCCTTTTGTTTGCATTCAGTGTAGATCTTGTTAATTGGCTCTTTCATTCCTCTAATTAAATGTAAATGCAGAGTGGATCATTAAACAGGGATACAGGAGCCCTCTGAACAAAGCAGGTTTCAGCTGGAGGAGGAAGCACAGGAATCAGGTTTTCCTCTGCCCTGTTTACTCCAGGTCTCTCTGGTAGAGGTGGTTTCCATCCCAAAGGAGCTTCCCTGCTCTTTTGCTGCTGAAGGCCTCCTCCTGTGGGTGTGAAAGGGATTTCCTGGCTGCACCAGAGTGCTCCAAGGCCAGAAGCAATGAGCCAAACCTGGCTGTCTTCCCTCTGCTTTGCAATCTTATGTGTTCCCTAGTCCTCCCTCCTGAGTTTTCCAGATTTCCCTGCTTGGATAAGGCATCACCAGGGACATTTGGAGCAACTTCTCAGGGCACATTTTGGGCACTGCCAGCTTGAGTGTGATGGTGTTCATGGCCTGGTTTTGTCCTGGCAGCATCCTGCTGGCCAGGATGGAGGAGGGTTAAGCATTCCTTGCTGCTGGAGCCTGTCTCTGATGCCTTGTGCTCCGCGGAGCGCTGACGCAGCCACGCAGCGTGGCCGGATCTGTGGGCGATGGGAACAGATGGCATTTGCTCTTCTGAAAGCAAAGCTCTCCCTTCTCTCAGGGGGTAAAGCGATGTTTTCTTCCCTGCAGGGCTCAAATCTGTCCCTGGTGTGGTGCTCTTGGCTACCTTGGGGCATTAAAGGAAAGGGTTTTGCTCCTGTTGCTAATCAGTGTTGATGCCCTGGATCCTGCTGGAAGTAGGGGGTGGGTGGAGCGGGGTGTTTGTCCAGGATGTTTTACCATTCAGATATTCTGAATGAGCAAGAGTGACCTGGCCTCAAACCTGAGTGGACTTCAAGGAGCTGAGCTTGGCAGCTGGATGCTTGGTCTGTTACCAGCTGGATCAGGTTTCTGGAAGAAGTTGGCATTTGGAGACATTTAGAGATGAACACCTGGCTTTCTATCTTTGTAAGTGCTCCAGAGAATGAATTTCTTCACTGTGAAGGTCAGGAGGCCCTGGCACAGGGTGCCCAGAGAAACTGTGGCTGCCCCATCCTTACAATTATCCAAGGCCACGTTGGACAGGGCTTGGAGCAACCTGGTCGAGCAGAAAGTGGGTAAAATGAGATGATCTTTAAGGTCTTTTCCAACCCAAGTTTTTGGAAATTCTATATTTCTGTGGGCACAGCTCCCCAAAACATGGAGACTCAGGGTGATGCATGCACAGCCGACTTCTGCAGATCGAAATGATTTCCAGCAGGTGCAAGGAGGCAGGGGGGGATAAAAAGGGTCTGGGATGCTGGGTTAGAGGACTAAAGCCACGTCTGAAGCTGTGTGTTCATCTTTGGGGTCGCCCCATAAAGTTTGGGGACAGCAGGAAGGGACAGAACATTTACCACGAATGACTTAGCTCAGTGTGGTTGTGGGGCCTCACTGGGAGAGACAACTGTTCCCTCCAAAATGCCACAGCTCTGCCCTCCCAAATGCCACATCTCAGCCCAGGACAGAAGTTGCCATTTGGTTAAACGCAGCCACGCTGCAGAAGAAATGAGTTTGTCACATTGAATCAAGGCAGCAGGAAGAACTCCCAGACCCCCACGACGACTCCGAACCTACGCCGTGTCCCCTTCAGCCACAATCCCCTCCTGCAAGCCTGCTCCTGTGTCACAGCCCATAAGGTTCCCTGCACCCAGGGGTGAGCTCAGGTCATGGGGAAGGGACTGGTTGGTTTTGTTTCTTTCTCTCTGAGAGCCAGGGCAGCTGCAAGCACGCGGCTTTTCCTCCGCTTTGCTTCCCCCGCGACGCGCTGGCCCCAGGGGTGCTTTGCTGCTCTCGCATGGCCTGGTGGGATGATTTTCAGGGGGGTGAGGAGCCCAGGGAACATCCACGGTGCTGTGGAGAGCTCTCCCTGCTTCCAACCTGGAGGGGAGTGTGGGGAGGAAGCAGTTGACCTTTTTTTCTGCTTGGCTGTGCCCGGCTCCACCGAGCAGATGCTGCTCTCACTCTGGGAGACACAACCATCAGGAGCTGAGCTCTGGAGCCAGGGCTCTGCAAATGCAGCCTCTCTAAGGCTGCTGATGATGGGATGTGGTGTCCAACCCCTCCCGTGTGGTGTCCAACCCCTTCCATTCACCCCTTCCTGAATGAATTTTTTGCCTGTCAAGTGACTCTCCCTGGTCTCACATAACAGAGGAAAGGGGGTTCTGATCTCTGCTCATGGGTAGCCAGCATGTCTTTGGGCAAAAAATTTAATGTCTTTGTGCTTCAGTTTCCCCATGCGAATAAAGGATTTAAATATCTTTAAGGCTTTCAGAGAGAAGTTAGTAGAAAAAAGTAATTTATCCCTTCCCTTCCCTTCCCTTCCCTTCCCTTCCCTTCCCTTCCCTTCCCTTCCCTTCCCTTCCCTTCCCTTCCCTTCCCTTCCCTTCCCTTCCCTTCCCTTCCCTTCCCTTCCCTTCCCTTCCCTTCCCTTCCCTTCCCTTCCCTTCCCTTCCCTTCCCTTCCCTTCCCTTCCCTTCCCTTCCCTTCCCTTCCCTTCCCTTCCCTCCTCTGTCATTAAGATTCCAAGATCATCAAATCCAACTTTCAACCAAACACCTTGTCCATTAAACCTTTTGGCAAAGTTTTAGGTCTGTTCAGTTTTTAAACACTCCCAGGGATGGTGACTCCACCACTCCCCTGGGCAGCCTGTTCCAATGTTCAACCACTGCTCAGTCAAGAAATTTTTCCTGTTATCCAACCTGAACCTGCCCTGGTTCAACTGGAGGCCATTTTGCTTTGTCCTATCACTTGTTGTCAGGGCTGCTTTCCTCCATTTCTTCTTTCTCTTATTTTCCTCGCAATTCCCACCTATCCAGAAATACCTACTCCCATCCAGGACTAATGGAACTGTCCCCTAAACCTGCAGAGGGCAAGAGGACCAGGGAAGAATTCTGCTGCCACTCTGCCTTGGGCTGTACCACAAGGTGGACTTTTTACTGACCCATTCCCAGGAGTTCAAGTACAAGAACAGAAATGTTTCTTTTCTTTCTAGAGCCTCATATGGGTATTTATGAGAAATTCTTCCCTGTGAGGATGGTGAGGTCCTGGCACATGTTGCCCAGAGAAGCTGTGACTGACCCTGTAAGTGTCCAAAACCAGGTTGGACAGGGATTGGAGCAACCTGGGATAGTGGAAGTTGTCCCTGCCCATGGCAGTAGGGTTGGAATTAGGTGACAATCAAAGTCTCTTCCAACCCAAATGAGATGATCTTTAAGGTCCCTTCCAGCCCAAGCCATTCCATGATTCTGTGATTCACATCACAGAACTTTCATTCTATGATTCACATCACAGATCTTTCATTTCCTTTTGAACCTTCTTCTAATTCCTAATTAGACATGGGAGAATATTTTCACCCACTTGAAGTGTTTTGTCTTAAATTTCATGCCCTTTTATTTCTCCAAACCCTTTAAAAATCTCCTCCTAACTCCCCCAGAAGTGACACACTTCCAGTTCTTGTCTTCCTGCTCCCCCTCAAAATGGGTCTAGCAGGAATGTCTTACACGGAACATTGAGTTCTGTTAAAAGAGTTTCCCTCTTTTATTTAAAAACACAGAAAGACCCAGATGCTTCCATGAAAAATTTGTCTTTAGGTCACGAAAAAACTTGGATATTCTAAGAAAAAGAGTTTTAGGGAACTTTTATCATCTAATGCCCTGGTGAATTCTCTTTGCTCTGCTCTGTGCTGAGGTCTTGGATCTGCTGCTCTGCTGTCGCTGGATTTTGTGAGGGGTTTTTTTGTGCTTGTTTTGTTTCATTTTTCCTGCTTCTGAGCGAGATCTTATCACAGAGGTGCTAGAAAAGTATCTTCAGCCTGGAGATCCTGCTTGCCTGGGGTGTGAAAGTTCTGGAACGACTGCTGGAGTGTGGTTTTCCCAAAATCACTGTCAATTGGAAACTGCGGTGTTCCACATCAGAATCAGCTGCACTTTGGTGCTGGGTAAAATAACCTTTTTATTCCTTCTTCCACCACAACTGTGTTGTGTGGCTGCTCTGTGAGCCATGGGAAAATGAGTTCAGGAAAAATAATTCATATTATCCATTACTTATGAAACTCTTGTTCATCTTCTGAGGTCTTGGTAGCTCTTCCATTTGTAGATTTTTAACCCCACCAATGGTGTTGTTTCAGGATATTTGTTTTTTTAAGGGCATATAGTTACAGGACAAGGGGGAATGGCCTTAAGATGAAGGAGGGAAGGTTTAAATTGGATATTGTGAAGAAATTCTTCCCTGTGAGGGTGGTGAGGCCCTGGCACAGGTTTCCCAGAGAAGCTGTGGCTGCCCCATCCCTGGAAGTGTCCAAGGCCTGGTTGGACAGGTTTGGAGCACCCTGGGATAGTGGAAGGTGGGTTGGAATGAGATTACCCTCTCTTCCAACACAAACCATGATTCTCTGCAGGCTGGGGATTTGGGAAGTGGTTTAGAGCTTCTACCTGAAAAGCACAGTGCAGATGGAGCCCAGGGTAGCCTGGGGAGGGCCTGTGGGTGTTCCAGGCTGGGTGAGTTGGAGGGCTCGCCAGACAGGGAATGACTTATCCTTCCCACATATCCCCAGCCTGAATGATGTTCCTGTAAACTGATGCAAGAAACAGCTGAAAATGTGCATCATTCCCACAGATTCCTGTCATGACAACTGCAGGTCTGCTTTCCACATTCCCTCTCTGCCCTCCAAAATTAGCTCCTGCTGTTGCCCAGACAGGGTGGGGAGGCAAAAATCTGGCTAAATAAATCTGTCCCCAGACCAGTCTGAAATTTTTGTAACAATGATGACCATCCTTTTTAATTTACCGTATCAAGACTCAAGAACCACAACCACCTTGGGACTGGCTCATCCATCCCTAGGCAGGAGCTACTCAACCCACCCTTGATCCTTAGCCAGTTCATCCCTAAAAATCTGTTCTGGAAAAGCAATGAAGGAGCTACCACACCCAGGTTTATTCCTGTCTCTTGTGGGTGTTTGGGATTACAAAACAATTCCCCAGGTTGGATGGGGCTCTGAGCAACTCAGGCTGGTGGAAGGTGCCCCTGTCCATTAATTACATGATCTTTAAGTGGAATTAGATGGTCTTTAAGGTCCCTTCCAACCAGGTGCTCACTGTGGGTTGACCATATCTCGAGTGCTTTTTCCACAGCCTCCTTCATGCAGAGAACATCTCAAAGCTCACAAGGGAGGAGCCTCCCTCATCTCCCATGAAATCCTTGTGGGAGACTGTCACTGCCTCGGAGTTTGAGCTGCTGAGCTGAAAAAGGAACAAAGGAGTTATTTGCAGGATACGTGTTGGGAAGAGATTCAACCTGACAACTCAGCCACAGAGCCTTCCCCAGGAGAGGAGAATGTACAGAACTGAATTCTATTTTCCCCCTTCCCCAGCTGCTGGAGGAAGGATCATCCCCTGAGTTCCTGGATTTTAACCCTGTTCTTCAGACACTTACTAAACAACTTCTCTCCAGTTAGTGAGGTCCCTCAGCACTCATCCTTTGTGGTCATGCCTTGATCATCAGGTGGGATCACTGGACGGGAATGTTGGAAGGAGTCTTTCCCAGTCCCAGCTGGGATGATGCTGGGTCAGAACTTGAAGTGATTGGTCAGGAACAGTCAGAGCAGCACTGGTCTGTCCAAAGGGGTTTATTATCCTTCATAATCCTTGTTTTTAGAGATGTGTCTCTTTTGACTTCTGAAGCAATGCACCTTTCCTTCTGCACTTGTAAACTCCACCTGAATTTGGGGAAGTGTCAGGGCAGGGTGACAACCCCTTGGTTTGGGAGGGTAAGGAAAAAGGATGGCCAGGACAATGGCAGGAGGTGCCAAACTTTTCTGCCCCACTCTAAAAAATTAGCCCTGATCTAAGCAGAATGATTCAAACCTCAATTCCAGCTCTTCACAACTGAAGGAGCTTTAAGTGATCTTTATTTTCCCATCATTGAGATGTAGGGTGATGTTAGACAAAGACACCATTTCTCATCTCCAGTGTCCCAGCTGAACAGTCTAACTGGTGCTAAGGACAGGCTTTAAGGACAGACTGACTGATCTCATTCGAAATGGTATTTTGGGCATCCTCTAGGCTGCAGCCTGCCTGGGATACCTCACAGGGACCAGGACAATTGCTTCCCTGCTCCTGAGCTCTGGGCTTGGGGCCATCCTCAAGCCCTGAGTGATCTGCATCGATTCTCCTCCCCCGGATGCCACAAAGGTTCCCCTTTGCAGATCGTTGTTGTCTCCTTGGTAACTGAACTACATCAAATCGCACAGGCTGGAGCTCATCAGCCTGCAGAGCCCGAGCTGTGAGGGGGGAAGGAGGGGGAAGGATGAGGATGAGGAAGGATGTGGGAAGCCTTGGTCTGGCTCATGAGGAGCATCTCACAGGCAGACCCACTAAATCCCACTGGGATTTTTCCCAGCTTCCAGCTCCTGCTGCAGCTCCTGTGTCTGACAGGTCTAACAGCTCACCCACCCCTTCCCAACATTCTCTGTTTGAGGAAGACTTTGGTATCTCCAGGCACTGCTCCATCCACTCCTGATGGATCCCATAAATCTGTCTCCCATTGTTTTGAGCCCTTCCTGCTCCTACACAAAACTTTATTATGGGGAGCAGGGGGCATGGCCCAAATTTAAACCCACAGTATGTGTTTAATTCCCTCTCCGTCTGAAGGTGCTTCTGTGGGGTTGTTGGTTGGGTATTTTGTGTTTTTTTCCCTTCCCCTGTTTGGTGTAACTTTGGTCTTCTTTCAGCATCCCCGGGCTGTTTGATTTGCAAGCAAGTCTGGAAGGTCTGGCTAATTTTGTCTTTAAATCAGAATCAGCAGAGGAAAATGGTGCAAAACAGTGAAGGCTGGTTTATCCCTGCCAAAATTAATCACCCTGCTCCAGGCATTTTTTCCATTTCTTCTTCCCTCCAGGTCTTCTTTCCCTCTCATTAACCTTTGGAGTCTAAATCTCCTCTTTCCCATCCAAGTGGGCCCCAGCCCAAAAGTCACCTTGCAGACCCTGTCACCCTGATATTCAATGTCTGAAAACTCAGACCCAAGCCAGAGGAGAAAAGAAAACAAAACCCAAACATCCCAAACTTGAGTGAGCATGCAGTGATCCCAATTCCTCCATCTTCAGAGGAAGAGGAAATCTCATCAAAAGACTGCTTTGCTTTTAGTATATTTTTTTATAAAATATATATTTCATATATTTGAATTATTTTAATTTTTTTCTTTCTGGCAATGACTTCAAGAGGTAGAAGTCAGTGTGGGCAGAGGCGTTTAGAAGTGCAAGGAACCAAAGTCCCAACTCCTCCTGATGCAATTCCTTTACAAACAGCACCAGTTGTACTTTTGGAAGGACATCATTAGACAAGTATTTTCCCTCCAGCCCCTGGCAAAAAGTCAACATTTGCATTTAAATAGTTCTTTTGCTACCAAACAGAGGCATGTTGCAGAATAGCTGCACTGAGATAAAGATTCCTTTAAGACAGAGAGAGAGGAGGGGGACCTCAGTGAAAGCCCAGCCCATTTCCCATGTGCTGTCAGCAGAGGAGAGGTTATTTATGCATCCCAGAGTGTGCCCACTGAGATATAATCTACTGCTCTCAGGAGCCTCTGCTTGCTGGAGGTGGAATTATAAGAATTAAAAATTACAAGCGTAAAACAAGGCCAGTCTAAAATGAAGTATTACCCAGTGGGTGTAAATAATTCATGGGCAAAATAACCCTCCTGGGTCCCCCATTGATTCATCTCACTCCACGGATGCAGAGAGAAATAATCTGCTGGAGGGGCGTTGGAAAACCTCCACGGTGCTTTCAAGGGGCCAGGGTGGTTTCTGAGGGGCTCCATGGGGAATGATCAGTGGCAGCACAAAATGGATTTTCCTCTGATAATAAAACCTTTCTCAAAGCTGACCAAGGGAAAAGAAAACACCATTTGGTGAAGGGAAAAAAAAATTTAAAAAAATAATCATGTTTTACTACTGTGCTCCAAGCAGCGAGCACCAATAATTTGCCCTTCATGTGCAGAGATCCCTGCAGGACCCACCAGAACTTTCCCTGGCAAATATTTGCCTTTCAGCTCAACCAAATCCCTTTCCAAAGGTGCAGCCTGGCTTTTAGGAAAGGTTTTTCCAAGCCTGCTGAGTGCAGGCTGGCTCTGTTTGAGGTTAGAGGTCGAATGTTAGAGAGGTTAGAGAGAGGATGAGGAGTGAGAAGGATGGGAGAACTCCACACTTGGCATCATAATGGAAAAGTTGGGATGGGAGCTGGCTGCTTCTTCTTTTCTGAGTGCCTGGCACTGGGTTAATGGTTGTGTCACTGAAACCGAAGGAAAAACAGAAATTCTCCAATTTATTTTTTTTTTCTTTTTACTGTTGGAGAATCAAGGCATTACTTAATTCTGGCCAGGAGGTGCAACAGAAATAATTTCGTCCACACATTGCATGGGTTGTGTGGAGAAAATCCTTCAATCACACATGAATTTTACTAGATTTTTCACATACTTACATAGTTAAAACCCAGACAAATTCACTGGTTCCATGTTCATTGGTCCCAAGTTACACAGTTCTTAGTACCTGTGTTCCTACTGTAATCAATATGATCACCCTTCCAGTGAAGAAATCCTAAAATCCACTCTAAACCTCTCCTGGTTGATTTAATAATATCTGATTATTTGTTTTGCTCATCATCTCCCCAGGGTGTGTCCCTAGCAGGGTTTTTGTCTGTGCTGGAGTTTAAGTGCTAGACCAGAGTGTTTCCATCTGGGAGGGTTTCATTTTGTGTGATATTTTTTATTAGTCCATGCAGTTGTGTGGTTACAGCAGTTTCAGTATAGATGTGTGGGAATGGTGAGGAATTAATGAATTTTGGGATGAGTTATGGAAAAAAAATCCTGTCTCGTGCACATCTCCCAACAGCTGTAGCACTCTCAGTCACCACTCGCCAGACCAAAGGACCTGGTGCATTGTCCTGCATGAGTTTATCACTTGCTCGACTTTTCCTGGTGCACATTTGGTGTCTTCCAATAATTCTTGTTATTTTTTGAGCTGGTTGAAGGCATTTCCCCACTTTGTTTTCCAGAGAGAAATGCTGGAGTGAGGTTGTTTGTACCCGCAGTTTGTAGTAGCAGACCCTCCCCTGTTTTTCATAGCTCTGCAAAGCTGGTGAACCAGTAAGGGAAAAAAAGTTTCCTGCTATTCAGAACCTGATTCTCAAGACAAGAGAAGGTTAATAACCTTAGGAGAAGGAGAAGAGCCAGAGAAAATACTGCTTGGACACCTAAGGATGCTTAAAGAACTTTGAAAAAGGAAATCAGGAAGAAAAGCAGGCAGTGTTTGAAAGGAGGGGACGCAGCTCTGGCTACTGGGATTATTCATTCTCAAAGGAAACATAAACAAGCTAAACAAGGAAAATGCCACGCAGAGATCACACATTGTTTTTTAAGGACAGGCCCCTAGACAAGATCCCTGCTGCTGAGCTGTGACCCAGCTCCCAATCAATCTCTTCTTCCTGAAATGTCACTAACCTGCACTTAAGTGCAATAAGCCTTCCCAGCCTAATTGAAATTCTGAGGCAGAGTCAGGAGACATTTGCTTCAAGTAGTGTTTTAATTGTCTGCTCCCCAGGCTGGTAACAGGATATTTTGTGCCTTGTATTATTCAGGGAGACACCAGAGCTCAACCTTTCCCTTCAGGCTTGTGCCCCTCCTGTCTTGGGTTGCTGTTCTGTTCTTTATTTGGCCTCTGCTCACGCATTACCTGTGTGGATCCTCGTGTGCCTGCTCAGCCAGGGATCAGAACCAGCCCATCTGCTTGGATGCAGCTTTTTGATTCCACTTTTTATCTAGAAATAGATAATTTCCAGGAGGCATCAGGCTGAAACCAGACCCCTGGGCTTCTGTAGCCTGGAGTTATCTTTTTTCTTAGCTTTAAGACAACTCCTTTTTCCCAAGCACGTGTCATTACAACTTTCCATGCACATGTTGCTGTAACCAGGAGATTATTCTGGCAGAGAGTGGAAGAAGACTCAAACTCCCCCTGGCCTTTCCCTTTCCTCCCACAAGTGCTGCACTGAACCATGTCCAGAAATGTGCATGAAACCAAGTGGAAGTTGTGGGAAATCACCACAAAACATTGGATAAGGTCAGGCATCCTCAAGAAGAGGTAAAATGAGCCTTAATGACCATCTTAATTCTGGTTTTGTTGGGATTGGGTCAAACCCCAGTCTGTGCTGCATTTTGGAGGAGCTGGGTGATTCATTTTCCTGCAATAACCTTCCTGTCCTCCCCATGAAGGGGATCCTACATAGATTCAGCCCTTCCAGCATCTATGGACCAGAATCAAGTAGAACAAAAACCTTCCTTACCTGTCTTGACTGTTTTATGTGGGCAGGTACCACAGCTGTCCAAAGAAGTGGGTTTGGTTACAATCCCTTTCTGGATGAGATGGCAACTTTGGGATCTGGTGGGGTTTTTGGACTACAACAGGCTTAGTAAAAACCACAGGGCTGTTTCCAGCTGTGTTCTATGTCCATAGATAATGGCCACAAAGAGCAAAATTTGTCTTTCCTCTCCCAGTCTCATCCTATTTCCCATCATCAACAGAGACTTTCCCACCTTGGAAACCCAGCAGAGGGGGAAGGTGACTCTTTTAGGGTCATGCATGAGATTACCTTACCTGTATTAACTGTTTTATGTGGGTACCACAGCTGTCCAAAGAAGTGGGTTTGATTACAATCCCTTTCTGGATGAGATTGTGACTGTGGGATCTGATGGGGTTTTGGGGCTACAAGAGGGTTAGTGAAAACCACAGGGTTGTTTCCAGCTGGGTTCTATGTCCATAGATCATGGCCACAAAGAGCAAAATTTGTCTTTCCTCTCCCAGTTTCAGCACCTTCCTCCATCATCCTCTTTCCCATCATTATCAGAGACGCTCCCACCTTGGAAACCAGGCAGAGAGGGAAGGTGACTCTTTTAGGGTCATGCATGAGATTACCCTACCTGTCTTGACTGTTTTATGTGGGCAGGTACCACAGCTGTCCAAAGAAGTGGGTTTGGTTGCAATCCCTTTCTGGATGAGATTGTGACTGTGGGATCTTGTGGGGTTTTGGGGCTACAACAGGCTTATTAAAAACCACAGGGTTTTTTCCAGCTGGGATCTACATCCATAGATCATGGCCACAAAGAGCAAAATTTGTCTTTCCTCTCCCAGTTTCAGCATCTTCCTCCATCATCTTGTTTCCCATCATCATCAGAGACTGTCCCACCTTGGAAACCAGGCAGAGAGAAGATGACTCTTTTGGGGTCATGCATGAGATTTCTAACAAGCCTGAGCAGACATCCAGAGTGCTAGTCCTGCCCCTTCAGAGGGCACAGCTCCCTGCACACCTCAGGTGCCCTGGTTCCAGTTTGTTCTGCCCAGAACACCTGCAGGTGCTCTCCTGAGAGGGGACTGCCAAAGGGACAGCTGGATGTGGCTGTGAGTCAGCAGGAGCAGGAGAGGCACCTGCATAGAGCGAGTTCACCACCTGCCTGCAGCAGGCAGGGTTGTTCCTTCTCCTTTCATACAGCTTTGGCTTGAGGTTCCTGCTCATTTTAACCACTTGTGGTTCTCTGCCATCTCTCCTCCCTGATGAGAGAAGGATTTCTCTGACCAAAAAAAATCCTTGATGTCTAAGAAGGTCATTTAGTCTCCTTCTGTAATCAGCAGAGAGGAATGAGTGTTTCTAGCAACATGGCCAAATATAAAGTCTGCTTTTTCAGAGTTCTTATTTTCCTGCTTTATTTATGAAATGCCCAAGTGGCCAGATCTGCACCACAGAGCTCTAAAACCACCTGAGCTGTTTGCTGCTCACCTGGCAATGCTCTAGAGGGGGGTCTGGGATCTTGCAGTGAGCTCAGAATACAGATCAGGCTGCTTTTGTGTTACTCCCCTCTAAATCCTGCTCTGCTGGTAGAAATGGCCCTCGTGAGGGGGGGAAATTGTGTTTTATGTGTAATTGATTTGGAGTCCCTCAGAGCTCTGTTCTCCTGTCAGTGCCTGAACAGCTGAGTGCTCCAGGCTGCAGAGGTGGAGACATGAGCTATGCCTGTTTTTTATGGGTTTCTTCTCACTCTTCCTAATAAGATGAACTCACAGTCTTTCCATTTCCTTTTTTTTCTTGCTAACATTTCTTGGATGTAGCTTTACTGATATCTTCCTCTCATTCCCACACATTCCCATGCTGCCTTTTGAGACAGATTGTGAAAAAAACCCAAGAGCTGATAACACTGAATTTGACTCATTTGGACAGTTTTGGGAGGTGAAGCCCCTTCCCATAACCTTTACTCATAACCCAGTTTGCCAGCACCATTTCTTATGCTGAGCTCCTGTTTTGAAGTCCACACATTCTCTTAGCTCCCACCAGGAGAGACCAGAAAAGGCTCAGCCTCCAAATTTGAACCCTTTATTTTTAATCTATAATGTTAGGCCACTTGAATCCTCCCATGGAAAGTTTCTTGCAGTTTTGGTGGCATTAAATGGGCTGCTACTCCCCTTTAGCCTGTTTTATCTCAGAAGACCTCAAAGAGAAATGCAAGGAACATTTTGCTAAGAAGAAATGGAGATACACAGATACTTCCATCTACTGAGATGTGCTACCCAGGACACAATGAGCTTAAAAAGCAATTTTCACATTAGGGATGGGTAAAAGCCAAGACCAGGTGTGCAGGGCTGAGATATTTGTTTTGGTGGCAACAGCTGGGAAGTGCTGGTGCTAATCCTGATTTTAGAGTAATACCTAAAAATATCTCACAGATGTGTAAAACCTGTGGGTTGTACCAGATCTACACTTGGTCTTGCTAAACAGCTCGGCCAGTAGATGTTGCTCTTGGCTCATACTGATGTGCTCAAAAAAAAAAAGAAAATATAGATGTATCCAACCTGAGACATTTGGGAAGCCTCTGAAGCCAGACAGTGCAGATCCATTCCTCAGCAGCTTCCCGCTCTTGGCTTTCATGGGCCGTCCTAGAGAAAAATAAAATGTGACACAACTTCTCAGACAGCAGTCACTGGTAATTAGTAGATACAATTATTAGAGGTTGTTTGCCTTGTGTGAAGTGAGAATTGCTGGCCAAGCAGTTGGTATCTCTAGGGGAGGTGGCATTCATAGAATCACAGAATGGTTTGGGTTGGGAGGGACCTTAAAGATCACCCAGTTCCACCCCCTGCCATGGGACAGAACCTTCCCCTATCCCAGGTTGCTCCAAACCCCATCCAAACCTGGCCTTGGACGCTCCCAGGATGGGGCAGCCATAGCTTCTCTGTGCAACATTTGCCAATGTCTCACCACACTCTGAGTGAGGAATTTCTTCTTTATATCTCATCTAAATCTCTCCTTCATTACTTTAAAACCACTCCTGCTTGTCTTATCATTATCTGTCCATGAAAGAATTCACTCTCCCTCCTTTTTAAACCCTCTCTAACTACTGGAAGGCTGCAATGAGGTTATCCAAAAGGGATTTTTCCTCTTTTCATGGAGTGTTATAGGAGAGACAGTCACCTGGTGCCCTGGCTCTTCATCCTGAACAGTCCTGGCAATCCAGGATAACCCAACCACTCCTGACTCTTCTGAGCACCAAGGGTGCAAAAAGGGAAAAAGGAGGCAGGGAAATCTTCCACCATCTGTCTCCATCCTCTATTCTCATATAGACTAATTTCCAGTCAATCTGGGGAATGTGCTGGGAGGAAAACACCACCTTTGGTCCGCCCAGGACCTGCCTATTTGTTCATACAATCTTGTAGCACAGGGATATTTGTCTGCCTTCCCTCCTAGGAAAAAAAATAGCTAATGCACATGATGATTAGCAATTAAGTAGGGTCAATAATTTGTAAAGTGGTCTGAGTCCCTGTGTATCTGTTACTAAACCCACTCCTCTCTGCCCTCTCCACACACACTCACCTCTCTCACTCTGCAGCTCCAATCAGAGCAGTGATTGGGCACTGCCTAATGCAGGCTCTCAGGATCAAGGACTGTCTGTGACTGTTTTGCCTATGGAGTGCCAATCCCAGAGCGAGTCTCATTTTACTCAAGGCCTCTTAACACTGCTGGAATATAAATGGCAAATGGGAACAACAGGGAAAGTCGTTTACAAATTCCTGGGTAAATGCTGAGCCTTGGTGGCATCTCCTCATCTGTGATGATTTAATCACTCGATTCTCTGCCTTTCTTTTCTTAAGCAGTACCTCAGACCAAGGGAATTTCACATCAGATTTGCCTCTAGGAACAAAGGGGTTTAAGCCTTTAAGACCTTGATCTCTCAGGGTTGAAGATTATCAGTATGAGGGACTGGATCAGCAGACTCAGGGTTAAGAAATTCTCATGGAGATGCTTTCATTGGGGAAAAGGTTTTCTTTTAGTGGTGACTACAGGAGAAATCAGAGGGAGACCTCACCTGTAGCAAGGTAATATGTGTCCTACATCAAGACATTGTAAAGAACAAGAGCTTAACTCCTATTTAGTTTTCAGACTAAAAACACAGGCTGAGACCACAACCTGCAGGACCACACAAATTCCATTGGCATTTCCTTGTGCCACTCTGGGACTTTGAAGGGACAGACACGTGTGAATAATCCCCTCTCTCCAGTGATAGAAAATGCGACGACTTTGGGAGCAGTCAATTACAAATCAGGCTGAGAATTGCTTTATTCATTCTAATCCAGGGTCTCTGAGGGATCTGTCAGCAAATTGCTGTGCCTGCAGTCTGGTTTATAGTGCCCCAGCTTCAGATTCCCAGCAATGATTCTAAGGATTCTCATGCCACACCTTAATGTCAAAAGATCAATATTAATCTCGTCATTATAATGCTGGTAAAGGTTGATGATATTGATTTCTTGTCCTTGGTGCCAAGGCATGTTGGGTTAGATACCACGTGGTGATTATCCCAGATGCAGAACTGCAGCTGCTGCCTCCTAAAAGTCTCATTAAGCAGCCTGAAAGGAGCTTCTCATTTGGGTGCCTCCAATGGTTTGAATATATCCCTGCCTTCTCCTGGGACTGAAGAAATTGGGGAATTCAGGTTGATATTCTCTGTTCAGAGAGTGGTGAGGCCCTGGCATAGAATGCCCAGAGAATTTGTGGCTGTGTCATCTCTGGAAGTATTCAAATCCATGTTGGATGAGGCTCTGAGCCATGTGGGATAGTGGGAAGTGTCCCTGGCCATGGCAGGAGGGTTGGAACTCAATGATCTTTAAGCTTCCTTCAAACCAAACATTCTGTTATTCTATGACTTAACTTCCCCCAAACTCTCCCTTTCTTCACCCAAGTGTTACACGAGCCAGCCATTCTGGCTGCCCCCTCTTAATGAGGGCACTTGGAAGGAGGCAGAGGCACAGAGAGAAGCCTGAAACCTTCTCCTTTCTGCAGTGGAAAACACAAACAAGGTGTCAAGGGCAGAGCTGGGAATGACAGAGGCAGCCTGGGTTAGCATCTTCCTGTACAGGGTGGGTGTGTCCAACAGCTCGGAGAAGGAGAGGACCATGGCAGGAGAAATGCCTGCTGACAACCTGCTTGTTCCCCAGCCTGCCTCAGAGGTGACCACACAAAAAACACTTCCATGTGGTTTTCAGCCACCTCTGCTCCCCTTCCAGGCAAAATCCACATCTCTGTGTGAAGAGGGATTGGCTGTGCCTAACAAAACCTATGGAGTTTTCGCATTAAATATTTGGTTTAATAGTGAAAAGGTGCTGCCTCAGGTGGAGTTTGCCTTTCTGGCTCTGTTTTCGGAGCTGTTTGTGGAGCCAGGAGTGCTGGGTGACACAAATTGTGTGGTGTCCTCATCAAAACTGCTCTGGGAGGGGACACTTGGCGCCTGAGTTGTCCTCCCAGGTGATTTTCTCTTTGTCCTCCTGGAAGAAATTCAGCTGAAGACAATTTGACTTCTCTTAGTGTTGTAAAGATGGGCATGTTTTTTGCTTTACAAAACCTCCTCAGTTCATCCTGCAGAAACAATACTGGCACAGCCCTGCCTTGCAGTGATCTTGCAACAAGAAATATGTCACAGCTCTTGGAGGAGTGAGAAACTGCAGTGTTGGGGACCGCAGGAATCCTTCAGCTGGAACAAGATGGAATTGCATGGGCTTGCAGAGCTCTGGGTGTTGCATTTCATGGTGCTTATGGGTTTATGCAGTGTTCTGCAAAGGTTTTATAGATGAAAATCATGGCTCTTCAAGCCAGGAAAGATGGAACAGAGAATTACTGAATTGTTTAAGTTGGAAAAGCCAACTCAGTCTAAGATCAGTGAT
Source organism: Ammospiza caudacuta (assembly GCF_027887145.1). NCBI lineage: Eukaryota > Metazoa > Chordata > Aves > Passeriformes > Passerellidae > Ammospiza > Ammospiza caudacuta. The sequence goes on from NC_080593.1 coordinate 152,973,948, forward strand.
TCTTAAGTTTCTGTGGTTGAAATGGCTCCCGAGGTTTTTCTCCAGCCCCACGACTGAAGAGGAAGTCGAGATTTGTCAGTTCTGCTTTTCAAGGTTGTGTATTTTTTCTCATCTATTACATTCTTTCTGTGACCTGCTGAGGTCTGTCCAGCAGGTTGGCTTGTGGCACATACTGACCATCCTTGGGGTGGTGTTAGCTTTTTATACTAAAAACTACATGTACTTTATTTACAATAATTTTCCAATACCTATCACCTATGTTAGACAGTCTGTCTCTACTCTAAACCAACCCAAAAGTGTCACCATCCCAGCAGAAGATGGAGCACAAGAAGAAGAAGAAGGACAGGACACGCCCAGATTCCTCCATCTTGCCTCTTGAACCCCCATTCTAAATGCCCAAAGTTCAACTTTTTCACCCTGTGACAAATTAACTATCATTCTACTTAAACTCTTGTGGCTTGTAAATCTTCACACAAAGTTGGTAATTTTTTTCCATGGGCTAAAATCGAAGGCACAGATGTTTTTGACTCTGTGCCAAGGTCTCTGAGCCCCTTGCCAGGGTCTCAAGTCATCCTGGGCAGCCAGAGGAATGTCCTGGGTTCTGACAAGTGAGTCCAGCCATTAACCCAGACTGCCAAGCCCACCACTAAACAACGTCCCCAAGAGATCATGTAAAGACATGAAAGGAAATTTCACAAATGCTCTCCTTTGACTGTCTTTTATGAAAATAGATAGTGATGCTGGTATCAGGGAAGGTTCCACTCAGCTTAGGCTGCACAGTTAGATTTGAATAGGATCATATATTCCTCACCATAGGGAGACACATGTGGATGAGCAAATCTGTCCCCCCTGTGCTTTGGGGTCTGCAGCAATGTGAAGAAACAAACAGTGCATGAACCCAGCTCTGGTGTGATTTATACAAATTCAGAAAGGTTGAGGGCGGAGAAGAATTTCATTCCTCCCTGGTGGTGCAGGCTGGATTTCTCCTCACAAGTCTGTTCTCTGATATTTTGCCTGCTCTGCTTTGAAATGAGTTAAGTGATTAGGCCTCTATGGCTTTCTTATGGGAATATTCTTCCATGGTTTTATTTGATCTCCAGTTCCAGACTAAACATTCCCTTTCTCATTTCCCTGCCCACCTCCCCCACCATTTCCACATAAATAATCTCTCTTTATCCCTAGTGTTTCATTTGCAGGGATTCACGTAATAAGCACAGCTTTATGCTGGGTTTCCTTGAAAGCTGCACACTGGCCTCATTTCCATCTTCCTTAAGTGATTTGTAGAGCAGAGGGAGATTGAAGCTGCTAAATGATTGTCCAGATTTGACCTCGTTACCTTCATTTGCAGGGACTGGGGAATGCTGTGGGAATCTGTGGCAGCTTTGGCCACTCAGCAGCTTTGAAAAAATCACATCATTTATTTGGGTGCCCAGAAAGGGGTGACCTGAGCAGATTTTGGCAATTTTGGTGGTGGGAAATACTGACCTGACCTGTAGCTGGCTGTGCCCTGACCACATCTCCATGAGGGAGAGTCACAGAGTAAAGTCAAGGTAGGAAGAGTCCAAGCAACTGGGAAAGTACCAGTGCCATCTTGTTGTCCAAATCAGGGGGTTTTTGGCCCAATATCCTCTCATTAGCAGTGGCTAACAAGGGAAAATAGCAGAACAAGACAAACACACTGCTTGAAAGGAGGTTGTGGCCAAGTGGGGCTTGACATCTTCTCCCAGGCAACCAGCAACAGGAAAAGAGAGAATGTGCCAAGAGAGATTCATGCTGGATATCAGGAAGAATTTACTCACTGAAAGGCTTGTCAGGCATTGGAATGGGCTGCCAAGGGAGGTGATGGAATCACCATCCCTGGAAGTGTTCAAGCAATTATTGGAGGTGGCACTGAGTGCTGTGATTTGGTCAGCAAGGTCAGGGGTTGGACTCAATGATCCTGAAGGTCCTTTCGAACTTTGCACAACTCAGCAGCTTGAAGCCCAGGGAACTTCTGGACAAGAGCTGCTGGCTTTGTATCTACTACCAATTATGGGTTTGTCTTTCATGCATCTCCCCAGTTATGTTTTATATTCATGGAAACCTTGGTGCTTTTTCCTGCTGTGAAAGCATTGCACCGTTTGACACTGCTCTGTGTCTGTAAATTATATCCTTGACTGGTTTTGCACCTGCCTCCCGCCCATTTCATTTGACACCCCTCAATTCCAGTGCTGGAAAACTCAAGGAGCAGTCAGTCCCTGGTTACCTTGCCCTGCAGCTCATGAACTTTTAATGCACATTTATAATTTTTCTCCCCTCACCCATCTCCTTTCCATGGAGAAAAGTCAAACAATCATGGAATGGTTTTGTTTGCAAGGGGTCTTGAAGATCGCCTCATTCCAAGCCTCCTTTCTTGTTCAGGGACATCTTCCACCATCCCAGGTTGCTCCAAGCTCTGTCCAACCTGTACTTGAAAACTTCCAGGGATGGGGCAGCTACAGCTTCCCTGAAAAATCTGTGCCAGGGCCTTACTGTCCTCATAGTAGAGATTCCTTCCTGTTATCTAATCTAAATCTACCCTCTTTCAGCTTAAACCCATTCCCCTTCGTCCTATCACTGCATGTCCTTGCAATGAATTATTATGCTTTTTAGGGAGCTTGGGGCGTTGGTTTTTATATTAATGTGCACAATCTGCAAAATAGCAAAATGTTTCATGGGATTTATATTGGAAAGGGCAGACAAGGAACCCACTGGAGCAACTCCCTTGTGCTGTTGTGGGTTTCATCTCATGGGGCACAAGGAGGGGACATCTCCCTGAAAGATTTCTCTCCTTTTTTTCCCTCAGAAGGGACAAACTGAATGTATGACTTTCCAGGGAATGATCACTGATAGGTGTAATAGAAGGATGTCTTCAGAATAACCCCTTCTGGACTTGCTCTTTTCCAGCACATTAGAAAGGAGAGTGATAAAGGAGCAGCTCCCTGACTTGTCCCATTGTGTAAAAAATTCAGGATTCAGATGGTGTAAGACAATCTCATTCTTGATCTCCCTTCAGTATCCTTCCCCACTATTTACATAAGAAATGACATTTTTCCCCTTCATTTGCTAATTGAGATGATTCAGAAACTGTGATATAAATTCCACTACAAATATTCCCAGTGGTAGCATACAGAGCTGTGGTGGGATTTTTGCAGTCTGGACATGTTTTTCAGACACAAAATGCCCTGACCTACTGAGTTGGAGACAGCTGCCAACAAGACGTGTCTTCAGCTGGGGTCAGTGAGAGGCTAAAACCAAAAAAGCAAAATCAGAGGTGGATGTGGAGTATCAGCAAAACCCCTTTTGCTTTATTGATTGTCTTGTGCAGATTCTTTAGTTTTTACTGTTGTCACTGCCATCTAATTTAAGGGATTGCTGTTAAATTAAGAGGCATGATTGACTGACTGTCATCTGAGACACATTGCAGCTGTCAGCTGTGAAGATAAACTCCGGATTGGGATGCTCATCTTCCTGAAGATCAAGGGTGTTTGAACGAGGTGTCTAAGTGGAGCCCTCTCAGTTAATTTGCAGTAGGAAAGACTCATTCGTTTTGCAATCTCTACTTAAGATTCAGAATGAGAAAAGCCAAATATGAGCTTGCTGGTTGATGTAAACCACCTCAGAATTTTCTCCATTTAACCAGAGAATTAAAATGCATTGGGTCAGCCTTGCATGAAAAGTAATTTTTTTAGTCCATGGTCATGATAAGAACTGACTGAGGAGGATCAAAACCTCTTTAGAAACTGGATTAAAGGCCTCCCTGAATGACAGGCACTCAGACCAACCACAGGCCTCAGATGCAAGAGCCACCTTCCTTAAAACACATTCTAGGAGCTTGGGCTGCTCTCCAAAAATAAAAAACACAAGTTAAACCTGGCTTTGTGATCAAGGTGACAGCTGCTGGTTGTGGTGGGAACCTCTGGAACCAGAGGCATGAGCCACAACTCCTCCATTTTAGGGAGATAAAGGGCAAAATGAGAGAATTCCATGGTTCTACAGGGCCATAGCTGAGAAAAACTTCACAAAGTGGGAACGGGTTGGGTGTGTGACCTTCAGAGGGTTCTGTGCCTTTGAAAAGCAAAATCCTGCACAGAGCAGTTGCAGCAGCCTCATTATTTGTGGATTAAGGACAGATGGCAACTCAACCCGCATCGATCAGCAGGAGCAGCAGTTTGCTGAGAGCTCATGGAACAGGACTCCAGGGGTAGCAAGGACTGCCTGCAAAGGGTCCCATTAACTTCAGAGCAAGCTTGCACTGCATTTCATGTGGATTCCTCACTTCCCAGTGTCAAAAAAAACCATCCAACCTCATGCTCAAAATGGAAGAAAGGGCAGAGCAAGAGATTGTGTGGTGGGCAAGTGGAGATGGATGTTTTATAGGGGGTAGGGAGTCCATGGGAGCTGTGAGGGATGGACTGAGGGATGTGCAGCCTCTGCAGGGATCACATCACACTTGCATCCCTTCTGCAGATTCTGCATTGTGCTGAAAGCATCTGTGTGACACCACAGCCATTGCAGATCATTCCACAGCCATTTTAGGTCATTCTTTTCACAGAACCATGGAATCATTAAGGTTGGAAAAGATCACCAAGCCCAACCACCATGTTCACCACCACCATGTCCTCAAGTGCCACATCCACACCTTGTCTGAGCACTCACAGGGTTGGTGACCCCACCTCTTCCCTGGGCAGCATGTTGCAGTGCTTAACAACTCTTTCTGTGAAGAAATTTTTCCAAATAAATAATCTAAAACTCCCCCTGACACATCTGAGGCTGTTTCATCCTGTCACTTGCTACTTGGCTGACACCTACCTCACTACAAGCTCCTGTCAGGGAGTTGTAGGGAGAGATGAGGTCTCCCTTCAGCCTTTTTCTCCAGGCTGAGCCCCCCTTAGCTCCCTCATCCACTCCTTCCCAGAAACCAGATGCAGCAGTGGGCACAAGAACCCTGTGTTTTCCTCATGGCACAGCATTTTCCCCCTGAAATGTGGGATAGGAATAACTTCATATAATAGACCCTTAACCACTTGTTTACAGCTCCACTAAAAAAGACAAATCACTTGAAGCAGTGAAGGACTAGACCCAGGAAAAGAAGGAGGATTTCAAAAGGTTTATCTGACAGCCAATAAACAAGATAAATAACATGCAGCATTTAATTTGTCAGGACCATGGTACTACCTGATGATAAAAAAGGACCGCTCCATAAAGTGGGGAATACCTTTGTCTTGGCTGTAAATGCCTGGCTTGATTTACTAAGTGCCCTGGTAGTTCTCTAGCTCCTCTTTAGCACTCACAAATGGGATGGAAACTGAGGACTGAGGAGAGGAAGGAAGTTATCTGAGCTCAACCTCATAAACTGATCTCATTCCAGTTAAGGATTTGAGATCATGAAGGTTTTTATCTTATTTTGCCTGGTTCTCCCATTGCTGAGGATAAGCAGAGTAAGAGTTACCCCCTCTGTTCTGGTCTGCTCTGCTCAGGTGAGACCCCCACCTGCAGAGCTGCCCCAGCCCTGGGGCCCAGCACAGGAAGGATTTGGAGCTGCTGGAGGAGTCCAGAGGAGGCACCAAGGGGATCAGAGGGATGGAGCAGCTCTGCTCTGAGGAAAGGCTGAGAGAATTGAGATTGTTCAACCTGGAGAAAAGAAGCTTTAGGGTTACCTAATTGTGGCCTTCCAGTACCTGAAGGAAGCCCACAAGGAACATGGAGAGAGAATATTTACAAAGCCCTGGAGTGACAGGGCAAGGGGGAATGGCTTTAAACTAAAAGAAAAGAGGTTTGGCTTGGATATGAGGAAGCAATTTTTGCTTATGAGAGTGGTGAGGTCCTAGCAGAGGTTTTTCAGAGAAGCTGTGGCTGTCCCATCCCTGGAAGTGTCCAAGGCCAGGTTGGATGGGGCTTGGAGCAAACTGGGCTGGTGTAAGGTGTCCCTGCCCATGGCAGGAGGGTGGAACTCGATGTCCTCTGAGGTCCCTTCCAGCTCAAACCATTCCATGATTCTGTGATTCTGTGATTTAAGAAATCAGAGACTGGCACTTTCATTATCCTCCCTCTTTCATGTAATGAGACCAGACAACATTAATTTCTCTGTGTATTTAGGGGATCATTGCCATAATGGGTCATATCCCAACATGCAGAACTGTTTGAATAATCCATTATCAAACTGGGAACACCGTGACAGCCAGTGAGTCTGGGCCCATATTCTGCTTACAAACACAATATAAAATAACTTCTAAAGACACTGGAGCAATTATGTATTTTGTCTCAACAAAAATCATCCCAAATAAATCACAATTCGAGCCAAGGCTGGCGTGAAACTGCTCTCTCCCTTCCCCAGCCTCACTCCTAATCTGCAAGAGAGTGAGATGGAAGACACACATCCTGAAAAGGGCAAGCCAGGAGCTGATTAACTCCTAAAGGTGTCTGGTTACAGATATCCTATTGATCAGCCCGAGGCTGTCATCAGGATACCTCTCATTACACTGATGGTTTCCCTTACAAAGGAAACACAATCTGTCTTCCATAAGGAAATGGAAGACAAGCCTGTGTTCCTGTGCTGTTTAGAAAAGTGACCAGCACAGAAAGTGACCTATGAGGGAAAGACAGTCTTCTTCAAGGTCAAGTATTTGTTTTGTGCCAGTAACAACTCCATCCTCCACTGTGTTGCCAGGATCTCTGGGCACTTTGCTGGCAAGTTCACTGCCCTCCATTTCCTTCCTGCTCCATTTTTCCATGTTATTCTCATGATTAAGAGTCTGAGTAGCTTCCATGGCCTTCCGCAGTGGAAATGTTGCTGAGCCTCTGTTTATTTTCACTTTGTCTTGGAGGGAGAAATTGAACCACAACCAGGCTGGAGGTAGCAGAGTATGAACTTGAGGGTTTTTGCTGTGGAGGTGGACAAGTGTTTGACCATCTCTGTGCAAGAGGGTGCTGATAATGTCCCTAAATTCTGACCTAACACCTAGTTGGGCTCTTTTTTCCAGACAAGGCTGGTGTCCTGTGTAGGAACCAGCAGAGCCCAGAGCTCATAGTACAGCCACAGTCTCATAAACAGCAATTCAGGAAGGCTGAGTCAGCTGAAGTTCATCATCTGCATCTCTCAATTCTCTGGCTGTTGGCAAGGGGGAAAAAAAAAATAGGGGAGTGTGGGTTATTTCATTTTTATTTTAAATACAAAAATTTTCCCAGTGTTTCCTGTCTTCAAAAAACCCTGCATCTTTAGCTCATTATCCTTATCTGTGCCTGAGCACAGCACAGAGCTGAATTCCCTGGACCTGAAACATCTCCAAGGGTAGCTGTGGGTAATGAGAGAATTCACAGCAGGAAAAGCAGCCATGTGAAAGTGGCCACCTCTGGGCTGAAGGGCCACCTCTGCTCCTCCCCATGAGGTGGACAAACGATGGAGCAGAACAGTGAAGCCAGGGCTTATTTCAGCAGATTTTAGATTGCTGCATGCGGCCGATGGGGAGCAAACTGACCACTGAGGGATATGACAGCTTATCCATCACCTGGAAGGACTGGATAACCCCCTGCTGACTTTTACAACCCAAAACTCAGCCTTTCTGTGCTCCCTGCAGGTGTTTGGACTGTGGGAGGCCAGCCAGATTCAGATGGTCTTCACAGTCCATCCTGCCATCAGTATTTATGGACGTTCCACCTGGGCCAGTTGCTCTTGGCAGGAAGCTGGAAAGACACAGGGTGGAGAAGGATGCAGAGGCTCAGAATTTCCCTTAAGCAGCAGGATCATCCTTGCAGCCAGGTGGTTTGGTGGATCCATCAGTTTTCAGAGCTATAGATTGATGTGGGGAAAGCTGAGCGTTGCTAACACCAGCACTGAGCATGGCCTGGGAGAGGAGCCAAAAATGCACCCTCATCTTGTTCCCTGTGGGTTCTACAAAGGGTGCTGGAGGAGAATGTCATTCCCATGTTATTCCTCCACCAAAGCTGTCCTTGAGAGCTGTGCCTTTCTGTGGCTGGTGGGGTCTGCAGTGTGGGGAAAGGAAATGTCTTTTTGGGGAGAACATGAGTGGTAGAACCTTATCCCCTCTCACCTTCCTTGTCTTCACATTGTGTGTTTGTGTGCTGGCAGAAGAGGAGGCACAACCTCACTGATGGTGGATTTGTACCTTGAAGTGGTTTTTGCTTGTGTCTTCTGGGGTTGGAAGCTAACAGAACACAAAATGGACAGCACAACAAAAATGGACATAGGGTCTTGTCAGGGGGGAGCTCTTTGCCACAGTAAGCACAGGAAGGGCAGGATTGGTTGGAATCAGAATATCCTGAGGTGGAAGGGATCCCGAAGGATCACTGAAGTCCAACTCCTGGCTCTGCACAGGGCAGCCCCAAGAACCCCACCCTGTGCCTGAAGGCATTGTCCAAACATCTCTTAAACTCTAGAAATAGGAATAACTGGAGAGAAGTCAGTGTGAAGTCAGGCAAGGCTTCCGCCTTCCTCTTCTTGACTTTCTGGGTGTCCTGGTTCAGGGCAAATTTTGGAGAGAACCTCCCATAGGGGCTCCTCTTGGAAAGCAGCTTCAGTCGGCCCCTACCTCCAGCTGGTCCAGGAAAAAAACCTCCTTGGAGAAAAGTGGAAAAAAACCTGTTTATTAAACAATAAAACCTAAACAATATTAAACAATAAAACCCCTTGCTGCTCCAAAAGAAATGACCAACTCATAAAGTCTCCCCTCCAGCGCTGGAAATGCCACGGCCCAGGCTCGGCCTAGTGGGCCACAGGTGGAGCTGCCGGTGCTCTACTGGGTGTTCAGTCAGAGCAGGTTTAAACAGCTCCAAAGAAAAGGGAAAAAAAGACCCACAGTGCAGGGAACTTCTTTGCCTCAGCTAGCTAAACTAACTAAAACAAAGGAGAACTCTGTCCTGATGTCTGTCCAGCCGCAGACAACACGATCCAGGAAGAGGAATGTGGAGGGGCGAGTGCAGTCTCTGAAAACAAACTGCTGCTTCTTCTCTCCCCCTTAACTCTTGGAACAAGTCTTAAAGGTGGAAAACTTATTATTCAGCATACACAGAACAAGATTATTGGGGATAAAAGCATCATATAGTGTCACAATCCATCCTTACGAACAGAGTTTGTGATGGTTTGTGGATTTGATCTCAGGATGCACAAAGAACCGACACGGTACAAGGGCGTTTGCAATGATAATCAAAACAAATGTACCTTTATTGAATGACCACAGCAAAATGAGATAGAGAGATTAAGGAAGAGAAAAAGATAGAGAAAAAGAGAGAGAGAGAGAGAGAGAGAGAGGGATATAGCTACCCAATGTAGAGACGAAGTCCTTTGGTCCAGTCCAGTCGAGGTTCCGCCTGTTACGTCAGGGAGATCTCAAAATCTCTAGCTAACTCAGAGGTTTTTATTATGATAATTCTATTGAAAATTGTGAGGGGGGAAACAGATACAATAACGAATAGATGTAACAGGTAGTCCATGTTCTCAGCAGTAAACCAGAGCCATTGTTTTCTTAGTCCAGTGGTCACAATATCTCATGCAAACATCTCGCTTTGGTCAGCTTGCCTCCCCCACACACCTCCCCCACCTGTGGGTTTCAGTCCCAGTCCTTGGAAGGAGCAGAGGGACCTTTTCACATGGGGGTTCCATGTCTCAGTCCTCGAAGGAGAGTTTTCTTGCATTTCAGTCTGTCTGTCACAGTGGTTGTAAAACAGGTGAGGGTCTTCTGTGGGAAACCACCCAGAACTCAGGAGAAGTCCAGCCAGGCCGAGAGGTGGGACAGCTTCCAAGGCTGTTGTTGCAAAAAGAGCATGGTGCCCCCTTCTTTGGGCTCAGTGTGACATACAGCAAACAACGCCTGTGAAAACAAATAACTTAGCACTGTGCTCTCAGGTCTCGGGGCCTTTGGCATGTGACTTTCTCCTACAGGGCTAGATGGGAGGGGGGGTCTTCTCTTCAGTGGTCCCCAAATGACAATCGTGAGGCAGATCAGGGAAAATTCAGACAGACTCTCACAATAGTCAACCCGGGACACTGGGCTAACCTGCAGTTTCCAGTCCCACCATTTTTAGAGACACCCCATGTGAAAAATGCCAATCACTTGTTTTTTTAAAATTTTAAAAGTTTAATAGTAATAAAATGGTTATAAAAATAGTAATACAGTTAGAGTAATAATAATTTGGACAACTTGAATTAGGACAATAGGAGACAATAGAACCAAAGAGTTACAGAGTTACAGAGGATTAACCCTTAAAAACAATAGCCTGTTGCATATTCATACACCTCTTATATGTTGCATAAATTCCATTCAAACAAAAGATTCGTTCTGGTCAGTGTCAACTTCTTCCTCCTAATCCTAAGGCGCCTTCGATCTTTAGCTAGGCAGGAAAAATTCAGTTTCTTCTGATAAGACAACAATAAATTCCTTTTCTCTGAAAGATTTAGGTGTCTTGTGGCTGCTATCTGGTGTGAGTGCCTCATTCCTTTCATAAAAAAATATCCCACTTACATAGTGTGACAGCGTTCATGGGGGTCTTAGGATGAGGGAAGAGATGAGAATGTTGACTTCATGTTTCAGAAGGCTTGATTTATTATTTTCTGATATATATTATATTGAAACTATGTTAAAAGAATGGAAGAAAGGATTTCATCAGAAGGCTAGCTAAGAATAGAAAAGGAATGAATAACAAAGGCTTGTGACTGACCAAGACAGTCCGGACAGCTGGACTGCGATTGGCCAGTAATTAGAAACAACCACATGAGACCAATCACAGATCCACCTGTTGCATTCCACAGCAGCAGATAACCATTGTTTACATTTTGGTCCTGAGGCCTCTCAGCTTCTCAGGAGAAAAAATCCTAAGGAAAGGATGTCTGTGATCACATAGTTCTTATTTTAACTACAGAAGTTACCTTTTAAATACAAGACTACATTTACCATATTATTAAAATGTTAATACAGCACTACTAATCAACACATCAAAATACATACAGTAAATATCTGCGTAGGGCCATATTTTCACACTTTTCACACCCCAGTTTTGAGTCTTGGCAGCTGGAACACGGCAGGCTCTGGGCTCTCACGGAGGCTGATGGGGCTTTTCTGGATCTTGCCCAGGTGGTTGGAACTCCTGGTCGGCTTGGGGCGACTGCACCAAGGACTGCGGGGGCGGCCTGCAGACCCGCATGCGCTCCTGCAAGCCCCTTCCCAACGAGGGCCTGGCCTGCGAGGGAGTGCTGGAGGAAGGACGGCTGTGCAATAGGAAGGCTTGCAATAGTAAGTGGAGGCATGTTCCCTTGCACGCGCGGCTCCCGGGAGGAGGAGGAGGATGGCTTCATCCCCATGGAGGATGGAGGGTGCTGCTGAGGCTCGGGGAAGCTGCCCCAGGGCTGTGTTGGAGCAGGGAGCCCAGGGGAATGTGTGGATTTGGCTGTGCATGGCCCTGCCCGTTGTCCCTGCCTGTCTCGCATGCACACGCACACGTGCTGGCACGGTCTTCCTGCACCTTCCAGGCCTTCAGCCCAAAGAATTTATAGGAATCTGTAAGCAGGCTTACATCAGGCTTTCTTATCCTGGCGCCACATCCTTACAAGCATTTTTTTTTTCAGTTCTCCCAAATAATTAAAGCTGAGAGAGATGTTAATCTTGCTTCTTAGTTTAGTTCAAAAGCAATGCCCCTTTCTTTCTTTCACAAATGGAAGCCCCTGGTGATAAGATGAAGAGAAAGATCTGGCTGTTAGACAGGGATTGAATGATGCAAAGACTTCGGTGTGTGCTCTGCTCTCCCCCTGTAATGCATCCTCCTTCCAGGTCCTCTTCTCCAGAGAACAGGCCACAGAGTGCCCACACCATCAGATACTGATGGGTTGAGCTGGTGAACCTCCAGCACTTTCATCCCCAGTTCTTCTACTTCTTTAAGCTGTGTTGGGAGGGGGATGAAGAGGCAAAGCCAACTGCAGACACAGCTCAGCCCAATAAATGCAAGCAAATGGCTGGTTATAATTATTCCCTTCTTTTTATTTCAAATTCAGAGTAGAGAATGTTTGAATAACTCCTCTGACTAGTCAAATAACTAAGGAAAGTTCAACTGTCTTCAAAGGCTGGGAAGTATCTCCTGATAAGGAGGAAGTTCAAATAAAGGGACATAAACATATTCCTCTAATAAGGGCTAAAATGATTTCATGCATTTTTTAACATTTCCATAAATTTAAAATATGTTGTAATTAGGCTTAGACATTTTTTTTCTTTAATGAAACCTGGTATATTGAATTCCATCTCCTTGACTAACAATTGCTAAATTCCCTCTGAGGTTTGCCCACCCCAGGGATATTTAATCCGTGTCCCCCATGCTTGGTGGTGACTTTGCAGTCATGACTCAGCTGTGGCTTGTGGCAGGGAGAGTAGGAATGCAAGGACCTGGAAGCTGGTCTTGAAAAAAAGTCCAGCTGTGGGATTATGGTGTGCCTGAGTGGAGTTGGAGGAAGGGCCACACCAGTCTTGGTGTGTGAAGGAAGAGATGGCACTGGGAGTGGGACAGGGGGATCTTCAGGGCTGGTCACTCTTTGACCATGGGAGCACATGGGACAGCAGGCAAAAAACCTCCTTAATGTGTCCCTCCTATGCTGGATAAACTAGGGGAGACCCAGTTCCCCAGACTCTCTTTGCAGGACATCCTTCCTCATCCCTAACCATCTCCCAAGCTGTCCATGGGACCTGTTTGATTCTTTTGCAGCCCTCTTGATGTGGTGGAGGGGGAAGATTCTGTTTTCCAGGGCCAGCCTCATCAGCACTGAGCAGGGGGTGTAACATCTTCCCTTGATTTTCCCCAGAAGCATGTTAGATCATTCATGTTAGATCTCCTGAGGTTGTGGTGGCAAGGAAAACCATCGAGGCTGGGTTGGATTTCCATGGCATGGAGTGCAGCAGTGAAGAATTAATCAGTTTTTACTCATTATTTACTTAACTTTTTCCAGACCACAACAATCAGTAAGGCAAATCCTAAGTGCAAAAAAACCTGAAGGGGCTATGATTCAATAGATTACTTCACTTGTCTTCCTGTCCTTTTTCCATTGCATTCCCAGCCAATTCCTCCTCCAAACTGCAATGAGATTAGTTCATCTCAGATTATTTGGAAAGAAGGAATTTTAAGCTAAGTGGAAAGTCCTAGTTTGGAAGGAGAACACACACACGGAGTTGGGCATCAGAAACTGATTTATTCCATTGAAATAAATTAATTCTGATTAATTGTCCCAAGACCCTCTTTGCAGACAAGCTGCTGAGCCCCATTTTGATGTTTTCATGCTGGAAAGGGTTTGAGGGGATATGTGAGCAATAAATCTTTCCAGAAGACTTCTCCATGCACATCTTGAGGTCTGTGTCCTACTTCAAGATAAATCTGTTCAAAACTGTTAACTTGGCTCTGAACTTGCCTCTAAGTGAGTCTGTCCCCGGCTGCCTTTGCCCAAAGAGATGCACTTTTGACCCAAGAAGGGTTTTTCATTTTCTTGCACGTATCTTTTCCTTCTCTTTACTTTGATCTGCACCAAAACCTAAGAGGATTTAAAAGTAGAATAGAAATCCTGTTTTAAATGTGTCACTGTTATTTTCATATTGACTTTTGCTCATAGATTTGTTAGGGATGAGTAGAATGTTCGTTCTTTCCCTGGAACTGTTATTATTCTAAGTGTTCATTATAAGCTCCAGTTAAATAGATTCTAATTATTTCTCTTTTTAATTAAAAGAATAAAATGAAGAAAAAGTAAAAAAAAAAAAAAAAAAAAAAAAAAAAAAAGGAACTGGCCAGGAGAACAACTTTATCTTCAATTGTTCAGCATTTAAGCAGCTTGTATAACACCTGACTAGCTCTTCAGGTATTGTGGAATAGCTGAGATCTTAATTTTCTAGTAGGAAAAAAAAAAGCAGGAAAACATATTTTCCTTGAACAAAGGGCCATCTCTAATCCTGATAAAACAGCAGAACAAAACAGGGATGAGTGCCCTGATATTTTCCTCTTTGCTGTGGAGGTAAATTGAAACTTGTCCACTGAGAAACTGCTGGCCAAGCAAGTTGGGTTAGAAAAACAAAGACCTTCAAAACCATCACCTTCAAAACAAGGATAAACCCATCTTTTTCCTTTCACTTCTCCTCTCCCACTTCTGCCAAAGTGGCTCAGAAGCTGATGAGTGATTAGCAAGGGTGTTTTAGCTGTTTAATTGGATCTCCTGCCTCTGGGGCAGGTTCTCAGAGTCACGACAGCTCCCTGGAGCTGCTGAGAAGAACTTTTGTGGAACATCTTCGAGGGTTTCATTGGTTGTTTTATTTTGCCAGGCCATGGCAAACATTCCAGAGCTATCTTGTCACAGAGCTCTTCCCCCAGGTGGACCTTGCCCAGGTCCTGCCATTTTCCTCTTCCAGAGCAGCCCCCAGGTGGGCTTTCAGCAGGTCTCAGCATGAAGGAGTGGGAATGGTAGGAGAAACCTCTCAGTTTTTCCAAGAGCTGTGATTTGTGCCAGCCAGGTCACCAAAATGTGGGTGCAGACACCTGGGCCCCAGAGCTGAGTCTGAACACGTTGCCTGGAAGACACAGAGGTTAAAATCAGTGCATAGGGGTGGCTGAATGACTCCACAGGTACCATTTTTATGTGGTCTTTGTGTTTTCCCACTCGTTTGGGCCACCATCTCAGCTGTTTCATGTGCTAGAGTCTCTTGCTTGATGATCTTCTGGCTAAATTTCCCCAGGGATACACACCCAAGCCCAACAGGAAGTGAGCCAGGTAAGTTTTCCATGGGCAAAAACAAAAGCTGTAAAATGCTGAGGAAAAACTGTATTGAAGACTCATCCCAGACTGGGAAGGAAACTTTGTCTGGTAACAGCAGCTTGGCTTAGGCAGAGCCTTTATTTGTGGCAGCTCAAGGAAAACATGAAGATTTTTTTGTGGCTGAAGAAAAACACAAAGTTTTTGTTGTGATTCTGATTTTGCCTTGATAAAGGACTTGGTGATATCCCCCTCTGCAGCACAGACAGAGGAGATTTCCTCCTTCTGTTGGATTTGGCTGCTGTTTTATAGAGAGAGGGGAAAAAATGCCAACCCATGTGTGGTGGGGGCTTGCAGAGGAACTTCCCAGGTCCACCCACTGTGGATGGAGGGGGATGTGCTCCAGTGGCTCTTTTTGGCTGCAGGGTTCTGGGTTTGCTCACAACCTGGCAGTCAGAGGGTCCTCACAAGGATGGACAACATCCAAACCAGAGGGGGAACATCACAGCCCCGACCCCAGGGTCGGAATTTAGCAGTGCTGGAGAGATATAAGAACAATCAGAGATGTGGGCAGTCTGCATTTATTCCTGGGGAAGGAGAACCAGCAGAGGAGCCAGCTGAAGTCCTGCCATCCCATCTGGCAGAGGCTGCACAGAACCATCCCTGACATTTATGGATATGCAGATTGGGAAGCCACAACTCCCCACGGCTGGGAAAGGGGTGACCACATCCTGATGTCAGGTGCAGGAGGGTGACCCTGGCACAGTCCTGGTGTTCCAGTCTGGATTTTCAGCTTCCAGCAGGTTCAGGATGCAGCACTTCAGCTGTTAGTGTTGTGAAGGAATGCTTGTTCCACATGACATTCCCAAAGCTGAGCCTCAGTCTCAGTCTCTGCCGCCACTGATTCTCATTAATTTTATTTTTTTTTGCTGCAGCCACAGAGCAGAAATATCCTGGGCATGTGTGGGAGCATCATTCCCTGCAGGCCAGGCTAGAATTCACTGCAAGCTGGAGGAGCTCCTCTCTGCTGCTGCTGCAGAGACTTTGGCCTGTCCCCCTTTTTACTGGTGGTTCAGGCATTTCATATCTGAGAGTCACAGATCTCCTCCAGTTTCCACAAATTTCAGATATTCAAATTGAAATGATTTGGGTGCAATTGCAATACATCCAGTGGCCTCCAAAATGTCCCTCTTCTCCATCCACTGAGACTTTGGGGTTTAGGGGTTGTCGGTAATTTTGTACTTTTCAGTTTTACTCTTTAGCAGCTGGTAGATGCTCCAAAAACTCCATAACCACCACATTTCCTTTCAGTTTTACTGCAGTGAAATTCACTTGAATGTTTTGGGTATTTTTTAAATAACCTCTTTCCACTTTTTGCTCTGGTTCCTACCCTCATTTCCACCATCCCACCTTGCCTGAATAATTTTCATGATCCTGCTATTTGCTTTGCCTCTCCTGTTTGGGGGATGAGTACAGGTTGTGTAGCTGTGGTGACACGTTTGGATGTTAAAACCTTGGCCCACAGCACTTCAAAGTCTCTGCCTTTATTTTATTTTCCCCTGGGTTGTGTTGCAGGGTGGTGTCTGACACATGGCATGTTCTCATTAGAAGTGTTGGTAACCTGCTTCCTATTCCCACTCCTGCCAGCACTGATCATCCTCCACATCCACACTTGAGCTGTGTTTTTCTTCAAAATCTCATCTACTTGCCTCTGCCTGCAGTTGAAACATCCCTGTTTGGTTCCAAGACCATTATCCCTCTATTCCTCCTGTTGGCATTGGAAAGGTGCTTGGGTTTTTTGTGCCATTTTCACTGCATTTTTCCAGCTGGGATGTAAATTTTGTCTAGGTCTTCTGTTAATCCTGGGATTACTCCTCTCCACTGACCCTGCTGTGGGAAAAAGTCTGCTGAAATCCAACCAGGTCCCCACTGCCTTTAGGTTTTGACCTCCACCCCATAAAGTTCAGGTGCCTACAGCAAAGTAGGACTTGCACCAAAACTTCCCCATGTTCTGAAGGGACCTGGTGTCTCCCTACTCTGTTTGGAACCAGGATTGGTTTGTGCATCTCTCCAGGGAAACTGTTCAGGTTAGATCTCAGCTGTGCTCTGTGTTAAATGGAGACAAACTGTTTTCTCTGCTTTTCCAAAGGGGAGGAAGGCTCCCTGCAGCAGTGGAGCTTCCCTGGCAGGGGGGAAGCTTGGGGGGAGCTAGAAGAGTTGCTCATTTAGCCTCTAGGCCTGATTGGCTTTAATTAGCATGAGAAATAACAGTGCAGACTTGACATACCTGTCAAGGAGCAAAGGAAATCATTCAGTCCTTCAAGACTGGGGTAAGTCATTAGGAGATGTCAGTGACACAGTCCCAAATAATTGCTGAGATGAGGTTCAGGGTGTTAGACTTGCAATTAAAACTTCTATTTTGCTCTTTTATCTTCCCTCCCCTCTGTGCTGCTTCCTATGTCTCTGTCCATCTGTGAACACTGCTTCTGGGATATTCAATCCCAGGTTTTCCCTGTCACCTTCCTTGCTTTGGGAAGGTGACAAAGCCATCCAAGCTCCACACATTTACTCCTTGATTCCCAGCCCCACTTTCTCCTCCCAGCCTAAATAAGTCTGTGTGAAGCCCATGGGATGTGATGCAGATGAAGATTTTGTGTGTTCTTGTGGTTTGTGAGATTTCATGGAGAGAACTTAAATTGGAGCAGATGAAAGTGTGTGGGCATAACCAGGAATGGGTGGTGGGGATGTGAGAAGTCCCAAATATGGGAATAAGTTGTCTCCTAACAAATTCAAAAAAATGAGTATTGGAAAACTACTTAGAGTTTGTCTTTTTTGAACTGAATCTCCCACAGGAAAGTCCCATGATTTTTAGCTATTAAAAGCAAAGGGTTTGAAACCTCTCTATTCCAGGAAGGAGCCAGGCAAAAACACGGTGTTTGCAGATTTCAGGATGTTTGTGGTCCTGATTTCAGGCTGTGGGTATCTTTCCCTAGAGGATGGCAGAGGGGTGACTGCCCCATCCCATCCCCTCCAGCCAGCAGCCAGCTGGTGCTGGGAACGTTTGGAGGAGTCCATGTGACAATTCCTAGACTCCTCAAGTTCTGCTTTACGGCAACTGTGATGGTATATAATGCAATTTCACAAACTCTCCCAGGATCCAAACTGCTGAATATAAAGCCTGGCTCCTGGCAGGGACTCTGAATCATTCCTCTGCCTCCTCTGCTTTCCCTTTTTGGATGGCAATAAAGACTCCTGCCACCACACTGAAGCTTCATTAACCTTTATTAATTTTCTCAGGGTTCCGGGATCAAATTTGTCACCATTTCAACCCTTGGCAGTTCATACTTCTTGAAAAGATGTCTGACTGTTTTGCCTCCTTGGGGGAAAAGATCTTCTGTCTGGTACTTGCTGTTTGGAAACAAATTGTCTGCCAGATCACAGATTACTCGGGCTCAGCTCTGCTCTCTGCTATTCTGTATGACTCCTGTGGAGTCAGCTGAGCTCTCCTAATTTACAGCAGGCACTCCTGGTAGATGGAATTTGGTTGTTATTGCTGAGTTGTTTCTCTCTTTGCTAGGAAGGGAATATGTCAGGGTTACAGCATGTCCAGTAGTACAGACAACAGAAATTTTAGTTTTCCCTCCAGCCAGTTCAGGGCTGATCCACGCAGGATGAAAATGAAAAGCTGGCAGAGCATGGGCTTGGAAGGAATAGTTAAATGCCTTTGGTTTACTGTGGATGCTTTATTTACTTTCTGAACCTCACACCATGGGCTCCACTGGGAGATTTTCAGTAGGACACAAGGGTCAGGAGCTTGTGTCTCACTGAGAAGGAAAAGTTCCCAGCTATAGCACTGTTGGTACTCTGCTGAGACCAGACTTTCATCTATCCTTGTTGCTGGTGGCAGGGTAAAGTCTGTGAAGGAGACATTCTATTGAGATATCCCTTTCCTTTCCACCTGCCCTCACCTGCCTGCTCCACTCAGTGTTTCCTGGCTCCTCTACAGGGCATTTTGAAGCAGGTGCTGGTTGCAAGGCAGAATTTCCCACCAAATCCACCCTGCCAGTTGCCACCATAAATCTCAAAACACCACTAGGGATGGTGGGATTCAGTGCCAGCACGTCTGAAGAGGATGAATCCTCCACAAGTGCAGCAAGGAGTGCAGACACCCTAGAAAACCACTGAAATTGATTAAAGACCAGACATAAGGGATCATAATCTTCATGGTCCCAAATCTTAGTCAAAATAAAGGGGTTGAACGACCAACCAGCTTGAGTCTTTCAGGCTGGTTTGGTGCTGAAACCTCAGGGAAAAGTGGTGGCCAGGGGTGCTGGGGTTGGAAAGCAGGTGGTCACATCAGGGGAATGTGGCAGGTGGCTGTTGTTAACGCGTGTAACCTTTGTAGTGAAAGATCTTGCAGAGTGAACTGAGGTGTATTTACATGACCCATTACCTTGCCATAGCCAATGGACGCTATAATTCCAGAAGCCAATCGCTGAGGTCCACAGATAACAGAAAGCGAGAGGACCCTGACGAACTGCAGCACTACGGGTACCCTGCACCTCAAATAGGTAAGCTCTGACCTCCCACAGCGGCCTCTGGAGCTGGGACACTGCTCTGCTCACTGCACTGCCCAGCTGGGCTGGGCTCTCTGCACTGTTTCAATGATTCCCTCCTTCCCCAAACCATCTCCTTCCCCCCAGGTCAGTGTGGGGGATGCTCCCCCTGTGTTGTCACACGCTGAGCCAATGGTCATCGTCCCCTGTGTTCCCATTCCATCACCCCGCGGGGTTTTGTGTCGTCACCATCGGCCAGAGAAGGCAAAAAGGGACAGACACAAAGCCCTGGCAAGAACATCCATCCCACAGAATGTTTTCCCATCACCCTGCCTACTTCTGAGTCACTGCTTTGTCTGAATTTTCCAAGCACACGTGGTTCTTGAAGCCAAAGCTGACCTTGGTGCAATGCAGCCCCTTTGCGGACGTCCATGTCATGTCTTCCCATTGGCTGTGAGAGAGGGTGAGCAGGGCTTGGTGGGGACAGGGCAGGATTGGTTTCCTCTGTCCCTGGGTCTTTAGTGATGTGCAAGGACTTGTCTCCAGTAGGTTCTGCAGCAGGACCTTCCACCCTTCTGCCACAGAGGGGAATAATGTGTAGTAATATCAGACAGCATGATCTGGGAAGATGGGGATGAATTTGACCTAGATGTCTGCCAGATCTGATCTGCCCCATCCTTGGAAGTGTTCAAGGCCAGACTGGAAAGGGGTTTGGGCAACCCTGGTCTAGTGGAAGTGTTCAAGGCCAGACTGGAAAGGGGTTTGGGCAACCCTGGTCTAGTGGAAGCTGTCCCTGCCCATGGCAGGGGTGTTGGAAGTAGATGATCTTTAAGGTTCCTTCCAACCCAAATCATCTTGTGATTCTGTGATTCAGTCTGCAAAGGTTTTGTGCTCTCCCTTCATGCCTGTGTGTCGTGGCAGGATCTCAACACATCAGGGGTCTCAGGCGAAGCACAGTGTGCTGAACCTGGCCACAGGTTAAAAATCACTGCCCAGTGACCTTGCCAGCATTTTGTGCTCTAGAAAGGCTTCAGAGAGGTGATTTGATTAGAAGTGAGAGAGGGTCCTATTCTGGTGTGGGTTACCTGTGCTCCACCCAGCCCAGGAGGACTTGGCCACTGTGCAGCATCCAGAGTCTGTGTGGTGTGGAGTACCTGGGGGTGACTTGTTGGGGTTGTGGTTTTCAACACAGAGCAGGGGTCAGCCTCAATTCCCTCTCTACCCTGCACACACTGCTCCCTCCACTGAGAGCAGCCCCACTGCCTGCAGGATGGATCCCTGGAGTTTGGTAAAACCTGCAGGAGAGGGAGGACTTTTGCACTGCTACAACATGGAGAAACTGAGCTTAATCTCTGTCCAAATGAAGGGAAGGCACTTCAAGGCAGGCCTCTGTTGCTCCTACTCTGCCTGATCCCAGGTGCTTCCCCAGAGCTCCTGTTCCAGCCTGTAACTCAGCCAGCAGGTTTATAGTTTGGCCTTTCTTCCTGCCGTGCAGCTGGGTGCTGGAGCTGGGTTCAGTGACATCTCTGTCACCTCTCTGCCACTGTGGCCACCGCTGTAGCATGGCTGGCTTGGGCTCTGTCATCCCTGAGGGCAGCATGGGCTGGGAGATGTGCATTGTCCTGCTGCAAGCTTCCCACATCCCTGTGGCTGTCCCAGGCTGGAAGGAAACCAGGATGGAGGAGATGTGGACACAGGGGGTGCAGTCCACAAAGGGATTAGAGGGAGTTTTTTTAGCTGAGGATGAAGAAGCAAAGCCCACAACTTCCCTTTGGGCACAGATTGTAGGGAATGAGACATTTCACAACTGCTCAAGACCTGGGAAAAGATGAAATACAGAAATCAGCTGATGCCATCTCATAAGGATGAGAGGATGGCCTTGGCCAGCTGGAGAGCAGCATTTTCTCCTGCCAGCCCTTCACATTCCTGGTTCCCAGGTCCTGTTGGCCCCCAGGCTGTGGCAGGGCTGTGCTCTCAGCCAGGGTGCTGCTGGCTGCCCATGTGCCTCCCCCAGCAACAGCACAGGAGCCAGATCCAGCCCAGCAGGTCCCTGGCATGGGCTCTCCTGGCTCAGGAGGACTCTGCCAGCAGCAGGATGTGAGCAGAGAGAGGCACATGGGGAGATGTCAGACTGACAGACCCCCAAACTGGAAGGGCTCCTGGCAGAGGGATGGCAGGGATGTGCTGCTCCATTAGTGCTGAGGGAAGAGTAGTCATGGAGCAGCTGCAGGCACTGATGGGGACGCTGCAGCCAGGAGCTGGAATGATCCTGGATTGCAGTGCCAAATCCTTGTGGATTAACACCCAGCCTGTCTCATTCTGCAGCACCTGCTGGACCCTCTCCATCTGCTGCACCTGGATCTGTAGGAGCAGCAAGGGCTATTTTTCCACTTAAGTGGGGTAGAGACCCCTGAAAAATCATTTGGGACATTCCTGTTAGTCCCCAAGCTACTCTGGGGCATCACAGGACTAATCAAAAGTCAGCCCTGCTGCCTGCAGGCTCTGGTGGTGATGCTGGGCAGGGCTTGGCCCCTTCTCCTCTGGGGATAAAGAAAATATGGCTGAAGCCACTCTGCTATGAACACAGCCTGAAAAAGTTTGGGCTGTTCAGCCTGGAGAAGCAAAGACTCTGGGGAGAATTTAGAGCCCCTTCCAGTGCCTAAAAATTCTCCAAGAGAACTGGAGAGGGACTTTGGACAAGGGCATGGAGTGACAGGACAAGAGGCAATGGATTTAAGCTGAAGAAGGGTAGATTTAAATTCAATATTAGAACAAAAATCTTCATTATGGGGATGGTGAGACCCTGGCAGAGGTTGTTCAAAGAAGCCCAATCCCTGGAAGTGTTCAAGGCCAGGTTGGATGGGGTTTGGAGAAACCTGGGATAATGGGTGGTGTCCTTGACCATGACAGGGGGTTGAAATAAGTTACCTCTAAGGTTCCTTGCAGCTCAAACCATTCCATGCCTCTATAATCTCTGGCAGGTTGAATTACAAAACAGCACTGAGCTGGACTAGGCAGCTTTCAAATGGCAGACATCTTGCCATTCTATCAAAAACCAGAGTCAAAATCCACTTCTGGGATGAATAATTGCAATATGCTTCACTCAGTAATTTGCATTTGCTGCCATTTGACCCAGAGGAGTGCAGAAATTCTTCTCACTCGCAGTTTTGATGATGGGTACTATTGTGTTTCTCTCAAGTAGAGAATGAATTTGTCTCATGCCTGAGAGTGTCTCAGAACTGGGTCTTGCTTGGTTTGAAAATTAGTTAAATTTGTGCAAGGTTTGAGACTAGGCTGGATGTAATGTCCCAGTGGACTGAGATGAATTGCTTGGTTCAGAATGACACCAAGCCCAAGGGAGTCACCAGCACTTAGAAAATAAACTGTATTATGGGTTTAAAAGCCAGGGATTCATGCAATGTGAGGGACCATAATTGAGGAGATTTACCTCTAAGCACAGCTATTTCTGCTGTGAAAGGGCAAAAGCCATAAATAATGAAGAGGAAAGAGGCAGGAGAGGTGGGACTTGGTTCAGAGATGCCATTCATTCCTCCAGTGACACAAGAACTCTTCTGAATATGGAGATTGCAAAACCTCAGCCAGGTCTGAGAGGGAGGTTGGTGGCATGGTGGGCTCTTCACACCATGAGCTGCTGATGGAGGAGGTTCCTGTGTCTCTGCAGGCTTCTCCTGTCCCACCTCTGGCCTCCCAGAAAGATTTTGGGACCCAAACTTGGAGTGTTTAACCAAAATCCCTCAGCTGCCTGCCCCCGACGGACTGAGTGCTGTTGGGTGCAGAACTGAGGGTGTTGCTCAGGGTGGATGGGGAAATGCAAAGGCACCAGGGGTTCATGGAGCATCCAAGCCAGCAAGGGAGAAGGAACGGTTGGGATCTGTGTGCCTGAAAGGGATCTACTGGAGTCTGGGATACTCTGGATGGCAAATGATGAAGTGGTGGTACCATAAATGTAATTTACTGGAAGTGAGCTTGGAGCATGGCAGGACTCTGGCTCTGGAAAATTGCCATGGAAATGCAAATCTGTCTCTACCAGGAGATCTGATACTTGTGAAACAGGATATGGGACTGATGTTTTCCTGGAGCCTCGAAGCCTAGAAACACACAATGTCTCCTACACATCCCAGGGAAGGACCAGTGGCCCATAACTTTCATCTAACTGGAGCCACCTGGGCAGAATAATGAAATAAAACACAAAAGGAAACATTTTTGAGCAACTTTGGCTTAATGAACAACAGCAGTTGCATCTCATGATAATCATTGCAATGGCGCAGATGAGGCAGGGAAAAGAAAGATTGATCCTCACCTCCACCTCTTTCTGTGTCCAGACAACAAATGTTAATTTTACAGCAAAGACAGGTTTTCCTCTATACTTTTCCCCCTCAACACATATTAATTCAACAGACTTCAATCAGTGGGTGTATTTTTAAATCCCAGCTGCCAGAATGACAGGAGACATTCAAAGCAGATGTGCTAAAAAGCATGACACAAAGCAAACAACATGGATAAATACC
The DNA here is from genome assembly GCF_027887145.1 of Ammospiza caudacuta. Taxonomy (NCBI): domain Eukaryota; kingdom Metazoa; phylum Chordata; class Aves; order Passeriformes; family Passerellidae; genus Ammospiza; species Ammospiza caudacuta. The sequence goes on from NC_080593.1 coordinate 152,997,776, forward strand.
CAAAAAATCCCAAAGAGCAGATTGATGAGAGCCACAAATGCTTGAAATTTCATTGCACGTGGAAAACAGTAGTAAATAAATATAAATATAAAAATAAATAAATTTTAAATTAAATATACTACCCCAAGGAAAAACCCAGATGTGAACAGTTTTAGGCAATATTAGGAAATTTGGTGGTCACCAACCTTTACAGCCCCCACCACAGTTCCTGCTCTCACATTTTCATGCAGCTGGTTTATAACTCTCACTGAGATCTCCAGCTGCAGAGTTTCTTTCCTTCTCCATGTTGCAGACCCAGAATTTAATGCAACATCTTCTGACCAGCTTTTTAGGGAAAGGGGTGGTGGTGTGGGGTAGCACATCCAAGCTCCCTGGATGACCCTTGGAGTCATATTTACCAGTGCTGTGATCCTTCATATCACCCACGGTTTGTCAAATGCATCCTTTTGGGATGAGACACAGGGCAGTCTGAGGTTCTGAAGAATTTGTCACAAGAAGGGGTTGTCCCTCTGTTATGCTGGTTTATTTTTTGCCATATGACTGTGTTCTATACATACCAAATATTACATTCCAGGTTTATTATGTGTAATTACTAGCAATCCATGAAAAATCCAAAAACCCAAACAATGCATGGCTTGGTTAAATAGAACAGAGCTAGCTTCTGTTTCCATATGGGGAAGAAAAGAATTTTTCTTCAAGGGATAGAATATTGACTGTGAAAACTAATGGAAAATTATCCTTTCCTTGCTCATTTCACACTTAGGGTGACTTATTTGGAGGTTGTGGCTGCTGAAACAGCCCCAGCAGGAATATTAGTGACAAAGGGAATACATCTCAGTGCTCTTCACTCCCATCAGTGGGATATTTTTAGCTGCTTTTCCAATGCTGCCCCATCAGATAAGCAGTTGATAGGGACTGTGTGATGCCCTGGAAGAGTCATCCTTGTTCTGTATCACATGCTCACAGCAGATCTCCACAGGTAGAGGATATGCCAAGAAAACTTTCTGGGATTTCATCAGCTGACACTTCTTGGGCACCATCACCTTCTACTTTGTCAACTGTTCCTCTGCCAGTTTGTGCAAAGGCAGGAAAAGGGGTTGAACACTTAAAAGTGGACAGTTTATGGATACATATACTCTGTCTAATCTCTGTTGGTACAATCTCTAAATGGAAGTTCCCTATCCCAGCTCACAAGGTTCTGGAGTGGCTCCACCACCTTCAGTGGTGGAGTTTGCCCTTCCCAATGAACTGATGCTTCCATAGCATCCTTTTTCCTTTTTTTTTTTCATAATTTGTGTGTCCCACAGCTCTACACAGTACCCAAACAACCCCCTTTAGCCCATTCTCAATCTCACATTTTCTCTCCAATGCCCTCACACCCTCCCACCCATCTTTCACCCCATCTGCAGGACAAATTGCAGTCTCACAGATCCCACAGCCGGCCGAGCATCACTTGGAAACCTCTTCCCTGGAGATGCAAGGATGCCAAAGATCCTCACCTTGTGTTCCAACCTCTCCAGGTGACCCTGCAGCAGAGGAGTGGTCCCCATGGAGCGTGTGCTCAACCACCTGCGGGGAGGGCTGGCAGACCAGGACCAGGTTCTGCGTTTCGTCTTCCTACAGCACCCAGTGCAGCGGCCCTCTCCGGGAGCAGAGACAGTGCAACAACTCTGCTGTGTGCCCAGGTATTGGTGGCCAGCAGGGGAGGGACATTGGCTACCTGTGGTGTCTCCACTGTGATATTTCAGGGAGGCCCCGGTACAGGTTACCAAGAGAAGCTGTGGTTTATCCATCCCTAGAAGTGTCCAAGGTCAGGTTGGATGGGGCTTGAAGCAACCTGGGATAGTGGGAAGTAGGTGGAACTTGATGATCCTTTGTGGCATTCACATTCTCTAAACATGTTTTTTTTTTTTTTGCTTAGGGTTTTTCTCCTGAGAAGCTGAAAGGCAGCAAAAAGCCTTAGAGAAAGGAAAACCAGTTTTTATTTTATTTGCTTCTCCTGTGTTTTGCTCATGTAGAATGTGTTTGGAGATTGTTTACTTAAAGTGATTACTTGATTCGACTCTAGTGTGAGTTGTTTTGACTCATTGGCCAATTAGGGCCAAGCTGTGTCAAGATTCTGAAAAGAGTCACAATTTTTGGTTATATTTTAGTATTTAGTAATTTTTTTATAATTATTTTTTAGCATAATATAGTATAACATAATACAGTATAATAAAGTAATAAATTAACCTTCTGATAAGATGGAGCCCTCCTCATCATTCCTCCCAGACATCAAGCAAGAATATTACAATAATCTTTCAGTTCCTTTCCATTCCAAACCATTCTATGATTCTGCAATTCTTGGAGGGAGATGGTTTTTATTCCCTGATCCTTCTCTTCATGCCTTAAGGCCTCATACAGAGACTCTTGATAGACCAAGCACCACAAGATGGGCACCTGCTTTACATGGTGTGGACAATACCATGCTGTCTGAAGTCCAACTCAGTACACCTGCAGGCAGGTGCCTTTTGGGGCATTTCCAGGTCAGGAACAATTTTGGTGAAAAAAAAAATGGTGAAAAAATAAAAGTCCCTCTCCATCTTTCTTGTAGGCTCTTCTGAGGAGACTGGAGCCTACAAGAAAGATGGAGAGGGACTTTTTAAAAGAGCATTTAGTGACAGGACAAGGGGGAATGGCTTCAAATTGAAAGAGAGTAGGTTTAGATTGAATATTAGGGAAAAAATCCTCCCCTGTGAGGGTGGTGAGGACCTGGCACAGGGTGCCCAGAGAAGCTGTGGCTGCCCCATCCCTGGAATTGTCCAGGGCCAGGTTGGACAGGGCTTGGAGCAGCCTGGAATTGTGGAAACTGTTTCTGCTCATGCCAGGGATTTGGAAGGAGATGAATTTTGAAGTCACCTCCAACCCAAACCATTCTAGGTTTCTATGATTATTTTGAAGAATTTTGCTGTTAAGAATGTTATTCATTTCTCCTGACCAGTAATATCTTTGTTCAGAAACAATTCTATGATGGTGAAACCACCATCCATGGTGAAATGATCATCCATGTTCCTTCCTGTGTTTCCTCCTCTGGTTATCTCTTATCATGCAAGATGCCTGGTGAGAATTAGTTTTTAACCCCCTTTCCTGAAACTGGGGCACCAATCACTATTAACAACTGATGAAGGACCAGAAAAGTCCCTGTTTATTTGTTTTTCTTCTTTTTCTGAAGGATTATTGATTTGGCATTAGCTTCTCTGGTAAAGCTGGAAGGGATGAAGTCTCTTTAGAGAGATCAGTGCATTCTTATAACATTTGGCCTCTCGAGATTATAGTGACTAAAATTCCATAAATAACTTGGCCAGATTAGATTAGATTAGATTGGAGAAGATTAGATTAATATAGATTAGAAGGCTAATTAGATTAGATTAAAATCAATTAGATGTCTAATTCCAGGACCTACCAGTGATGTCCTGAGCACTGTTGGAGGATGTTGCCCCTTCCATTTTACCGTTCCAGGTCTCCCTAACTTTGCCTCTGAGGTGTTACTGACCTATGATAATAATCAGTAGACAGACTGCAGCTTTTCTGAAAGCCTTAAAATGTTGTAGTCTTTGAGGATTCGATGAGAAAATGTTGGGAGGGAGGAAAAAAAAGAAGGAATAAAATTATGGTGATGATGCTTCCCTAAGGGTAGTGGGGTTTTATTCCTTTCTAGCTAAATCCATCTTTTGCTTAAAAAATGCCCCATTGACTCAAAGTTCTGAAAAATTAAGATCAGCTAAAAGTGCATTTTGGTTTATTTCAAAGACTGGAAAGCAGCAGACACTTGGTGTTGATAGCAAAGCATAAGAAATTACTTGATGTTCCTCTTGCACATTTTGGGTTGGTTTGTTCTCCAGCTTCCCACACGCTGCTCATTCCGGGTGGGAAGAAGCTGTGCCCTGTGGGCTCCCTCACTTCCTCAGGCCTCCTGTGGGAAAGAAAAGTCACTTCTTCTGCTTCCCTTGCAGTGCATGGCACCTGGGACGAGTGGTCTCCATGGAGCCTGTGCTCTTCCACCTGTGGGAGAGGCTACAGGGATCGGACCCGCACCTGCAAACCCCCCCAGTTTGGTGGGAACCCCTGCGAGGGCCCAGAGAAGCAAACCAAGTTCTGCAACATCGCTCTCTGCCCAGGTAGGGACAGTGACAGATCTGAAAGCTCCCCTCCAGCAGGTGTCCCCAGCTTGGTGTCTCCCTCATGGCTCATCAAGGTCTGTAGCTGACTCCAGAGAAATTCTGAACTACCCCAAGGAAGATCCTGAGGAAAGGATTCATGGAAGAAGCAACCTAGAGATGTTTTCTGGGGTTGTTCAGCTCAGAGATGTCTCAGGTTCAGGTTTGCCCTGTGAGATCTCTTGCAGAGGACACCTTACATAGGTTGGATGTGGCTGCCACTCCTATTTCCAAGAACATCTTAAGCCTCTCACCTGTTCCCCCCACTGAATTGTTTAAAGTTATTTTGCCTGACTGGGTCTGTTGTACTGGAATTAATTAATAGTTTTACTTGTCTGTACATTAATTCTGTATAAATGCAAGTTTTCTCTGTGGCTGATCCTGCTCTCGGTGGTGAGATAAAGTAAGAGACTCCTAGTGGCTTCCAATGCCAAATTTAATCTTTTAATCTTTTCCCTGCCCCTGAATTTCACTTCCAAATGCCTCTCCTCGAGTTTTACTTTGAAACATCAGAAAGAACCTCAAGGTGAAATTACTTTTACCACCTGGATGTCCACTTATGTTCCGGAGGCTTCTTTCCTCTGACAGGCCCTGAGTTTACCACAGAGTCCCCCTTAATTTAACTCTGGGTATCCTGGTGAACACAATCTGAACACGAGCGAGCTCCCCAAAACTCCCTCCCTATCCCTGGATAATGTCAACTGACATTTTTCCAGTTTAATGAGAATCATTATGAGACATTATTATGTCCCCAGAGGAGGAGAGGGATTGTGGGAGGGATGAGAACTTTGTGAAAACAGTGAGAAGCCTCCTGGCATTTCCCATTGAGTTTTCACTCCAAGTAACTATCCTTGGATATTTGGCTGCTGTCCAGAAGACTCTACTTGGAATAAGAACCTCCCAGACACCAAATTGACTCTGTCATAAAAAGACAAATTTAAGAAGTCAGAGCTGGCATTGCTTGGGCAATAAAGCATACCCTGAGTTAACATTGATCCATAATTAATTTAAATACAAATAAATACGGGACCAAAACAGCAGTGGAAAAGACAAGCAGCCCAACTGCAAGGCTTCAGCTCTAATTAGTGCCACAAAGGCAATCAGCGAATTGGCAGCGCCAAATGAGAGCGGCATTGGGGGAATTATTGAAGCACAACAATGGGTGTTTGACACCCCAGACACTCTCAGTGTTTATTACCACCCTGCTCTGAGGATTTGTGGCTACAGTTGATAAAAATGCTCTGCTGCAGGAACAACAGAGCCTTTGTTCCTCCTGAGACGTGGAGGAGCAGGGTAAGCCCCACATCCTAGGCCACAGGCTAGGCCCCAAGTCCTTGGAAAAGGGAAAAAGAAGGAAAACAATGCCTTCACCACAAAATGAACATTTTTGAGAGACTCCCACTGTGGTGTGACCATGGCACCAAGCAGTCCTTGGCAGTTTCTGTGATGGGAACCCCTCAGCATCCTGACCAAGAAGCATCTTTGCATCAGTGCAAGGTGCCTGGAGGGGCAGCACAGCCACCCTTGTTTCCTCTTTTTTAAAAACGTTTCTGAAATTACAGCTTGTGAATAACTACAAGGAAATTGTAGTTCCCAATCCCCTGCTGAACGACCAAATTATGAATTTGACTCCTTTATTTTGCCATCTCCAAATGCTTGCTCTCCTGATAAGCTGCCAATCATCAGCAGCAGGGATGGTGTTGGAAAAATGCAAATCTTTTTTTTGATAAATGCAGTTTTTTGGTAAATGTCATTGAATGTGGTGAACGCAGTCTCGCTTTGCCAACACAGGGAAATGTTTATGAGGGGCAGGCAGCATCATTATTAGGAAGAAATTCTTCCCTGTGAAGGTGATGAGGCCAGAGAAGCTGTGCCTGCCCCATCCCTGGAAGTGTTCAAGGCCAGGTTGGACAGGGCTTGGAGAAACCTGGGATAGTGCAAGGGGAGTAGAATTAAATGATCTTTACCTTTCCAACCCATGCCATCCCATGATTCCATGATTTTATGATCAGTCCATGGAAACTTAGCAGCACAGCCTTCAGTCAGAAATGCCACGCTAATTTATACCTGGTGGGACCTACTTGGTGGAGTTTTGGATCATTTCCAAAGAATAATCACCTGTCAAACACTGTGTTTCACATTTTCCCTCATTGGGATTGATAGGCACTGGCACGAAGCCTTGAATTTATGCACAATAAAAGCATAAATGGTTGGATTGTTAAAAACAAGCACCTTTTGGAGATGCATTTATGCCTGCCTGATTTTGCACACCTTGTGATCCCCCTTGAGTCAACAGTTGCTCATTTGGATGCTTTTAACATTTTTTTTTAACTGAGTTTGCAAACAAAAACTTCTCAATTGCAATGGGGATTACACAGGGCAGATCAATTCCTTGCAGATTACATGGGGGACCAGTTGGAATTTATTTTTCTTGGACAGACAAGCAAAGCAAAAAAAAAACAAACAAAAAAACAAACAAAAAAACAACAAAAAATGAGCTGCAATGTTATTTAAGCCAGAATTCAGACTTTTCAGAGATTCAGGTTGTTTTTCCCAAGTGAGATCTAGCAGCTAATTAGATCTAAACAGGGCATGATGACCACTGTTAATGAGAAAAATGCTTCAGGAAGAGCAGACTGGGTGATGGATCTGTTGATCAGGGACCAATTAGGGTGTAACCACCACACTGGGGAATGCTTCAGTCCACACCATGATAATAAGATGTATTCCTGTTTCTCTCCAACCCCGTCCCTATCATCTTCCTTGTCCCTCCCTCCTCTATTTAATTATCAAAGACACTGCTGGGTGAAACATCTCCAGCCTGTCAGAGTTAATTCAGCTGTAAGAGAAGTACATTGACCACACACACTCACCCTGTTCCCTGTCCTCTGTTGGAACACACCTTTGCTTCCACATTTCCCAGCCATGGAATGGTGGATTCCTGTCAATAACTGTGATTCGAGTTTCTGGCTGTGCTTTAATGAAAAACAGAGAATTTGCATGCTTGAGAAAGTTCACTCTCCACAGATTCATGCACTGCTCTGCTGAAAAATGGGCCCCTTAAAAATGTCCTGATGGCTCCAAATAGGAAATGTCACAGTAATGTAGTGTTCCCTTCAAAGTGTTTAGTGAAAACATGAGCCACACTCTCTGGTGTGATGTTGTGTTGTGATTGGCAATGTTATTAGTTTGGACTTTCATGTCGGATTATCAACAATTTCAACTTCTATGGTATTACGTGGAGTGCGGAACATTAAAATGTTACCGCACATTAAAATGTTACTTGCATCCTGTGGGACTCTTGGAGGCTTCAGAGGATCCCAAGAATCCCTGTTGCCACAGTCACCTGAACTTTTTTTTTATAATCTCTGCCCTCTTTGAAGTTCTGTGGCTCTGGTTTGATCTCCCCTCCTCGCTCCCTGCTCAGCAAAGGCCAGTGGCTCTGACCACGCAGCTCTTCCCAGAGGGAAAGGTCTTCACATTCCGCTCGTTTTCTTTCTTTGGGCCACTCAGTGGACGGCAACTGGAACGAATGGTCGAGCTGGAGCTCGTGCTCCGCTTCCTGCTCCAACGGGACCCAGCAGCGGACGCGGGAGTGCAACGGGCCCTCCTACGGCGGAGCCGAGTGCCAGGGACACTGGGTGGAGACCCGTGACTGCTTCCTGCGCCAGTGCCCAGGTGGGTGACAATGCCTTCTTCTTCCTCTTGGCCCATCTTCCTCTGCAATCCCAGTAAAATGTTTGTTTGGGGAAGACTTGCACCCGTTCCGGCGCATCTGGATCATTACAACAGACTGTGCCTGTTGGTTTTTGGTTTCTTTTTTTGTTTTTGTTAAGGTTGGGATTGAAAGTGCTCAAGACGGTATTTTGTGTTCAGATTTAAATGCTTATTATTTCTTATAATCTATATTACATTTTAGATTTCTTATAATCTATATTATAGCTTATAATTATATAATATATATATTTAATAATAGCTTATATTACAGTCTTACAAGTTGTGAGTTTTACAGCATTCCACTAACTAGCTATAAAATGGTTAACTATCTTTTTTTATAAGGTTTGTTAAGGTTAAACTATCTAATTAAGAAATTATATTTAAAGTATTTTCACTTTTAACCAATAATTACCTGAAGTCTGCAATGTGGACTTTTCTAATTATAAAATACCACCCAAACCCATGAAGAAAAAGGTGAAGAAGAAGGATTAGCTACTGTTCTAAAGCAGGGACCTGCGCTCCTCAAGACAAAAATCTCAAAACTCTTAGTATCCAAAGTTCCAACATATGCCAGCCAAAATCCATTGCTGGCAAATGTTTCAGGAGACCCCAGAGAGGTGAGTGATTGCCCACAGGGAATGTGTCTTTCTAACCTTAGATATCAGCTTTTCAGCATGATCTTAAAAAACTCCAATGAAAATATCAATGAAACCCTTCCCTTGCCTCCACAGGACTTCAGCTTTCCTCCTCTTTTTGTTTTGGTCCTCTCCTCCCACCATTTCAATGTTCCCAGTCATATTTCAAGCAAATGGGGGATCCTCCACTGTCTCTCAGCTTTAAACTTTATCAGTGAGAAAGGTCTGTCACAATAAAGCCTTTGTTCATGTCTGTGTAAGATTTGTCACTTCACTTACCTGTGACTTAATAATAATGACAGCAATAACAGTAATAATAATAACAACAGTAATAATAATAAAAATTCCTACTGGAATTCATCCTGATCTACCTATTTCTTCAGAGGATCCCTTTACACTCTGGTAGCACCATTATTTGCAGTATTTAACAGAGGTGTTGGATTTTTCTACATGGTCTCAAGTAGGTTTTGATGTTTAGGAATCTCACTCTTTCTTTGCAATTTAGGGAGACCTTTAAAGACAAAAAGGGGCTCCAGAACCCCTTTTAAGACAACCTTGTCTCACTGATTTCAGAGTTATCTGTCAAAGCAACTCAGGTCATACTTTGCACTACATAAAATACAACTAAATAAAGCAATAAAGGACCAGGATTTGGTGCTGCCCCTCTTATTTAGTAAGTTTTGTCTACTTCTTGGAGCAGGCATGGATCTCCTGCCTTCCCAAAAGGAATTATGCAACCCAAGATGATGTGGTAACTCAAAATTAAAAGCCCAAATAGTAAAGAGCACACTTAGGCCCTGTTCTAGTTCTGTCACTGAGTTGTTGTGGCACAGCAGGGGAGAATGTTTCCCTACCTTGCAGGCTTGTTGTGAGGGCTAATTAACATTTTTATGGTGCTTTGATAAATGCCATTGTTAATGTAAAAGAAGCAGAATTTTGATAAATGTCATTTTTAACATAAAAGAAGTCACATTTCCACTGGATCTGGAAAGATGCTGGGAGAAGATACAATGGAATGAGACAACATCCCAAACCTTTCTTCAAGGAACATGAAGCATCGGTGCAATGGAAACAGCTGGAGGGAGGTTTATTTGAGGTCTCTTCATGTTTTTTTGCCCAAGGGCTCTGCTGGTCTCTCCAAATCCCTGAGCCAGATCTTCTCCATGAAGGTCTATTTTCACCCATGAATTGCACATTCCCAGTGAACTCCAGATGTGGAATTGGCCTGGCAGATGTGGCTGCCAGGTTAAATCCCTGCCCATGGGAAGAGTGTTCAGGAGCACAGACCCAAATCTCAGCCTGAGGAAAGAGATAGGGCTGCTTTTGCAGAGCATGGAAGTGCTGAGAAGAACACAAAACCACCCTGGGACTGATGGGATGGGAATGGGAGCAATGATTTATGTCTGTTAGGGATCAAACCAAGATCCAAAGCAGGAGATCTTCCTTCCTACCAAACCCTGCCCTACACACCCTGTGTTCCTCTGCTCACCTTTGGATCTTGATTCCTTCTGTTGCAGATGATGTTTGGGACATAACAGGCTGTTTCTCCTCTTTTTCCTCCTTTTTTTTTTTGTTTTCAGTGGATGGGAAGTGGCAGGCCTGGGGAGTGTGGGGCAGCTGCACTGCCACATGTGGAGGTGGCACTCAAAGACGTGACCGGGTGTGCTATGGCCCCTTCTTCGGTGGAGAGACTTGCCAGGGTCCCAAGGAAGAGTACAAGCAGTGCAATGACAGAAAATGTCCTGGTATGTACCCCAGACCTCTCCTGCTTTCCTTTGAATGAGGCAGAATTTTGGAATTTTGGATTTTAGGAATGGCTTCCATGTCATTTGTCAGAGATCTGAACGCTACAAAGGGTTGTAATCTAATAAAATCCTACCCATGTCCCACGTACAAGACACAAGGTCTAGATTTAACTGTTGCATAACCCAGTGCAACTGTGCTGGTTTTAGTGAATATTTGGTCAATCCCACCAGCCCTGCCTTGGTGGTTTCATCTTTTCATTGCCATAGAGTTACAAGAGGAAAAGAGAAACTGCTTGGTAGCAAAAACTGGTATCAGAGTCTCAAATCTATGAAGTTGTTGAGTGCTAAGGATGCTGCACAGGTTTCCCACCCTTTACCTCTGGGAAGCCTTCACACCAGTAGAAATTTTTAAGAAAAGGATGTGTCTGCATCTGCCAGAGCTTTACCCAAATCTTATCCTCCTGCAGAGTGTAAAAGCTGAATAGAGGGTGAGTGAGCTGTAGGCAGTTGAAAACCTGGGTTTGGATGTGAAAAATAAGCTGGAGTGAACACTTCCAAGTAGGAATGTTCTGTCTACCTCTCAGACTATACAGAGACCAAAAAAAAGTCCTGCCCACCATTTCTGCTTTCTTCCTCAATCTGAGTTGAAGGGCCCGGTGAAATTGCTGGTGGGGAATCAATGGCCTTTGTGATGTTTGCAGTCAGATTGCATCGATTGTAACAGGCCATGAGCTTTGACTGAAAGGGTAATTAATTGTCAGAGCAGCTCAGTGAGAGACAGGAGAGATTCTCATGGCAGTATCCCAGCATTCCTACTGGAAAGGGGCATCTCCCTAAAGGACAGGGGGCAGCAGTTTTGATGCAGGAGTACCTGGGGGCAGATCTTCCATGTGGAGGCCAAGCCAACCCCTCAGACTCCCTCACAAAGTGCTGAAGACAAAGAGATGAAAGCCAAAGGACTTCAGCATGGAAGTTCCAGCACGTTCAGCTCAGAGATGACAGAGAAAGAAGCTGTGTGACAGCCTTGTCACTCTTCCCAGCTACGCTCTTAATGAAAGGCATCACCTCTCCTTACAAGCTGTGCCTCTCAATTAGCAGTGGCGTGTGAGAATCTCTTCTAACTCTGCCACAAAGCTCTCCCTCGCCACAGAAAATCTTAGCACCGGGTTGTCTGGTGGTGTCTACAGAGTGAGGCAGATTTAGTTCAGCTTCAGTGTGTGCCAGCTGGGGCCCTGGCAGAACAAGCCCGATCTTTTCTTCTTTTTCTGCAGGGGTTGATGCCTGTGCAGTGCTCAAAAGGAAAAAGGCAAGTCTCAGGCACTGGGGCCTGCCAGGGTTCAAAGCTAGAAGGGTCTCGCTGCAGTTGTTAATTTGCAAGGGAAGGAAAAGGTGGGGAAAACATCAGAGGCTAAAAATAAACCCGCTCAATTTGTTCTCCAGAAAGTATCACATGCTGGTGTGATTCGATTTGAGCAGAAGAATTGAACTTAATTGGGTTAGTTATTAAAATCTCCCAGTGCAAATAGGTTACTCTGGTAAAAGGGATTTTGTTGTGAAACAACATCAAAAAGAAAAAAAAAGAAGAAGAAAGGGAAGGATTCTCTCCTGGCCTGGGAATTGCTCCTGTGCTCACTGGCAAGATAACTCCAATCAGTGTATTTTTAAAGAGCATCTCTGATCCACAGCATCCCTCAGTGGTCCCCAGGGACACTGCAGGGGTGACGAGACCAGGAAATTTTGACAGGCCAGCAGGGGAGAAAAGGGGAGAAGGCATGTGAACATTCTCCCTATCTGCTTTTTAATGTGCTCTGCTGCTTTGTAGCTGAGGGTGCTGGAAGCTTCCATACCCCAGAACCCTCCTGTGAACCATGGGACAATCTGTGACTATGATCAAAGCACAGAGACAAGAGTTTGGAAATCATCTCCCTGCTCTGGGATAGGCTCTGTGGGTGACCAAGTGCTGTCACAACTGGGTTATTCAATCTCTCTGCCCCACAGCTCCATGTCAGCAGGCTGGAAATGAAACTGCCTCTTTTCCACCCCTGTTCTGGCTTATCTGCAGAAGCCACGAGCTGTTGGCTCAGGGATGAGCCCTGCTTGTGTGCAGAGCACAGCTGGGGTCCCGCTGCCCTCCGGAGCTCCATCACAATAGTGATTACTCACAAGGGAACTTTAAACCAGGGGAAGGAGCATCTGTTTCCAGGTAGAGAATTCAGCTTATTCATTCCCAGTGTCTACTGGGGAGGAATTCATCTTTGAACTGCAGCTGGGGTTTGGGGCAGTCTTGGAGCCTGCCTGCAGGAGCAGTGATGTGCAGGCAGCTTGCTGGTCCTGTAGGAGTTCTTCAAAGAAGCAGGACTTGCCATGCCCATAATTTAGCTTTGAGCTCTCCCCACAGCCAGGTTGGTCCCTGGGTAGTCCCAGAGCAGCAGTGGGACATGTCCTGACCAGCTGCAGGCACAAACTCATCTTCCTTCGTGTTGGAAATTTTACATTGAATAATGTAAAATGCACAATGAATAAAAACTGTAATCAGAAACTATTAAATCAAGTTTTTTTCTCCTTCCCTCCCTCAGGAGTGACAAATAGCTTTAACACCATCCTCATGGCTCCCTCTGCTTTACATGTTGTAAATAATGAGTTTCTCAGCACAAAGACCTCCTGTAGTGAATGTTTTTCTCCCAGATCCCACCAACTCCAGGACCGACTCAGCTCCACCCACAGACAGAAGCTTCCAAAACCATCCTTCCAGTGATTTTTTTTTTTTCTGTGATGTCTCAAAAAACATTTCTGCAGGCTCCTGAGCTCTGCAGCAGTGCTTGGAAATGAACTTCTGATGCAGTTCCAAGTTGTGGGGCTCAGATCAGCTCTCTTTTGTGCACAAGATGGAAGTAGTCAGAATGAAGACCACCCAGGGGATGTGTCCATCTTGTCTTTTCATTGCTTGTTCTTTCCTTCATTCTTAATCCACTGATTCATGCCAAGCCTCATTTTAGATACATCCAACACTGAAGGTGATGACCCTGAGGGATGGCAGAGGTGGAGTGTGGAGTCATGGAGATCACTCACAAAAGATCTGCCCATTAAAAATTAAGGAATAAAACTCTTTAGTAGAGGGTAGCAACAGCAGTTTTCTTGCAAAGAACTGCCCAAGGCAAGGCAAGGATGTGAGTGGACTTTCCCATGGATTCTAGTGAGCTAATCCTTGGTGTGGATGAATGCCCAATTTTGAGACAGGCAGAACAAATTCCAGAGAGGTGAACTGATTTTGTGAGGGACTAAGCACCGGCGGAGCTGGGAGTGCAGCTCCAACCTCCTGGCTCACAGACCACGCTCCCATACTTCCCTTTCCCATGTCCTTGATGAGGAGGAAGCTTTACCAACAGAGTTTTTCTCTCCTGGCAGAGCCCCATGAAATCTGTGACGAGGAGAGTCTTGGCCCTGTGGTTTGGAAGGAGACGCCAGCTGGGGATGCTGCCGCCGTCCGGTGTCCCCGCAATGCCACTGGTAAGGGTGACTGCATGGTGGGCAGGTGGCCTCTCATCAGGGGATCCTTCATCCTTTGTGCCCTAGACAGGACAGGCATGTGGACTTCCCTCCCTTTGTCCAGGGCTAAATTAACTCCGTCTGGGTTTCTGTTTTTGCTGTGAAAGCACAAACATCTCAGTTGCTACTGGATAATCTGAAGTGGTTTCCATCCATCCTGTGGAAAGTTTGAAATTAAGGAACACTGGGATACGTTCCTTCCATTATCTACAAAAAGCTTTCAGAGCAGGTAGAACTTTAGGCTCCTCTGGATTTGGGTGTTGCAGTTCTCTCCAGCCCCCATAAAAGCAGCTGCTGTATGAGACATATTTTGTCCATTATTTTGTTCTTTTCATTCAGAACTCAAAGACATTCAGTTTTCTATATGTGGCAATATGTAATAAAACTTTAAGGGCTTGTCAAGAAAAAATTAAATCTGTGTTTCTTTGAAATTAATATACCTGAGCAGCCCCAATAATGTATTCTTTTGTAAATGTAATAATTAATAGTTTATAAATGTGAGATTCAAAACTAAACTTTAGAATCATGGTCTTCTCATGTGCAAATGATTGGCATCAGTTATGTTCACAAACAATTTTAACGTCTTTGTGGTATCCTTCCTGACTCTCAACTGCCACACTAAAAATTCAGGAAATCTGAATTCTGTTGTCCACTTACACTTGGAAACCTCAGCACCTCTCTAAAAATTTCTTTGAGCACTCAAGTTGAAGGTCTGATTGTTTTGGTGTAAAGTAAAAGGATATGGGCATCCAGGTGTTACCTGTGGCCACAGGAGTGGAAGGTAATGAAGAGAAGGCTCCAGGAGCAATGCTGGTGGTGGGATTTGTCCTCAGCTGGATGTTCCTCACTGCCAGGAAGGAACAGAAATAGTGGCAGCAGTGTCAATAATGTGTAAAGGTTTTATTTTGTTTGAGGGAGAGGGTTGGATGCAGACAGCTCTCTTTGACTCAGCTGGGACAGTCAGTGTCATCCCCAGTGCTATCCTAGAAGGGCTGTACCCAAAGAAAGGTCACTGAATCATTTGGCAGCAGCAAAAGGACTGCAGACCCAGCAAACCTGATCCTCAGAGACTTTCCAAAAGGCATCAGGGTGATCCCTCTCCCATTCCTCCTCTCTGATATGTCTGTTCCTCTACATCACAAGGCATGTGATTACCACTGCAAAGCCCTCTGTGGATTGGAGCTGAGGGGAGGCCTGGGGGAGGACTGGAAGCAGCTTTCAGAGAGTTTCAGCTGATTTAAAACTGGTGCTTTTGGGTGTTTATTCCCCTCCAGGCTGCGTGGGCAGCACAAGCCCTGCTTTAGTTGCAAGTACCAGACCAAACCACCTGGGGAGGCTCGTGGGGCTTCCCAAACCAGGAAAAATGCTGCCACCAGGGCAGAAGAAAGCTTCTCTTCACCCTGACTAGCCACGTTCAATTTGTTAATTTTTGTTTTCCTGCCCAGTTCCTTCTGCTGTTCTACAGTAGTAAAAGGCAGGAGAAGGAAATAAAGATAATCCTCCGTAAAGGCTTGTTCAGACATCTGCAGGTGCCTCTGATGCCCTTTGTGCTGGTAGCTGAGTCTGAATTGGTGCACTGACCAGTTCTGGGTGATCTCCATCAAATCTTGAAGGTTGGAAAAGACCTCTGAGATCATCAGGTCCAACCATTAACTCAGCACTTCCAGATCCACCACTAAACCACACCCTCAAATGCCACATCTACACCTGTTTTGAACACTTCCATGGATGGTGATTCCACCACTTCTCTGGTCAATTTGTTCTGGTGCTTGGCCACCCTTTCAGTGAAGAATTTTTCCTTAATATCCATCCCAAATCTTGCCTGGCACAACTTGAAGGTGTGTCCTCTTGTCCCATGACTTCCTACTCATGACAAATGTTTGAATGTTTGACCTTTCATCCTGTCCTCACTCCTATGTTTGTTTCTTTCATTCTTCCAGGGCTGATACTTCGAAGATGCATCTTAGATGAAGAAGGTATCGCTTACTGGGAGCCTCCAACGTACATCAAGTGTGTTTCTATTGATTACAGGAACATACAGATGATGGTAAGGCAGCCCCTGCTCAGCTCTGCAGGTTTAGGATCCTCCCCAATGATTGTTGCATGGCTACAGTTACAAAAAAAGAGGGAAAAAAAGAGTTTCCTGTTCTACCTTGATTTTATCTTATTTTTTCTGCCTACCTTGCGATGCATGGGCACTCCATGGACAAGAGATGGTTCATTTCAGGATATTTTAATATTCAGCTTGGCGGAATCTGGGTTTTTCCAGACCTTTCATATCACATTGTCATTAACTATAACTGTGGCTGCATCACTTTTAAATAAGCATCTTAATTTTTGTTAATCATAAATTCTTTGTTATGAGAAATTTCTGCTGGTCTCCTGCCACCTTTAGGAGAACTGATCTCTCCTGTTGACAGTAAGGTATAATCTGTCCTAAAATAATTCCAAATTGATTGTAAGAAAACAAGATTTTTGGGGCATAAATATTCTGTTAGGCTATGAACAGAAGAAACTTTGTAGTGGGACAATTTCTTCTTTGTGGGCAAAATAGAAAAATTCAGTTCTCAGTCATTTTAGAGGCATTTGGAAGATAATTTAGAAGATATCATTCTTTTCTATAATTTTAAAAATACCAGAGGCTCTCAGGCCAGCAAAGATTGTCAGATTCATCTGATCTGCACTCTGAATTGTGAGGGAGGTCAAAAACCTTCCCCTGGCAATTCCTTCACCGAGCTCATTAACTCGACTTTGACTGTCCCTAAAAGTGTTCCTAGCATTTCTTTTCTGTTTCTCAGACCAGGGAACACCTTGCCAAAGCTCAGCGTGGGCTGATGGGAGATGGGCTGTCAGATGTGCTCCAGAACCTTGTGGAAATCTCCCAGGACGGGACCAGCTACAGTGGGGACCTGCTGTCCACCATGGATGTACTCAGGAACATGACAGAGATCTTCCGTAGGGCTTACCACAGCCCAACTTCTGGGGATGTGCAGGTGAGCCCAGCTGCATTTCCTGGAGCCCAAGGCTGGCTTAGAGAGGTGTCCATGCTCAGGGTTCCAGGTTTGATTACAGACACTGATCATAGCTGATACAGTGCTGAGGAAAATCAGATTAATATTTTTCCCAATGTAAATGTCGTTCTGTATTAACAAACTCTTATTTCAAGGCGGTTCTTCCTTGGTTTATAAACTGAGAACTTAAAAGCCAAGGTCACTCTGAACAATTTCAACATGATAGCACTTCACTGCAGAGCCTAATGGATATGAGAACATTATTTGGTAGGGATTTCAGGCTAATTACTTGAGGTAAAATGATCCTGTGGCATTGGGTACTGGGGTGTTAATGTAGGGAAATATCATCGTGGTTTCTTTCTTTATATCCAACAGCTACCAGATACACCCTTGGGATGGGTCATCACCTCATGACTTGAAACATTAAACTGATCCTGCAGGAACTGCAGAGAGTAGTAAAACTGGAGAAAAAAAATCAATAGTTTTAAATTTCCTGTCTCCTTCCTTCTCATTGTGTGCTGCAAAGGTTCCACCATGGACAGCTCCCTCTTAATCCATCTCTGTATCTCCTGCCTGGTCACAAGCTAAAGGGGATCCTGAGGTTTCCATATATTGTAAACAGTAGAAATAATAGAAAAAAAAAGATATGGAAGGATTTATGCAATGGAAGATCATCTGGTTTTAACCAGTTTCTGTCAAATATTTACCATATCTGTCCTTAAAAATCATCAGTTATGGATGCAAGACCTATTCCCAATCCAATGCCTTAGAAGATACAGTAGTTAAAGTGAAATTGTTGGGAAAAAAGTCTTATTAAAACTTGTTTTGCCATTTACATCCTTGGGGACCTGTGAAATGCTCTGGAACCTTTTAGGAATGGGATCATGAGAACACTTTTGGAGCATCTTTAAATCTCATGTGACCTTCCCAGCCTGGGCTATGTTTGCATAACAATCTCTCCTGTCCTCTCTTGTCTCCCTTTTCCAGAACTTCGTCCAGATAATCAGCAACATTTTGTCAGAGGAAAACCGGGAAAAATGGGAGGAAGCACAGCTGGTATGAACCTTCAGCACCTTCCCTGGGAATAAAGAGGCTTTCAGCACAGGGTTAAGACATGAGGAGGGGAATTTCCAAGCATCTACATGACCTCCTCAGAAGAGCTTAGTTCCAGGCTGAGTCACATTAAAGGAGTAACTCAGGGAGCCACAGGATCTCAGCTCTGAGCCAGACTCTCTGCATGAAGAACAGTGAAATGCTGGTGGTGCAAACCGAATTTGGCATGAATTTCAATGGTCAGACTTAGCTGGGAGTTGGAAATCCTGATGTCTTTCTGTAATTCCACTCTTTCCTCTTGCTAAGATAAAGAAGTGGGATCATGTAGCTTTGATTACCTAGCTGAAAAGATGTAGGACTGGAGGGATTTTCAGAGCTGGGGTCTGCTTGGCTGAGCTTCTGGGTTCAGTTGTGTTTTATTTCTCTCCTGTCAAGGTTAGGGATCCTGCTGAGTCCTGAGCTCCTCATTCCTGGAAGTGTTCAAAGCCAGGTTGGATGGGGCTTTGAGCAAGATGTAAGAAGTGTCCTTGCCTATGGCAAGAGCTTGGAATTAGATGAACATTCAGTCCCTTCCAAACCAGGCAATTCTAAGATTCTATGAACAATTCTGTAGCTGAATTCTCAAGTATTAGGGGCTGGTGGTGTTGTTTTTTCTTTCTGTGTCTTATTTGGCTCTAGATTTGTGTGCCCCACTTGAGCTCTCTGTTGTGGAGTTATGTCACAACATTCCTGTGTCCCTTTAACATTCCTTTTGTGAGCTGTTGCTCCTGCAAAATTCCTCGAAAAGATCTGGAAACAGCAAATAATCCAGAAAAAAAAATCACCCAACACACAAAGCAACACCAGAGTCCAGTTATCTTCACACCAAACAGGAATGTCCTCTGGGAAAAACTTTTTAACAAGTGCTGGCAATTGTGAAAAAGACAATTGTTGAAAGTCTGGAAGATGAGACAGGGACTCAAAAACATTTCCATCATACAACAGCAACTCTGCCAGGAGCTCAGCAACCTTCCCTTCCCTTCCCTTCCCTTCCCTTCCCTTCCCTTCCCTTCCCTTCCCTTCCCTTCCCTTCCCTTCCCTTCCCTTCCCTTCCCTTCCCTTCCCTTCCCTTCCCGATATTTTGTGTTTTCCGGTTGAATTTAGATGAGGGTGTCATGGTCTGGCTCTGGGTGTGATGGAGAATCTGGACATGGTCCTGGGCAAGGTGGCCCTGCTTGAGCAAGTGGGTTGGGCCAGACCTTGGAGGCCAGGCCTTGGAGGCCCCTTCCAAACAAAACCATATCCTGAATCTGTGATTCTTTGCCCAAATACTCCAGGTGCCTGTAGGTATTTCAGCACTGAGCAGAGGAGACTGTCAAGTTGTCATGACAACAGGGAAACCCTGTTGAACCCCTTAAAAAGAGCTCACTCTGTGTGGCACTTTGTTCCCAGTGGCTCTCCCTGTGCAATCTGCTCTCTGCACCTCCAGGCAGGCACTGCCCACACCACCATGACCTACACATGGATTGGGAACATCACGGGGAGAATGTTTTCCTGGTCTGTATTTTAGTGGGAATTGAGCTGACAGCCCAACACCATGACTTTAGGACACAGAAATCTCCGTGAACAGGATGCCAGCAGAGGTTTTAGCAGTGTCTGCGCTTCTCCCTTAAAACTGCTGGACCAAAATCACATTCTGCATTTTATAAGATCAACCAATTCTTTTAAAACAAAGCCTTTGGCTCGCAATTCGCTCATTAAAAATAAACCCTATTTCATTGCAGTCACACATTCCAATGCCCTGTGATCCCCCAGGCAGAAAGATACTGTTCCAGGAAAATAAAAACTAAAATATCCCATAAAAGTATTCAGAGAAGGGCTACAATGATTTTTAAAGAGGCTTTGTCAACCATTCTATGGTAAAACCTAAAATGCAGCATCCAGTGCAGCCTGGATTTGGTTTGACCTTGTGATTTCAATCTGTAATGGAATATAAAAGTGTGCAGCTAAAAATAGCATCCTCACTCAGTTCTCCTCCTTCTGTGCACACCTGCTGTACTGGCAGGACTTTTTATTCTCATCCTGAGACAGTTTGAGTCTTACCAAGGTTCCTTGGATAGACAGAGAGGCAGAGACACGCATGGCCACCCCTGTGCTCCTTGCCCACACTCTCCATGGCCCAGCCTTCCTCCTGCCTCCTCCCCATCCTGCTTGTCCCCAGCTGTCCCTCCAGCTCACTCAGCCACCTCAGAATGTCTGGATTATGGTGAGGAACTGAAAACACCCTGAAAGTGGTAGAAAAGGAAAAGAAGAGGAGCTGAACTGCTTTTATTCAGCCTCTTGTGGCATTTGCTGCACCCCTGTGGGCAAACGTGCTTTGAGGAGAGGGCAGGTAGTCAGCAGAGCTTGTTTCAAGTGGATTATAGTTTATGGAATCTGTCACTGGAAAACTGGTTATTGTTTAACAGTTCTGTCTTAAGTTGGCAAAGTACAGGTAAAGAAGAGTCACTGCCAATGTCTCTATCAACGGGGAAAAATAGGAAAGAAATGAGGCAGAGAAACTCCAGGACAGCCCAGGACCAAGAACTTGATTCAGAGACTGAGATCCTGGTAACAAAACAGGAAAGGAGAAAACCAGGCTGCCTGAGATTCAACATTAGACCACAATTGTTCTTTGGTTTGGTTGCTTTCAATAGAGGGAGCTGGAAAGAGATGATCTTTAAGACCCCTTCCAACCTACACCATTCTGCATTTCTATGATTTTATCAAAGGAGATGGGTAGGTTATTCTCTTCTCCAGAGGGTCTCCAATATTTCCTTTTGTTTAAAATCGTGCTCTCCACCCTAAGTTCTATCAATCTGAGTGTCACTATATAATTTTTCTTCCTTTTTCTCTTTTTCTTTTTTTTTCTTTTTCTTTTTCTTTTTCTTTTTCTTTTTCTTTTTCTTTTTCTTTTTCTTTTTCTTTTTCTTTTTCTTTTTCTTTTTCTTTTTCTTTTTCTTTTTCTTTTTCTTTTTCTTTTACTTTTTCTTTTTCTTTTTCTTTTCCTTTTTTCTTTTTGTTTTTCTTGGCTTCCTCTTGTGATTTCCCAGTCCTCCTTCTCCACAGCTCCATAACAGTCCATTATACCCAGCATATGCTCCCAGTTCACTTGTGAGGGCAGAAACCTTTGCCTGCAGAGAAGCTCCTGCTGCTCTCATTAGGATCTGATCCACTCCAAATTCTGCCTCTCTTTGCAGATAGGGCCAAATGCCAAGGAGCTGTTCAGGCTCGTGGAGGATTTCATTGATGTCATCGGCTTCCGCATGAAAGATTTCCGGGATTCCTACCAAGTCACGGACAATCTGGGTGAGGACACTGGCACTCCCCACGCTGGGAAGAGACCCCCAAAAGCTGTTAATTACTGTGCAATATGGATAACCTTGGCTGTGGGTAGAGAAGGAAGGAGGGGAGGCAGCAGGTGGTGGAATATTAAAAGGTCTGGGGGAAGACATGGATGGGCATAAATACAGGGTGGCTTTTCTCCAAAGAAGTTGGGATTTCATGAGGAAGAAGAGAGATCCACAGAGAGATCTGAGAGATATCTACCAAATGGAGAACAGATGACGAACTGGGCAGAATTAGACTCTTTCTTTTATTTTTTTGAACACAAGAACAGCCCAGCAGCCAATGGAGGCAGCGAGCAAACAGCAGGCAGTGTTTGATTGATGCTGAGCGCACAATCACAGCGTGGAACTCGTTGCCAGAGGAAGTTGCAGAAGCCAAAAAGTACAGATGGGTTCATGATGGGATTAGGAAAGTGCACAAAAGAGAGGTCCATTGGTGGCTGTAAAGTTGATGATCTGGATGCAGCCAGGAGCTGAGCAAGTCCTGCTGATTGCTGGGAGGGCAAACCAAGAGATGTCTTGTTCTTCCTCCCACTTCTTATCAGCTGCTGCTGACCACTTCTGGAGATAAAGTGCTGGAGCAGACTCTCCTCTGCCAGATTTAATGCAGGCAGAACCCTTTCAGCAAAGCACAAGCCCTGCTTTTATCTTCTTTCATGTACAGACATCTCCTCAAGACAGCATCACTCCTATGGCTCCCAAGACCCAATCTCTCTGATTTCCCACTAATGCTTCCCATGTTTTCTTGAGCACACATGGAACTTATTGAAGCTGGTTTCACTCACTGGTTTCATTTCTTGCTTCTCCCCAGTCCTTGGTATCCACAAACTGCCTGCAAACGCAGCAACCGACATCACCTTCCCCATGAAAGGCTGGAGGGGAATGGTGGACTGGGCCAAGAACTCGGAGGACAAGGTCACTGTCTCCAAGAGCATCCTGTCTTCAGGGCTCTCAGGTAGGCAGCACAGCCAACACATTTTTTTCCTTAATTTTCTAAGAATGGTTCCTTCTGTTTGCTTGGTCTTCAGATCCTCTTCCAGATCAGCTGGATTTGGTCACAAATGTTTGGGCATCGAAGCACTGTTGAGTGCAAATAAGGCTTTCAAATATGGCCTGACTTAGATTTTGAACTAAACTCCTCACAAAAGTTCAGGGGCAGGTTTAGTGCCTGGGTGTGGATGTTCATCTTTCCCTAAAGAAGCAGGAAAAATTGGCAAACACTTCTTTAGCTGCCCTCCAAGCCTGGATCCAAACCTGATGGAGCCATCTGAGGGTGAGTAGCTGGGAGTCAACAGGTCAGGCTGAGCAGCTGAGTCTGCTGCTTGGACAAGCTTTGATACATCTGGGAATTTATGGCCCTTGTGTGAAATTTCCTGCCCCCAGAATTGAAATTCAGAGGCATTTATCACTGAGGCTCCACATCAGGGCATGGATAGGAGCCCCAGCATGGAGGTGATGCCCCAACAAAGCTGGCCTCACTGATAGATCTGGAAATCTCTCATTGCATGCTAGGATAACCCAAAATTATTTATTAAAAAAACCAAAACAACTGGAGGTTTCTGGGATGGTCTGATGAATGAGGGTCCCAGAAACTAGCACACTCAAGGTGCTCATCTTTAGGCAGAGACAACATTTGGCAGGATTGAGCTCCGAGTTCTCAAAAGCAGGACCCTAAATTGGGCTGGTTGATGATGGGATTTGCTTTTGGCACTCATGGCTTTGAGAGCTGCTGGCTCCCCCTTCCTTGGGACAGAGGCTGGAGCCTGAGTTGTTGCTACAGAAGACCTTTGGCCTCGAGTTGTCACACCAGGACCTTTTGTCATGGGGCTCCCTGCTGGGGATGGCATCAGCCATCACTTCAGCTTGGGAAATCTGAGGCCAAGAACAGTTAAGTGGCACCCCCAAGGGTAAACAGTGAGTCACTGGCAGAGCAAGGACCTTGTCAAGCACTCCTTGTGTTTTGTTGTGCCTTGCAGACAGTGTGAGCTCCCTGGGAGAAGCTGGAGCACATTGGGAGCATTATCCCAGTTTGTGGAAGCCGTGGTGGCTTCACCTTTTGAAATCTTTAATCACCTGTTGGACAAATTGCTGGACCAGACCTCGACAGAGCTGATCCTGCTCTGATGTTGAGGACTGTCCCAAAAGTGTCCAGCTCCCCATGGAGCTGTTTTCTAGATTTCTGTTGGAAGTATCCTCACACAGACCTGCCCCAGGGACCCCGAGCTGTAGTGACTGAGCAAACAAAACGTGACATCCACCCTGAAGAAACAATTTCCAATCACTGCTCCCTCTCCATGGTTTCCTGAGTACCACCCAGGCCTCTTTTGCCTTTCTTTTATTCAATATATGGTGCTGGTGGTGTACCTTTGGAGGGGTTACTCAGTGATTCCAGCAGAAATCTACCTCTATCAGTTTTGATCTCACTTTTCTCTGGGAACAGGAGCAGCTATCCTGAGCAAAGTGATGAAGACAGGCAGCTTCATGAGACCAAATCCAAACCCCCTCACTGCTGGGAGCTGACTTTGAACAGTTGATTTAGATGGGCCAACTCTGATTTATGCAGTTGGGTGACAAAGTTGCTCTGCAAGCCTGTCTGTCAGTCCCTCCCAGTTATGTGCTCAGCAGATATCCCAATTTGATGACAAGAAAGATGGACATGCAGAGCTGTGCCTGTCCTGCAGTGATGGAGCAGACACAAAGCTCAGCCTCAGTACAAGATATCAGAGAAACCCCACCTGGTGCTTTCCCAGGCTTCTTCAGCATTGCTTTCCACACAGCAAATTCCTTTTTCTCCCCCAAAAATCCAGCCCCAGGGCTGCCTCTGTTGCCCATGATTTATCAGGGAAGTTCTGGCTTTTTGCAGCTGGGGCACCGTGAGGTAGTGGAGGAGGAGGAGGATAAATAAGAGGAGAAGGAGGAGGTCAAGTGATGTGCCCAGAGGTCACACAGATGATTCAGAGGCTCATCTGGATCTGCTGCAGCCCCCAGAGGCAGCACATGAGTTTTGGGGTCAGAGCAGGCTCAGTGGGACCTCTCCCCTTCCCTCTGGCCTTGTCAGCCCCAGCTCAGCTCTGCTCTCTGATGGCTGATAGCTGTGGACGGCTCCAAAGGCCTCGAGGTGGCTGCAAGAGACCTTTTCACCCTGCAGATTTGGCTGCTGTGGTGCTGTCAGAGGAATTTGGGGGTTTCTGTATGGGGGAGCACCATTTGGGAAGGGTGAGCCTTGGTGAAGGCAGAAATCTGGGATGCTAGGTCACCCCAAAGGTGACAACATCCTGTTGCAGTGATGTTGGCATTAGCCATGGCCCTCACCACTGGCCATGCTCCTCCAGAGGCCAAATCCTGCCCTGGGGTGTCCTGTGGGGACAGCTGCCACCCTGATTGTCTCAGTGCTGTTGTCTTCTTCCCTCTCCTCTGGTGTCCTGCAGTGTCGGATGACTCCTCTGTCTTCGTGGTTGGGACCGTGCTCTACCGGAACGTGGGCAACATCCTCTCCCTGCAGAGGTAAGAGGGACTGCCTGGGCATGGGGAGCAGCTGGGGAATCACCAGGATGAGCCCTCTGCCTGCAGAGCACTTGTTATCCAGGGAAAAGCAGCGATCACTGGCTGCAATGAGACAAATTTTGACCTGCAGTGGGAATATTTTCACCCCGTGTTCAGGTGGAGCCACCCTCATGCATTGCGTGCTGGAGGTGCAGGAATGTTTTGTGCAGCACCCCAGACACGAGGGGAGGAAGCTCAGTGCTGCCTTTCCCTGCCACCCTTCACCCTCCAGGAGTGAAACCTCACCCTGCCCTCCTGGTCAGGGGGGATTTTGGCAGCCCTGACAGATGGGGGATGCTCAGCTGCCCTGATCTTCCCAAGCTGCCGGGGAGCTGCCAGCCACACTGAGCCCTGGAGAGCAGCACAGCACAGCAGCACAGAGAAATCAGGCAGGGGAGGAGAGAGGGGAGCAGAGCATGCCTGGCTGCACATGACTGCCTCAGGCACCAAAGCTTTTGTGCTCAGCACTCCCTTCCCTTTTCTTCGCTCCTCTTCCTTTTCCTCTCACTCTTTTTCTGTTTTTTGTTTTTTTATTTTTTTTTTCTCCCCAATGACTGGTACTGAGGCAGTAAATTAAGCATCCTAAGGCACCTTCTAAATCTGTTCTGCACTGATTAGTGTGAGCCCATTTACCATAAACACCAGTGCATCTCTCCTCACCGATAATCATTTAAATACCTCCAGATTTAGCACTGGCAATGGCAAAAGAGCTCCGAGTGAGTGCAGAGAGGAATTAGCAAGTCAGCCAACTGTATTCTGTAATATCTTCCATTACAGCAGTGGGAATTAGATCAGAAGGGCAATAAACATCATTGGCTCAAATGATCCAGTGGTATTTCAGCTTTTTCTGGCCAAGCAGGGAATGAGCTCTGATAACCAGCAGCTGCGGCAGCCACAGCCTCCGAACAGCGTTCCCAGGGGAGAGCTGATTTAAGATGTTCCTTAATTAAAGGACAGTCCCTCTTTAAAAAAATCTCGAGTCTTGAATCACCTGTGGAGAGTCAAAGGAAAAGAAAAAAAGATAAATGGAAGCAGCAGCAGCAGTAAAACACCTCTTACTTCAGCGCTGTGCAAATGGACACAGCATTAAAAAGGAGAATGTTGTTAAATAACCACATAGCTGTCCACGGGTAAAAAATATTTCTGACCACTGAGGAGAGCAGCTATTCCTGGGTACGCATAAGAAATACAGACCCTGGATTTGAATCCACTCTGATTCAATGAAGAGTGATTCTTCCAAGGGAAAAAAAAGAAAAACAAAAGTAGATTTAACTCAACAAACAGCACCAGCTGAGCTGTTCCTAATTGTCCCAATTTACTTCCCCCCAAGCAGCAATTCCATCTCTGAGTCACACACTACTCTGTCCCCTTGGATCCAGAGAGCCCAGCAGATCTTGGCAGCTGTGACAATTGAGATGGGCTGCACACAAAACCTGATTTTCCAAACCAGGGAGGTGAGAGAGGCGCTTGGTCCCAGCTGGACTCTGCTGCAGAAGACAGGGACAGCAGAGAGCCACCAGCCTGTGTAGCTAGCACTGTGCTCACAGCCTTTTGCACACCCTTGGTAGCCACTCAGGAGCCCTCTGAGCTCCTCTGAATTCCTGCTCAAGCCGATCTCCGTGTTTGCTTCCTTCCCAGAAGCTGGGCTGCAACGTGCTTGTAGGAAAAGCGACTCATCTTCCTCCTGAAAGATTCCCCGTGACACTGAGTCCTCCTCCACCCCCAACAAGCTGCTCAGCTGCGTAATTACCTTCTCTGCCTGGAGCCTGCCTCTCTTTTTAAGGCTGAATTTGTCTGGTTTTCACTTCCAGGCACTTGGCCTTCGGGTGGGTGACTGAAAAGCCCTCCCATGTGCAAGGAACTATCAGACAAGCATTCCAAGAGAGAAATTTCGTTTTTTTTCTGGCACCTGGATTGATTTTATGTCTCTGTTTTGAACTCCCTTTGTTGTTTCCTCCTCTCAAAGTGAAATTGAACCCAACAGCACAGTGGAATCCAGACAAGGAGGGTACAGACAGAAGCTCTTTGCTTCATCTCAGTGGAAAGGATTTTCAAGATTATCTCATTCCAAACCCTTGCCATGGGCAGGGACACCTTCCACTATCCCAGGCTGCTCCAAGCCCCATTCAACCTGGCCTTGGACACTTCCAGGGATGGGGCAGCTACAGCTTCTCTGGGAATCTGTGCCAGGGCCTCACCACCCTCTGAGCAAAGAATTTCTTCCCAACATTTAATCCTAACCTCATCTCTTGCAGTTTAAAACCATTCCCCCTTGTGCTTTTTTATCCATGTAAAAAATTGCTCTCCATTTTTTTTAATAAACCTCCTTCAACTTCTTGTTCAGCTGCAGCTTCTTGGCCCCTGATCACCCTTCACGGTCTGCACACCAGTGACTCCTGTGTCCCAACAACGTGCCACGCTGAAAAATCAAATTATCTTTCTGTCTGTGTTGGCTGCATCGATTCTCACCCGCTCCTTAGCCTCCACAAGGAGGTTTTGGTGTCATCCCTACTGCTCATGCAAATATTCAGCAGCACTGACCCGAGGACTGACCCTTGCAGACACAGCCTGTAATGAAGACATGCACTGGTGGTTACCTTTCAGCAGATCCCATTTTGAGCTTCTTACAGCTGCCTGCTCCCATTGATTTACTCCTTTACTTTTCCTCTGCAGGGTGATAGTTGGGCTTTGTCGCTTCATTATTTTATTTCTTCTTTTTCTTGTTTAGTTTTTCCTTTTTTTTGTTAAAGAAAAGATATATTTTTGATTTTTTTCCTTCCCTGTTAAATCAATGTTATTGTTCCCTCTAGTGTTGGTGGAACAGTATCCACTTACACATCCATGGACAATTCCAAATATTTTTTTTTCTTTAAACACTATTTTTTTCAGCTGCTGTAAAGAAGTGCAAATCTTTCCCACTTGATTATATTTTAAAATAAAAATAAAATCCAGAGAGAAAAGTGAAAGATTTTCAGTACCTGCAGATTTAGTGAAGATTTGGATAAGAAAGAGTTTTCTTTGTCCATGGATATCAAGGGGCTGGATCTGGATCTACCACTTCCACTAACAATTCCTTCATGGCAGCACTTCCAGCTGCTGCTTGTGGGGACCTTTTTCTTATTTAAACACCAATAAACTGCAGAAAAATATGAGGAATTTCTGTATTTTTATATGTTCAGCATCCAGGGAAGTGCCTACAAAGAATTTGGCTTTCCAGGAAGGGGGAGGTACCTCCTCACATGTTGCCCCTCCCAAGAGCCAAATCTCCCAGGGCTGCCAGATGTATTACAATATTTGTCTGGGCACAGACATTTAGACATCTACATGATAGGTTTGGCCTTCTTCCATTTGCTTTTGGTCCTCAGGGAATGAAGATACACACCAGTGCCTCCAGCCCCATGGATAAGCAATCATGCCTCAGCCTCACTGCAGTGCAGGCTAAGCCAGCCTTGGAAAGGCAAAACAGGATTTATTTTTGTGGAAAACAGGTGAAATCATGGAATATTCTGAGTCGGAAGGGACCTACAAGGCTCATTGTAGTCCAAATGAGCTCTGCTTCCTCATGGCAGGGACAGAAAATGAGCCCGGGAATATTTTATTTCTGGGATAGATACAGACTCTAAGGCCAGTAGATAAGGTTCATAAAATGGTTTGATTTTGGAAGGACACATGTGGATTGGCTGTGAGGGGAGCCCAGAGGGCAGAGGATGGGGTCCATCAGCAGCAAATGCATTTGGGCTTATTTTATAATAATGGGGTGAACCCCTTCTGCACTGTGAACTCTAAACCTTGCACCACCAGTGATGGTTGCCACAAAAATCCCTCTATAATCTCTCTTTTCACTCTCCTCCCCAGGAACAGCACTGTTCTGAACTCCAAAGTCATCTCTGTGACTGTGAAGCCATTCCCTCGGTCTCTCCTCACCCCTCTGGAAATCGAATTCTCCCACCTGTACAACGTAAGTGGTTCCTGGGAACCTGCCCCATCCCATGGCTGTGTTTGCACCTGCAGGGCAGGAATGTGTTGCTGCAAGGATGAGGTGGTTTTGATGGGCTCCTGACATCTTTTTGTTGGTGCAGGACCCTTCAATCTTCCAAAAAAAAAAAAAAAATAAAACAAACTTTATTTCCAGAGCAGCAGGAGGGTGACACTGCTTGCACAGGGAACATGGCCATGCTTGTCCCCAGCTCACACCATTTCATTGTGGGCATCATCACACAGGAATAATTGTGCACTCATTAAAATAAGTTCATGTAACAATGGTCTTCCTTGAGGAGGGAAAGGCAGGGGGAAATGTTGTTCCCATTGATTCTGGAAGATTACTGTAGTCTTCAATCCTTTCCAAGACAGGCAAAAATTCCCTCCAGGTTCCTCTGCTCAATCCTAAGTAGATTTATGGGATGGACATTTACATACCCCAAGGTCCATCCTTGTAGAGGTTAGATGCCCTCCTGAGGCTCTACAACATGAATATTAAGATCTGTTGTGTCTTTGGACTGTCCTGGAGGGATTTTCCAAAGCTGTCTCAGACAGCTGGAGTCAGAGGCAAAGCTCTTCCAGAGGGCTTTAAACACACCTGACCCCCTCCTGCAGGGCTGTGCTTTTGTCCCATGAAAGCAGAGGCTGTATTTGATCCACTTTCCAGAAGGGAGCAGCAAAAGGATTCTGTGTGAGAGGAGGGATAAGGAGGAATATCCATGGGTTGAGTCAGGAGAGAAGCAGAGTCAAATCCCTCTGCAGTGCTCGTGATGCAGAACAAACCAAGGCAGGTTTTATTCTACCTTTTCAATCCCAGGCTGGCAAAAGCCATTCCAAGGGTTTGAGATCCATGACAGCTCCTCTGGTGTATCCCAGACACCCCATCCTCAGGGCAGTGGAAGGAGATTTACAGGCCCCACATTCTCCATTCCAGTGCAGACACTCCACAAGCAGTGTGACACTGATTTGTTCCTATTTTCCCTTTCTTGTCTCCTGGCAGGGAACCACCAACCAGACCTGCATCCTGTGGGATGAAAATGATGGGTGAGTTCTGTGGGTTTTGCTTTATTCTCACAGGTCTGTTTGCTTTTTTTGGGTGAAATCATCACAATTTTAGCAGTGATGTGTCAGTTCTTGCTCTCTCTGTTCAGTATTTTCTTCGCCCTGGTGGGGAGTGTATCTTCCTTCACACATGCACTGCTTCTCTCTGAGCTGTTGTTTAGTGCTCTTTTGGATTTTTCCACATAAAGGATGCATGAACTGGGGCCCAGGACTGTGGAAGTTTTCAGATTGAGCTCAGCACAGCTGTGCTTGGCTCTCTGCAGGGCTTGGTTCACCCCAAATCATGCACCATAAGGGGAGTAACAAAAAATCAGTTGCAAATATGGCCTGTGGAGGTGAAGTTCAGGTGATGTGAACTTTACATTGTGCTGCTGTGATATAGAAAATTATTTTTGCCAGAATTCCAGCGATGACTGGTGCTGTTCAGGAGGGTTTGAGTAATGTGCTTGTGGCCAGCAGGGAAAAATAAAAACAATCCCAAGTTACCACAAAGAGTTGGGACCATAAATCCCATTTGGGGAGCAGTTGTCAAAGAATGTGCATCTTAGGAAAAAAACCCAAAAACACCTTACTCTGAAAGTGAGGTCTTAAATCCTGAGTGAACTTGACAAGGATACAAAGTGTTTGATTTAATGGCGGTTTTACTTCACTGACTTTTGCATCTCAGTTTGAGCAGCTACCTGGCTCCTCTTCTGCTTGCAGTCAGTTCCTCTCCTTGAGATCTCAGACATTTGGCACATGCCTCTGCATTTATTATTATTATTTATTATTATTACCAGCAGCATTTGAAAAATTATTCCATTCTTGTCCTTTTATGCTCCATTAAGTAGCATATGCACACAGAGGCAGGCAACATATTTACACTCAGCTCAGCTCCCGTTGGTCTGGGATTAATTTGGCTTCTCTGAGTGGATCCAAAGCAAAGCTGAAGAACCCAGAGGTTCTTCCTGCTTGTGGAATCACACCTGTGTTGTAGCCCAGGGCAGAACTGGTCCCTCTGGCTTCTAGTGAAAATAGCTCCAGTGTCAGAAGATGGTTGAGATGCAGGTGGACTTTTAAGAAATTAATAAAAGGGGAGTTTATAATATTTTCTGTGTGTCAGAGAGTGTGTGGGTCAGCACAGAAGGTTGGACTGGGGGACAGGTTCAGGAGCTGGCCTGCTCTGCTAGATTTGATGTTTCTCCATGCTGGAATGGAATTAAAGCACTTGTACAACAACACAATTTTTGGCAAGTAAAGGCAGGAGCTGGAACCATTGCCCCTTTTGCTCTGCACTCCATCCTATTACTTTTGGCTTTCCAAAAGGAGAGAGAGGGTTGTGTCCAGGAACATGGAGATGTTTCCCTGCTCAGACCTGGATTTAATTAGCTGCAGTCTGAGCATGAAAAGAGCAAAATCCAGTTTGGGAGTGGCTGAGGGACAGGGATGCCATTCAGAGTGGGTACAGGAATCTGTCAGAGCTGGCACTGGGAAGTGCCTGATGGGACAGAGATGAAAGTTTGCCCAGCGCTGAGCATGGACTGAGAGGTTTGGATGGATTTTCTGAGCTGGAGGCAAAGCAGTGCCAAGTTCAGCATCATCAGCTCTGCCTCATCCTAGAGAATGGTTTGGGTTGGAAGGGATCCTGAAGATCATCTCATTCCAACCCCCTAGACCAGGAATTCCTGCCCTGGGAGCTTTGGCTTCTCCACACTCTTCCTCCCAAGGCTCAGCAGCTTCTTGGGCTGCCTGTTGTCCCTCTGGGAGTGCAGGATGCTGGGACTCCTTTCAGCCTTCCATCCCTGCATCCTCATGGCACCAAAGAATGGGAGCTAAGAGCTGAGCAGGAAATTTCTTGGCACCAAGGCCATGGTTCAGTTTTCAAGCATGGATTCCAACCCCCCAACAGATTGATTGTGCAAATGCTGCTGCTAAGCCTCCATTTCCCCCATGTTTTGGGATTTTAGGGGGTGTGTGTGCACGCCTGCAAGGGTTTGCAACCAACATTTACAATCTTGAGCAGCTGAAAAGCCCCAGATCCTGATGTCAGCAGATTTTTGCTTGGACAATGTTCCAAAACTTAGAGCTGATCCGGCGAGCTCTGGCGAGGGGAGCTGCCAAGCTATTTGTGCAATAATTTAAAAGCTGATTTGCACAACATTTTTAAAGCTGATTTGGTACCTCTGCTGCCTCCTGGGAAAGTCTAATGAAAGGCAAATTATGCAAACCCAGTCCTGACTGCTCACCTCAAACTAGAACAGCGCTCTGGAACTGTCAAGGGGTTGGAATCACAATTTTGGGTGATTGTTTTCTGCTTGGAGCAAGAACTTTTGCACCCTGGACTTGTTGCCTGGTATGTGGTAGAGGTCCTGATTGGTGGCTCTGTGCCAGGAAACCCCATGGTTCAGCCACTGTTTTGTGGTTCCCATCTTTGCTCCCATCGTCTCCTTCCTACCACCTCTCCCTGTGGCCTGGAGGTTTTCCCACTGATCAGTCTCATAAGGTGGTTGTGCAAATGGGTGAAATCAAGGATGTCTCATCCCTAGAAGTGTTCAGGATCAGGTTGGGTGGGGCTTTGGTTAACCTGGTCTAGGGGAAAGTGTCCCTGTCCATGGCAGAGGGGTTGGAATTAAATGTTCTTGAAGGTTCTTTCCAAGCCAAACCATTCTGTGAAATCCCATTTCCCAGTTGTGACCAATTTAATGGATTTACAGCTTCATTTCCCTGCCTGTTCTCCCTGCTGCTGCATTCCCTGCAGCCCAAGCCAGCCTGCTGATGGCAAATCCCCATTTGCTGTGTCTTGAATTATCATCTTCACAGTGTGTTCTTTGGGGGTCCATGCTTCAATGCATCTAGTGGCCAGTGTCACCCACTCATTCCACTTCAGCTGTGAAACCACACATCCTATTCCTTCCTAAATACTCCAGGTAAGACTTATCACAAAGAGCAAAAACCCAACGAGGGCCATTCTCTGTCGGAACACACATGGCCTCTCCTCCACATTATTAATTCCACTGAGCTGGTCCACCTTCCAGTAATCAAACCTTTAAGCCATACCTTAATATTTTTGCAAACATTTGACTGTTTAGAATTCAAGGAAGAAAAATTATAGGATACAGGCGACAATTGTGAATCAGGTTGCTTTCTCAGAAGATGCTGAGACCCCTCAAGATTCCTCTTTTGCTACTCTCCATGTTCCTGCTCCAAGGATGGGTCCTCACACTCACAGTCACCCACCTGAGGCTGCAGAATTTGGTGACCCAAATTCCACCTGATTCCAGTGACCCAGCCTCTGGATTTAACACCTTGTCTCCTGTGACTGAACAGGTACAGAGGCTGGAAACCTGGAGCAATCCTCCCATGAGATCTCCAGCCTGTTCCTGCAGACACCTGAGCTTCCAATCCCATCCAGAGCAAGCCAAAATCCTTTAAAGGCCACTTAAAATCCGTGGGCCGTGAAGGGTTGGACTGTAAAATTACAATTAGAATCAGACAATCATTTGGTGACCATGTGCTTCCTCTAAAGATGGAGCTGTCGAACAGAGCACTTGGAAATAAGAAAAAGAGGAAGAACCCTTGAGTGTTCATTCATTTGCATTTAGATGGATATTTAAGCTTGTACTATTAACAATGGATTTTTGATTTATTAATCCCAGCCCCTTTGAGTGACTCTGAGATTCGTGGGTGGCACCTCTGCCTCTCTTTTCTCTTTCCCTTGCCCCCAACTCCTCATGGCATGAAATAAGAGGGGAGAAGGTCAGGGACTAATTTCTGTTGTGTTGGGTGCTGCGAGTGTGATTAATGAGCTTAGCATGGGCTGGGTAAATTGAAAGTTGAAATCAGAGAATGATTTGGGATTCTCTGGCTCTCCTCCAAGGGTATTCATCTGGAGTAATTATTGGCTGCTTAGCCCTGATGAAGTGAAAACCCAGACAGGATCTGGTCTCCTGCTCCCTCTTTCTCCTCCTGGGACGGGACGAGTTGATAAATACATCCATGGTTGTGTGGTCATGTTCTTGTGCTTCACCAGAGTTTCATTTCTCACCTGCCTTGCTCAGGGATTTCATTTGGCAATGGGAACAAGGAGACAGAGCCAAGCTTTGTTACTGGTGGTGACAGCATCACTTCTTGTGTCTTTACAACTCCCTGACAGGACATTTTAATGAGGTTGGAGTCAGTCTCTTCTCCCAGGTAACAAGTGACAGGACGAGAGGAAAGGGCCTCAAGATGCACCAGTGGAGGTTTGGATTGGATAGTAGGAAAAAATTCTTCACTGGGAAAGTGAAGAATTTTTGGAACAGGCTGCCCAGGGAAGTGGTGGAGTCACCACTCCTGGGAGTGTCCAAAAAGCCATGTGGGTGTGGCACAGATGAGGTATAGTGGTGAACATGGCAATGGTGGGTCAAGAGTTGGGCTCCATAATCTATTCAAGCCTTACAATTCCATGATTCTGTGGCTGCAGGGGAAGGTGTGGGTCTATTCAGTGTTGCAAGGCAGTCCTGCTGCCCCATGGGGCTGATGAATCTGGGTTCAGGCCATCAGAGCTGTGTTTGGATGTTCTTTGAGAATGGAATGAGGTAAATGAGAACTGGTGTGAGATGGGAAAGGGACAGTCGCAAACCAAAAAGTGTGGGATGTCTGACAGGGACATGGAGTGATGGGACAAGGGGAAATGGCTTTAAAGTGAAATAAAGTAGATTAGATATTAGGATGAAATTATTTAGTGTGAGGGTTGTGTTGGAACCCTGGAAACTGGAATGCCCAGGAAAGTCCCATCCCTGGAAGTGTCCAAGGCCAGGCTGGACAGGGCTTGGAGCAACTTGGGATAGTGGGAAATGTCCCTGCCCATGGCAGGGGGTTGGAATGAGAAGATATTTATCCATCTCAAAATCCTGTGAAGGGTCTGGAGAGGCAACATGGGATCAGGCTGCAACAGGTGAGCACTACTCATGCCCTCCTTGGTGACAGCAGGGTCCAATCTAGCTGAGTGCTTGTATTTCAGCCCCTGGTGTAGGAGAGAAAATCAGACCATGCAGTTGTGAAATCCAACCCCAGACACACAAAGAGTGGCATCCAGCATTGCCAGGGGAACCCTCATCCCTCAGGGAACACCTGGCTCCACCGAGCAGCTCCTCTGTCTCATTTTAATAACTAAGCATTATAATAACCAGGCATTACAATAACTGATCTAAAGAGGCCTTTCCAAGCCTTCCAAAATATTTGCATAAAAGCTTTTCTGCTCTTGGAAGAGAAAGCACCTCGGGAATCTGTGGTTTTAATTCAAGGACACCCTCGGCTTCCCTTGGGAAAGATTGTTCCAGTAATTAAAGCCGTTCACCTACCTGATTTGCAAATCAGTGAGGAAATGCAAACCTCACTGTTTAGGAAGGTGACCTGTGTGAGCAAGGTTAGGCTTGGAGAACAGAACAAACACTGCCTCAGCTCTGGGGTGAGGTGAAATCACCTGGAAACTCGTGGTATCCTAAAATACAGCTCCAGAGGCTGAGGACTGTCCTGTTTATGGGATTTTTTAAAACAGGAGCTGCTTGAGGGGTAGGGTGTGGGTTGGTCCTGGAGGTGCCAGAGACACAAACCACTGGGAGAGTTTTGAAGTGTCAAAGCAAAATTTTTTGGGGTGTTTTTGTTCATTTCCTTTGTCTGGAACAACTCAGAGGAGCCCCCAAAGTATCCTAGAAGGAGGAACTGTTCGTATAATTTTTTCATAGGGTAATTGTATTCTTTAGTGTTTATGGTCTGGATACTCCACGAATCTTGAAGTGCAGCTGCTTGGCTTGAAATTCCCATTTTTTTTGGTGGAATATCCAGTGTCAAATCTGCAGAATCCCAAGCTGTCTGAATTCCTGACTGCACAGGATAAAAGGGATCGATAAAAGAAAAGTCCTTGCAAGGAAGCACAAGGAGCAGGACACGGTGTGAATTCCATGGGCTCCACACCACTTGTTGAAAGAGAAAAGCATTAACTCTTCTTTCCTTTTTGGTGCTTTTTGGTGCTTTTGGGTGCTTTTTGGGGCTTTTTTGTGATTCCAGCCTTGCCGGTCTGATTCCCTTTGGAATATACAGCTCCCTTGGTTCCTCTACTCCCCACCACCAGAAACGTGTCACGCAGGAATTGTCTTATCTCTAACATCCTACAGAAATCATGTTGCTCATCACATCAGTTAATCCATCTCCCAGCGCCTGTCTTTTGAAGCAAAGCTTTCCAAAGTCAAGAAGCAGCTTCTTTTTCCCCGTCTGTCACCCAGAGCATCAATGACCCTGCCAGAGCTGTAGATGAGGCACTCACAGCCTGTCTGCGCTGACAGGGATGAATGATTCCCCCAGATACAGACACTTCACAGAGTCACAGAATGGTTTGGGTTGGAAGGACCTCAGAGATCCTCGAGTTCCACTCCCCTGCCATGGCCAGGGACACCTTCCACTATCCCAGGTTGCTCCAAGCCCCATCCAGCCTGGCCTTGGACACTTCCAGGGATGGGGCAGCCGCAGCTTCTCTGGGCAGCCTATGCCAGGGTCTCACCACCCTCACAGGGAAAAATTTCTCCCTAATATCTCACCTAAATCCACTCTTTTTCAGCTTAAAGCCATTCCCCCTTGTCCTGGCTCTCCATCCCTTGTCCAAAGTCCTTCTCCTGCTCTCTTGGAGCCCCTTTAGGCACTGGAAGGGACTCCAGGGTGTCCTTGACACTTTCTTTTTTCCACACTGAACACCCTCAGCTCTCCCAGCTGGGCTCCAGAGAAGAAGGGCACCACCCCTGATAATTTTTTTGGTCTCCTCTGGAATCTCTCCAGCATTTCCACGTCCATCTGAAGTTGGAGCCCTCAGAGTTGGGCACAGTCCAGGAAGGGTCTCACAGGAGCAGAGCAGACGTCACCTCCCTTAACCTGGTGGTCTGTTAAAACCCTAAAACCTTGTGAAAAATCAATGCACTGCTCTCCCCTTTGGATCTATTAATGATCTATTACATAATAATTTTATACAAATTATAAATTATATATATTTTTTACTGCAACAATCCAGCTCTGAAGGAACAACACTGCCCTTCATGTGACCCCAAACATGTTCTGGTGTTTGCCAGTCCCCCTGTTCCAGCTCCATTGCCCTTAATCAGTTCAATTCCCCACATCTTCAGCTGCAAATCCTGCCTTTCCCAACTGCTCCTGTGGATGTTGTGAGGGGATGTCAGTGAGGGAAGAAAGCCTTGTGCTGGCTACACAGGGGCATGCAGGGAGGTTAATCTGAATATTCCCATTAGTTCCCCTGTGTTAAACCCAGTTAGAAAGATCCCTTAATTCAGTTTGTCTGACTGCACTCACAGTGTGCAACCAGGCAGATGGAATTATGGTCCCAGGAGGCTTTTCCTAGCCCTGGGTGAGAGCAGACAAAACAGGGCAATGCAGTGAGACTCAGTCACACCTCCCGAGCCTGAGGATTTATCCCTGGGCTCTGGGGCTGCTGGGAGCACAAAGAAGGGCAGATTTCAGGGGGGCAGTTTTGCCAGACACCTCCTGATTTTGATTTGTTAATCCCAGCCCCTTTGAGTGACTCTGAGATTCGTGGGTGGCATCTCTGCCTCTCTTTTCTCTTTCCCTTGCCCCCAGCTCCTCATGGCATAAAATAAGAGAGGAGAAAATCAGGGACTAGTTGGTGTCTTGTGATGGTGTTCACAGAGGTCTTCTGTTGAAGAAAGAGACGGAGATCTGACTCCATGTTTCAGAAGGCTTGATTTATTATTTTATTATATACATTACATTAAAACTATACTAAAAGAATAGAAGAAAAGGTTTCAGCTCAGAAGGCTAGCTAAGTTAAGAATAGAAAGGAAAGAATGATAATAAAGGCAGCTGTCTCGACTCTGTCTGAGCCAGATGGGCTGTGATTGGCCATTAATTAGAAACATCCAACATGGGCCAATCACAGATCCACCTGTTGCATTCCACAGCAACAGATAACCATTGTTTACATTTTGTTCCTGAGGCCTCTCAGGTTGTCAGGAGGAAAAAATCCTAAGGAAAGGATTTTCATGAAAAGATGTCTGCAACAGTGTCCCCTAAGATCAGGGACTGGGAGTTGTTACCTGGATTCCAGGTGTTTCAGGAAAGAGGTGGCCAATTCTGTCAGCACAAAGCAGCAGAGCACGGGGCTGTGTCCATCCCTGCTTGGGACAGGAGTTGAACTCCTTTGACCTTCCCAGTGGTCAGAATTGTCCATGGAACTGGGAAAGCAGGTGCTGGGTTGTTCTCCAGTGCCTTTCACTGCACAGGATGCAGGAGAAGCTGAGCAGGAGAACTCAGGGCCTTTGCTGCCTGCCAGCAGAGCAGGGTTTAATGGCTTTTGACAGAAGGGAGAAAGGGAGAGGGCAGAGGATTCAGAGACACTGAATCAAATGCTCCCTTGCTTCCCTAGCCAATTTGGGAATATGGGTGGAATTAATGAATTCTCTCTACAGACCTGGCAGAAGCCAGACCCTGACACCTGGAGGATGCTCCCACTGGGAAGGGGCTTTGGGTTCAGTGATTCCCAACCTCAGCTCAGTGCTGAGGGTGAGAGCTGGAGCCTCGTGAGGTTTGGGATGGTTTCTGTGTTCACATGTGTTTGTGCTGTGTATTCTGAAAAAAAAAACCAAACAACAAACCAAACAAACAAGCACCAGGAGCAGCTGAGGGGGCTCAGCCTGGAGAAAAGGAGGCTCGGGGGGACCTTCTGGCTCTCCACAACTCCCTGACAGGAGGGGCAGCCAGGTGAGGGTCAATCTCTTCTCTCAGTGGTGGCTGAGTCACCATCCCCAGAGGGATTTAAAGGATGCACAGAAGTGGCACTTGGGGTTGAGAGGTTTAGTGGTGAACGTGGCAGTGCTGGGTCAAGAGTTTGGTTTGAGGATCTTTTCCAACCAACAATTCCATGGTTCTGTGCCTTCATCTCTGTCTTGCCTGCATCCCTGGATATTAGGGAAAATTACTTCATAGAAAGAGTAGTCAAGCCCAGGCTGGTGGCTGAGTCACCATCCCCAGAGGGATTTAAAGGATGCACAGATGTGGCACTTGGGGTTGAGGTTTAGTGGTGAACATGGCACTGCTGGGTCAAGAGTTGGAAAAGTGAAGATCTTTTCCAACCAACCATTCCATTGTTCTGTGGCTGCATCCCTGTCTTGCCTGCATCCCTGCCAGCTCTCCTGGACGTGCCAGGCTGCTGAGGGTTGCTTGTGGTGGAAATCCAACTTGACTTCCCAGGTTGCATGAGGAGACTCCAGACTGTAACAGCACAGCCCAGGCACTGTGTGTGCTGGTGGAGAGCTTTGGATCACAGCTCCAGGCTTTGAAATGTGGGGAAAAAAGGCAGATTGGGGAAACCTGATGCCTGATTTTGGTGTGCTCTAACTCCAGTGACACAACAGGGTGCATCTTTGAACCAGCTTCAAGGCAGGCTCAGGTGCAGGGAGGAAATTCAGAGTCGCTTTATCTCCTTGTGCTTCTTTTCTGGATTGATTTAGTCTGCCTTTATGGGCGCAAGAAATTCTGTCTGGGTGCAGAGCACCACTTCCCTCTAAACCTGCAGATCTTTCCAGGTCTGTATCCTCTGGAATGTTGGATTTGCTGGGAGCTGAGGGCTCCAGAGCAGCCTGTGCATGATTTCAGGAAGGTGTATTATGACCACAAGTGCCTCAGGACCAGGGCTGGACAAAGCCCAGACCATCAGTACTAGGTAGATGTTTGAGCAGGTGATGTTTTATGTTTTATGTTTTATCTTTGCTAAGGATACACGAAGAAGTTTCCCCATCAGGCTTCTTTGTTAAACTTTCTTGCAAGACTGAGGCAAGTTCAGATGAACTTCTTAAAATGCCTAATTTTTTTAATGAATCTTTGAACAGCAAGTGAGAAACAGTAGTATCCACCACAACCAAAATAAATTTTGTTTTTATAAAGCTTCATCATAGAATCAGAAAATTGTTTGAGTAGAGAGGGACCTTCAAGATCATCCCATTCCAACCCTGTTCCATGGGCACAAACACTTTCCACTCTCCCAGGTTGCTCCAAACCCCATCCAACCTGGCCTTGGACACTTCCAGGGATGGGAAAGCCACAGCTCCTCTGGACAACCTGTGCCAGGACCTCACCACCCTCCAGAAAATAATTTCTCCCTAATATCTAATTTTATCTATTTTGTCCATTCCAGTCCCAGACACCTCATTCTCATAATGGGATTCCATGAGAAATGGTCAGGGTGCAGGTTCTTGAGTCCATGGTGATGGACTGGCAGGATGGACAAGGTAGGGCTGATGGATATGCTGGAAAATGTTCCAGAACTGGCACACTGGGAATAAGGATGGGCAAAGTTTGCCCCTGTTTTAAAGAGGAGAAAAGGACTTGTGTTCATTTTCACCTGACTGCTTGTGCACCATGCTAGAAGATGAAATGCTAGAAGATGAAATGTTCTGCTAAAACAGCAGCAAAAAGAGGCCACAGTGCCCAGGATGCAGCCCTTTGTCTAATGATGAACTTTCTGTGTGTCTGGGCAAATCAGTGTAAGCTTCATGCCTCAGTTTTCCCTGAGCCTGCTGTGCTAAATAACATCAGACAGCTCCTGGAAATGTCAGGGAATCTGGGAGCAAGGAGCTCCTGTTGGTGAGCAAAAATAAGTATTCCTATTTATCACTGAACTGGTTATCTGAAGGTGACTTTGATGGTCAGACTGGTCACCCAGAAGAGCTCCCATTGTGTTTTTTGTTTTGTGTGGGCATCAGGGAATGTCACCACGTGAATTTTGGTGTTCATGAGGTGGAATGAGGAGACTCAAGGCCATCACTGGGAGATTGCTCACATGAGGGCACGAGACACCAACCTGTGCATCCACCTGAGCTCTCCATGTCCTCTCAGCCCCATGGCAGAGAGGATTAGCAAAAAACATGGAATATTCAGCCTACTCTGACAGCCAAATCAATGTGGAGCTCGACAGATTTTCCCAGTGGCCATCCTGAAAGGCAATGAGCAAAACTCCTGGAGAGGACAAATCCTCTGTGTCCTGCCCATCAGATTTATTTGGATGCACTTTAACCCCTCAGTCAGGAAAATAACTGATGCAGTGAGGTCAGAAAGCCCAATTTCACGGAACAGAATGATTTTCAGACTTGTCAAGGCTCTTTCCAGGGCTTTGCAAATCCTTTAATTCAATTACAGCGCTGACCAGTTGGAAGATGAGTGTTCATCTCCCAGAGCTACCTTCTGCTTCAGGCCAGAGCTGCATCTCCAGGAGGTTTAATGGACATGCGGAATGTTGGTGGGATGTCAGGAGGGAGTTTGCTGGCTCTCTCTGAGGGAATAAATTCACCCTGTGCCAGAGCCTGGTGCATGGCAGGGTGAGGGTGGTGAGGCCCTGGCATAGGGTGCCCAGAGAAGCTGTGGCTGCCCCATCCCTGGAAATGTCCAAGGCCAGCTTGGGCAGGGCTTGGGAAGGTGGGATAGTGGAAGGTGTCCCTGCCTGTGGAAAGGGGTTGGAATGGGATGATCTTTCAGGTCCCTTCCAACCCAAACCACTCTGTGATTTTATGGTGGTGGCCTGAAGCCTGACCCAGCAAAAGCCTTGATCTTCCCGGGTTTGAGGAGAGCCTTTCCTGCTTTTCTTGCTGCTGAGGATGGAAGTGCAGGTGATGCCTTGTGAAGGCTGACCTAGAACAGAGGCTGGACAGAGCTAAAGAATAAAGTAGGGATTTATTAGAAGGCCTCAATGGATCCACCATGGGCAGTGCAAGAGCCCAGCCAGGGCTACATCCAGGATGAACCCAAAATGGTCATAAAATGGACGACTGGTCACAGGGTCTCACACTTGTATAAGTTCTGGTCCATTTGCATATTGGAGTTAATTGTCCAATTACAGCTTTAGGTTATGAAGTCCCATCCTGTTTTTTCTCTCTTCAGTCCACATTGTTTATACTCTTGGGCCTGAGATTTGGATCAGTTGTGATGGTGTTCACAGGGGTTCTTGGATGAGGGAAGAGATGAAGGATCTGACTCTATGTTTCAGAAGACTTGATTTATTATTTTATAATATATATTGCATTAAAACTATACTAAAAGAATAGAAGAAAAGGTTTCATTAGAAGGCTAGCTAAGAATAGAAAGGAATGATAACAAAAGCTTCTGTCTCAGACAGAAAGTCCAAGCCAGCTGACTGTGATTGGCCATTAATTACAAACAACTCTATGAGACCAATCACAGATCCACCTGTTGCATTCCACAGCAGCAGATAATAAATGTTTACGTTTTGTTCCTGAAGCTTCTCAGCTTCTCAGGAGGAAAACTCCTAAAGAAAGGATTTTTCACGAAAAGGTGTTGGTGACAATCATTTGTCCTTGGTCCCCAGCTAGAGAAGGAATTGTTTTGTCTCCCTACTGAAAGAGCTCACCATCCCCTAATATGAAGCTCAGACTTACACACTAAAGCAGTAC
Organism: Ammospiza caudacuta; assembly: GCF_027887145.1. Classification (NCBI taxonomy): domain Eukaryota; kingdom Metazoa; phylum Chordata; class Aves; order Passeriformes; family Passerellidae; genus Ammospiza; species Ammospiza caudacuta. Next base: position 153,040,067 of record NC_080593.1, read on the forward strand.
AGAATCTGAAAAATATAAAAGATAAAACCTGAGGTATCACAGACAGCAAAATGGGTGGGAAGGACATCAGTCCCCTTCATTTTTGGGTGATGGATCCAATCCACCACCAGCCACCCTAGAAGACAAAAATGGAAAGGGTCATAATTGCACTGATGAGTGACGGGCTGTCCCCAGAACCAGAGCTGTGTCATTTTCAGGTGGGGAAGGAGAAACCCAGGGAGTGATTTCTCCTCTGTCACCCAGGAGGAGCAGAGCAGAGCCAGAGCTCAGCTCTCCTGCCCTCTCTCACAGCTCTGCTGGTGGCTTGAATAAAAGTCAACTGTGGCCTGTATTGGGAGAGAAGGAGCCCAGATGAGCTGGGATCCAAGAGAATGCTATTCCTTTTTAGCTGTGGTTATTATTTATTTAATGGTGCATAGAACTCATATGTCAAATCTTAAGGAAGCAATCTTCAAACCTCAGCAATGTTCCTGACAGCTTCAAGGGCACTGCACAGGATTATCCCAGGGATTATCAATATGCATGTGATTTTTTTTCACCCATAATCCTAGGCTGGGGCCTGGGCAAAGGGCTGTTGCAGATTTTTTGGTGTCAGCTGGAATTTCTTTACCTTTAATCTTACATGCCGGCTCAAATTGGAGCTGCAGTAATGTATCACTGCTGCTGGGAATTGTGTTTAGACAGATCTTTTCCAGTCCTGGTATCCCAAATATTGGTCAAAACAGCGCTGGAGAGTTTTCTGACATTTAAAATCTGTTCCAAGGGACTGTTTAGTTACTGGTAGTGATGAGGGAGGCAGAAGTCTGTGATACAAATCCCTAAAATCCAAGAAAAATGTGTCTCCAGAGCTGCTGCACACAAGGAGAGTGGAAGGAGCTCCCTATGTCCAATATTACTGCAGGATCTGGGTTCTGGCTGGGAAAATCATCTTTCAGCTACAAAGGTACTGGAGGGAAGGGATTTTTGATGCCTAAAGTGTAAGCCCAAGACATGGAGATCCAGTGTGAATGCAGGGATGGGGAAAACACACACATGGCTGTGGCTGTGTTACAGCCCAAGGATTTTTTCAGGCATTAAAGTTGAGTCCCTGGAGAGAATCTGCTGCTCATTCCCAAGAGAAACAACTCAGGGTGAGGGGGGGGACTGAAAATGTTTTGCATGAGACACATGGAGCAGGGCAGGGGAAGAATCCCAGAATTGCCATTGGAATGGAATGGAATGGAATGGAATAGAATAGAATAGAATAGAATAGAATAGAATAGAATAGAATAGAATAGAATAGAATAGAATAGAATAGAATAGAATTTTCAGTTAAAAGGGACTTAAAACAATCATCAACTCCAACTGCCCAACCAAGTTGGGATAGTTCAGGTCTATCCAAAAGTTATTAGGAGGGTTTTCCAAATCCCTCTCAAACACTGACAGGTTTAAGACATTTACCACCTCTCTGGGAAGCCTGTTCCAGTGTTAGAAAACCCTCTGTGTGAAGAAATGCTTCCTAAAATTCAGTTTGAAGTGATAGTGAGGTGCATTCCACCACGGTGTTCCCAGGAATATCCTGTTTGTGGGACAAAATGTTTTGATTTTATTTTCCAGGTAGCTATAAAAGGAATTCTCCTCTCCACCCCCGCTTCTGGAGGGCTGCTGTGTATGTCTCAGGCATCAGCACCTCCCAAGTGTTGTTAGAAACAGTATCGCAGCACCGGGCGTTTCCCAGCTTCCCTGCTCATTTCTGCCCAACTCGCTCAGTTTACGAGTGCAAAAGATGCTTTTGCTAATTGCCAGCTCTGCCAGCTCCTCCTGGGATCTGGGAGGCAGCTGAGGTTGTCCTGCCTGCTCTGTCTCCAGCAAAGAGCTGCTGCTGCAGCCTGTGAACCAGGACTTACATGACTCCTATTACTGTCATGCCCCAGCATTTCGCAGCTTTCAGCGTGCTGTTATTGCAACTGGAGCTGAAAAAAACCCCCAAACAACTCCTTTTCTAGGTCACTTACAGCTCTGACTTTTCTTTCACATTTGCCTTTACCCAGATTAGTGTTTTTGGAGGGTTTAGCAGTGTTGGTCCAATGACAAGTGTCACTTTGCTTTGGAGGCTTGCAGGGGAGAGACGGCTTCAAAATGCAGCAGAACTGACAGGAACTCTCAGAACATTTTCTGCTGCTCTGAAGCAGGAGCGACACGGGGACCTGCTCTCAGCTCCCCTGAACAAGGAGCATTTATTTTTGTCCTCCTGGCCTCCCTCCCTCCCAAGAAAATGTTTCAGAAGAGGTGGCCTGGGAGCCCCCAGCTTGTGAGCGGCGCTCCTTCACTCTGACACCTCCTGTCATCTCAGGAAAGAAAGGAAGATCAAACAGGAGGATGGAGTGGGAGCTGTCACATCCACTGTACTTTTCCTGCTCAGTTCTGTTACCCTTGGGCAGGTGAAGGCTGGGACCAGCAGCTTTATCCCTTTGGTCCTAACCTACCTGTCTGCTCTCTGATCACTCTGTGTGGATGACCTTGATTCACAAGCCAGCAGTGTTGGCAGGGACATTTTGGAGGGACTGGGGAGAAAACAGCCAGATTTACACCTCAGCACTGTGGTTTCCACCTTTTTTTCATTTCAGGACTCCTGAGTGTCAAATTAAATGTTCTGATCAATTTTCTTCATGCACTCAGACCCCCCTTGATTTCTAGACTCTCAGTCTCTCTCCCCGACTTGTTCTGCTTCCTTGGTGGCTCCAGAAAGTTTCTTCTCTGTAAAATCTTCACTGTTTATTCCTTTATTCCTTATTCTGATGTTTATCTGCTTCCCTCCTCTGGACATTCCCCTCTGCCCACCTTCCTGACTGGGATGGAAGGAGCTGCAGCAGCAGGAATCTCCCTTTTCCCACCCTCTGCAATCTGATCTCCTCCTTTGGAGATCCCTGGCTCCAGGTGCCAGCTTGGATTTCGGAGGAAGCACCCTGGCACCGAGCACTCCTGAGCCAGAGGATAAAAGTTTCCTGCTGGGATTTCATCTGCATTTCATCAGTGATGGTGATACTGCCTGGCTTTATCCCCATGCTCCCTGCCTCCCCTGGGCCCTGGCAAAGAGAGTGCCAGGAGGGTTGAGTGCATTCAGCTGTTATTGGCTTCATCCATGAGAGATCAGTGAGGCTCATGGGGACTTCTGAATTTCCCAGCTTGGGAGCTACAGACCCAGCCCTGCTCCCTGCACCACAAGCCTTGGAGCAGCAGGAGCTGGTTTTCCCTCTGGAAGGGTGTTCCAGTGTGGAAGCAGAGTCCAGGGAATCTGTTCAGGTCTGCAGGAGGTGCAGAGGAAGGGCTGAAATGATCACCCTGCCAAGGGAGGAGGCAGAGATAGATGTGTTTGGCACTGGTTTATGTGCGTTTTAGTGCTGGGCAGGTTGTGGGGGGAGAAAATAAAGGACATTTCACCCCTAGGACTGTGCCTGCTGCTGCACCATCAGCAATTCCTGCAATAAAGGCCACTCCCGGTGCTGCAAAGCCCAGACAGGACAGCAGAGACATTTTTCAGTAAAAATTGCCTTAGCCAGCACAGTCATCATTGGTGCTGCCTTATAATTGGCAAGTATTTAATTAGCTGAGGAATATTCTACATCTCCTCACTAAGTGGGAAGTCAGAAATTCCCTTTGGGATGAATGCTCTCCCAAACCTGTCAGTGCACCTCAGCTGAACCTCAGCACAAAAAGCAAAGCAGACAGTTGAGTGTGAGCTTGCACAGATGCTGCAACATCTGTCCAGTTTGGGAAAGGTGGGTGGCTGAACGTAGGGGTGTCACTGAAAGTGGGAGGGAAGTGGAGTGGAGTGGAGTGGAGTGGAGTGGAGTGGAGTGGAGTGGAGTGGAATAGAATAGAATAGAATAGAATAGAATAGAATAGAATAGAATAGAACAAAAGCCAAGTCCACTGCCTGGGATTTTTGGGGAACTCTCTGTCCTTTCTGATTCCAGATGTACAGAGACACAGCAGGATGGGGAGGAGAGAGGAGAAAGCCTAATGAAGAAATATTACTGGGAGTAGAAAGGCTTCCACCAGCTTGTATCTCTGCAAGCCACTTTTCCTTAGCAGAAAGTGGCTTTAAAAGGTTTTGATGGCAATCCCTCTTTGCATGAGCTCCAGAGGGGCCAGCAGAGTGTTTGGGCACCAGCATGGCTTTGGTTAAATACATTTGCAGTAGCAAAGCTGGGAAAGGACTCCCCCTCCTCCCCCGTGACCTGTTTTCCTGAGAAAAGCACAAGCAGAGCCGTGTGGCTCTGCTCAGCACCTGCTCCTTATTCCTTGCAAAATTGCTGGGCTGCTGTGGCTCCATGCCTTTCCTCCCAGACATCCATGGCAGAAAAGCAAGAATTAGAGCAGACCCAGTCATGCAGTCTACTTAAAACCACTGGGATTGTGTGGCAGGAGAAACCTTCCTGCAGGAAAACCTCTGCCAGCTTTGCAGGTCTGGAGCTTGATTTGTGTTTGCAGCTCCTGCCCGTGCGGGCTGGAGAAGGGAAGTTTGCTGTGCTGTTTTCCAGCTTCACGACAATCCTCTGCTTTGCTGAATCCCTGCAGCCCTGCATCCCTGAATCCCTGAATCCCTGAATCTCTGCATCCCTGAATCCCTGCATTCCTGCATCCCTCCATCCCTGCATCCTCACAGCTGCCAAGCTGTGACAGGGTACCGTTCCCAGCAGCCTGAATCCAGCTTCCTCACTGTGTTCCCGCTCCTCCCCAGGGATCTCACCCTCTTCCCTCTGATCCACCCGGGCCCTGCCCACCAGGGAAATGTTTACATCGACCCCCCTGGTGAGACAACATCAGATCAGCCCCCAGGAGGGCTGGGACGGCGTGTTCAAGGAGAGGGGGCAGCGCAATCCTAAACATCGGCATTTATTTATTTATTAGCGTTTATTTAGCCATGGCTGCACCAGCCCCCTCACTGCATTAGCATCATCTCGATTTCCCACAGGTTTTCTCCCCTTGTACAAGTGGAAATCTAAAGCAAAACCTCTGGATTCTTTTCTACACCCAGGAATCACACTGGTCCCATCAGAGTGTTTTTTTGCTGTTTGCTTTGCATTTTATTTGTCCCCTCCCTCCCAAAACTTGTAATGAAGCAGCATTTCATGTGACAGGACATTTATGGCTGCTCCAGGCACAGCATAGCAATGAGGAGGTGGTGCAGCATCCCCGATCCAGGATCCAAATGACCTTCAGGAGCAGGCAGATGTTGCTTTCCGAAATTCGAGCTGGGAACGAGGGAGGCATTCCATGCATTCAAGGAGCTGCCAGCTCAGCTTCACTTGGCTGCTCTGCTCCCATGAAATGCTCATTTCGTGGAGCGCAGAGGAAAAGGAGGCCAAAGGGAAAGGAAGGACCAAAGGAAAGCCGTGGCAGGGAAAAAAGCGCAGCGAGCTGAGCTCACACTGACTAAACCTTCTCATCTTCAGAGCAGCATCCCCATGTCCGTGTGTGGGTGTGTACCTGTGTTGTCCTACTCTCACCTGGCTCAGAGCTCTCTGATGTCCTGCTGGAGGCTTGAAGTACATGTTGAGTTTGATTTTGATGTTTCCCTGAGGTTCTGCTCATGGGAATCCTGCCAGGAACAGGGAGGCTCAAGGCTGTGTTTGTGCCAGGAGAAGGGTTGCACCATAAGGGACAGGTTCACGCAGGCAGGTCATGGCTGCCCCATCCCTGGGAGTGTCCAAGGTCAGGTTGGATGCAGCTTTGAGCAGCCTGGTCTAATTTGGTCATTGCTCATTACAATGAGCTTGAAATGCCCCTTCCAACCCAAAGCATTCCATGCTTCTTTTGTGGGTGCTCCTAAATCTGTATCACCCAGGAAACTCTCATCATTTGAAAAAAGCACCTCAGGGTTTTAAAAACTGAACATCACCACCTCATCCAGTTCCTCCACCCCCTTCACTCTCCCAGGAACAGGGTCTTAGATGCTGCAGTGGAAAATGTGAGTTGCTGGTGCTAAAAGGAGGTGGCAATGCATGAGAGACCTTTCTCCCGGCGATCCCGGAACGGGAATGTGCAGCAGTGCAAAAACCTGATGTGCTGTGATGGGATGAGGATCCTCTGCTCCCAGGGCTGGAGCCCAGGGCTGAACCTGCTCCACCTGCTCCACTTTGATGGGGATGTTGGCTGAGTTGTCTCTTCCTTTGGGCTGTGAAGGAGCAGGTGTGAAAGGTGCACTCCCACGTGGACCTCACCCACCGTTCCCTTGGAGGTAGCTGGCAGGAATAAATTAGGAAATGCTTGGTGAGCAGACAGCCCCAAAGGGCTCAGCAGCTCCCCTGGATTCAGAATAACTTGAAAACACCCCCAGAATTTATCTTCACAGTGCCAAACCCTTTCTAACAACTGCTTGCATCCCCTCTCCTTTACTTCAGTGCAGGGCTTTCAGTATTTTAGGGTGATTGCCTTCCCTTTGCTTTTAACTTGATGGTGTGAAGCCATCCAGAGTTCTTAGGTCCAGATATCTCTGTCACTGTGATCCAGCTGCATCTGTGAAAACTTTATTCTTAGGAGATTTGAGTGGGTTTTGTGAAATGCATTGAAGCAATTTGTACTTTTAAAGGGCCACATTTCCATTTTGGTTACGGTTAATCTTTAATCCACCATCTTCATCTTTGCCTGCAGCACCTTAATTTTGCTTCTTGATTTAATTTCTTTTACCGTCTGCTACCTCCTCTCTTTCCCAGCCCCTCTGTCATCCGCCTGATTTATTTTTCTTTGTCTCTCTATCCTCTAGCCCTGTGCTCAGCCATTAAAATGTTCTGATTTAGGTTTCTGAGAAGCAGCATCCCCTGGAGCTGGGGTTTTGGTAGCAGGAGAGCCATCCTTCTTCCCAACCTGGCCCTGGGGCCTCCTGTGCTCTTGGAGACAGGGCTGGGATGTTGGCAGCACTGTTTGTTTGCTCTTTTGGGAAGTGCTGTTTCGAGATAGACAGGAGGCAATCTGCCTGCCTCCATCCCTGGCTTTGCCATGGAAAGCTGGGAAGAGCATCAGGATGGATATTTCAGAGAGGGGGAAGCTGAAAAACAGAGGGTACAAGGGACAGGAGATCTGGACCAGAGCTGGGACTTGCAGGCTCTCTGTTCAGAGCTAGCAACAAACTTTCATCTCCCTCTCTCCTTTCAGCCCCATGCACCAGAGATTTTGGGTTCAAAATCCCCAAGTGGACAATACCAAAATCCCCAAACCATTGCCAGGGTTTGGTGTGAGCACCCATGGGGTGATGGTGGGGGTCACGTCAATCCTTCTGCTCCCCAGAGCTCTGGCTGAGGGCTGGTCTGGGGGCTCTGAGGGATTTTAGGCTCAGTTGGGGCCATCCATGGAGTTGGAAGTGCTGAGCAGTGAACAGGACATGTGAGAACAGAGGGTGTGAGTGAGACATCTCCTCCCAGGTGTTTGCATTGCTCTCCCAGCCTTTAATCCAAGTGCATTTGTACATCCTTGAGCAGCCAAAGGGAGCGTTTCCAGCTTGTTCACTGCTGGCTGCAATGTCCTACATTTCTATTGGCACCTGCTATGCTCAGCAAAATCATTCCCTACCTTGTTTTCCCATTCTTCCCATCTTTCCCACGAGGCTTGAGCATGGTACAACAATGTCCAGGTGCAGGAGATGGTGGGTCCTGCTAATGCACTCAGTTCCTTGGAGGATTTTCCCTGGAATATTTTCAGTACATGTGACAAAGCTGCTGCTCATCCCTTGGGTGCATTGGTTGTTGTTTTCTGTGAAAACAGGAAAATTTCCCAGTTTCTCAGAAGTGATTACAAGATGACTGGCTGTTATTCAGGGCAGAGAAAGAGGATTGCCTGGACCAGCTGCAGGTTAATTCCTGATGTGAAGCCGCATCCTTTTCTAAACAGAAAAGCAGAGTCCCATCTTTTGGACCATGATCCAGTTTGATCCTTCCTAGCTGGAAAGGGAATAACTGCAAAACCATCCCCAGGGCTCTGGCATCTTGTGGTAATTGGGAAATTATAGCAGGAAAGCTGACATGGAAGCTGAGGGAGGGAGCAGAACAACTTTGTGTCCAGCGGCAACATGCAGACAACACCTTTGCTCAAACAGGCAATTTCAGGAGGGTCCTGCAGGGCAGTACAACAAGGGGACAACAGCCCAGCCCTGGCTCCTGTTCTTGCCATGCAGGACCTGCCAAAACATTTCCATGCAAGCTCAAGGACACCAGAGGAGCTGCCCCTGGAGGGAAGTATCCTGCAATACCTGGATAAGCAGCTGTGAATGTCACACAGGGGTGGGAGGGAGGCAGATCCATCACTCGCTGCTCTCACCTTGTCCTCTGCTGGAAGGCAGCCCTGTATGATAATGAGAGCAGCCGTCCTCCTGCTCATCTTTCCATCCCCCTTTTGTCCCACTGATACACTTCCCTCCACTTGGAAAAGTCGGCTTCAGAAGGTCCCAACCTCTGCTTACAATATTTTCACAGTAGCTTCTGGTTTTGCCTTTTTCCCAAGGTGATCTTGAAACCCAACGAGTTCATGCAAGACAGGGAATTGGTTGAATCACCAACACTGAGGAGAATTAAAAGATGTGTAGATGTGGCACACAGTTTAGTGGTAGGTTTTTGTAGTTCTGTGTTATCAGTGTGACTTAAACATTTTTTTCAACCCAACTATTTGATGATTCTCTATTTTTTATTGTTCTGATACTCTGGTAGCAGAAAAGATCCAATGGGGCATCTTTACCTCAAAATATATCTTATTTATAAAATTTATTTAGAATGTTGCACAATTTTTATTTTATTTATAAATCTTATTTGCAATCTTACTCACAGCTCCTAATCTAGGAGTTATGGCTCAGATTTCTTACACTGAAGGGATTCCAAAAATACTGTAAAGGTGTTTTTGGCTCTGGATGACAATAAGAAATTTAAGTGCAGAGGATAAAGACCTGGATGAATAAATTGTTGATCTGTTGTGGAAACAGACTGAAAGGAATTTGTAGTGATGTGGCTGTCAGATATTTCTCCCAGGTAACAAATGACAGGATGAGAGGAAACAGCTTCAAGTTGCACCAGTGGAGATTTTGGATATTTGGAAAAATTTCTTCATGGAAAGGGTGGTCAAGCATTAGAAAAGGCTGCCCAGGGAAGTGGTGGAGACACCATCCATGGGAGAGATAAAAAAATGTGTGAATGTGGCACTTGAGGATGTGGTTTAGTAGTGTACATGGTGCTGGTTCATGGTCGGATTTGATAATTTTAAGGATCTTTTCCAAAATTAACAATTCCATGATTTGATGATTCCATGGAAGCAGTCCAAGGTCATCTTCTGCAGCCACTGCCATGAGCTGACCTGATGATGGCAGGTTTTGCAGTGTGACTAAATATGAGAATTATTTTCCTTTTTTCTTCTTAAAGCCACAAAGCTAAGGGATTATAGGGAGCTGTTGGCTTTTCTGTTTCACAGGGTTCTGTAGAGGAGCTGGAAAATGTCATTCTTTTAAAGGAAAAAAAATACACAGGACAAAAAGACTTTGAATATGCCTTACAGAAAAAAAAATCTCCAAAAAAGAAAAACAAAACAAAACCAGAAAACAAAACAAAACAAAAACCTCAAAACCAAAACAAACAAAAAAACCCTCCCACATGATACTTCAAGTTCTGATTTTAACTAGGTGCTGTGGGAGCCACCAGATTTGTAATTATTAAACAACCACTAGAACTGAGGTAATTCAATCACAGAATGGTTTGGGTTGGAAGGGTTCTTAAAGATCACCCAGTTCCAATCCTGCCATGGGACAGAACCTTCCACTATCCCAGGTTGCTCCAAACCCCATCCAGCCTGGCCTTGGACACTTCTAGGGATGGGTCAGGAAGGAATTCCCCCGAATTTTGTGATCAGGGGCTTTTGAGCTGGTTTGGAACATTGTGACACCTCACAGGGACTTCCATGCTCATTTCTGATTTAGAGACACAAGGCTGAGTGCCTTTGGTTTCTCCATTCCTCCTCTGCCTGGGCTGTGGTGTCACATTTTCCGTATGAAAATTCTGACCCATTTTCAGGATTGTTCAGTGGAATATTGGGTGGGACAGAGGAGCCCTTCTGGGGGCTCATCCCAATGAAATATCTGTCCTGTGGGAAAGAACTTTGGCATGGGAACACAAGAAAATTGGCTGTGGGCCCAGTGGCAAATTTCTCCCCTATCCCACCCTTCCATAAAACCATGGTTTAGGTTGGGAGGGACCTTAAAGATCACCCAGTTCCAACCCCCTACCATGAGCAGGGACACCTTCCACCAAACCAAGCTGCTCCAATCCCCACCTAACACAACCCTGACTGAAGCAGCTGCTTGGAGACCAAGCCATGGCACAAATTTCTCCTTCAAGAGATGATTCCTGCATTTCAGACCTTCTTCTGGAGCAGTGGGCAGGGCTGTAAAGAGGGAAAATGCTCATTAATTCTCCACCACAAGCTCTGGATTTGAAAGGCAGGATGCAAGCCCAGGAGGATGATGATGGTGGGAAGTGCTGAGCTCCCTCTCTGGTGGGATTGGCCTGGCCTTGTGATGAGAATCATTAGAGCTCAGCATCAGCTGCACTTGTGGTGCCTGAAAAGATTATCTCCAGATAATCTTCGGGGTATTTAGCCAGCCATATGCTTTATTTCAATGGTAATATCTATTTCTTTGTGTGTTTGAACATTGTTTATGTTAATTAAGGCTTCAGACTAGAGGCTGCATATGGGCTGTTTCTTATTTTTCTTTTTTTTTTTTTTTATGGGCCTAATTTGCAGATAGAAAATAACCTTTTCCCCTGAAAATGCTGCAATTCAGTGTGCTGTGCTCATGAATTCACAGCTGGGCAAAGGGCTTGCTTGTCACCTCCTTATATCTTTTCCCATTCCTCTCTCCCACACATATATAAAGAGGAAATCTGAAGTATTCCTAATTTCCCACAGATCACAAATCTTTTCTTAAATCACTGTTATCTTAATTCTGCCTCTGTGATTCCTGAAGGAAATCACTCCAAACACCTTGAATTAGGGGTCTCTGAAAAATAAAATCAAGTTAATATTTCTGCTCTGGTTTCATTTTCCTTGCACCAACTAACTGGCTCAAGATTATGCTTTTTCTTCCTTTTCCACATTTTCCATTTTCATTGTTTTATATATATATATATATTTTTTTTTAAGAGCTAATTTAATAATAGCTGCTACTCTGATTATTGATCTTTTTAGACTGACAGAATATTGTTCTGTTCAGTGCCAAGCCTGGGGTAGAGGTAGTGCCAGTGCTCCTGGGGTAGAGGTGAGTAAAGGCCACCAGTGCCAAGCAAAACTTGTAAGGAAACTGAGTAATCTGAGTAGTTTAGCAGGAAGTTTTATAGTGGTTTTGGTTGTTGAGGTTTTATTTATTTATTTATTTATTTATTTATTTCTGTAAAGAAACCAGGAAACTCAGCTAAGGGATGTGTGAAAGTATTGACTGCTAATTCCAAATATCCGAGCTCTGTGAGTGCCCTCTTATAGGTCTGCATCCATTCATATCTCCTTTGTGTGCCTCAGTTTCCTTCTCATAGAATGGGTTGGGTTGGAGGGGACCTTCAAAATCATCTCATTCCATGGGCAGGGACACCTTCCACTGTCCCAGGTTGCTCCAAGCCCCATCCAACCTGGCCTTGGACAATTCCAGGGATGGAGCAGCCACAGCTTCTCTGGTCACCCCTGTGCCAGGGCCTCACCACTCTCTCAGGGAAGAATTTCTTCCTTCTATTTAGTCTGAATCTCTCCTCTTTCAGTTTTAAATAATTTCTTTTGCCCTGTCACTCCATTCCCTTGTCCAAATTCTCTCTCCAGCTCTGCTGGAGCCCCTGGAAGGAGCTCTAAGGTCTCCCTGGAGCTGGACATTCCCAGCTCTCCCAGCCTGGCTCCAGAGCAGAGGGGCTCCAGCCCCTGGAGCATCTCCATGGCCTCGTCTGAACTTATTCCAACAGGACCACATTTTTCCTGTGCTGAGGATCCCAGAACTGAATTCAGCACTCCAGGTTGTGTCTCACCAGAGTAGAGGGACAATGCTTTCCCTTGACCTGCCCACACCATGGGGATCCAGCGCAGGAGCCCAGGACACATTTGGCTTTCTTGGTTTTGAGCTAAATAAGGTTGATGACTTTTGATTTCCTTAAATGAATGTAGGGATATTGGTGGGCCATCCTTTATTTCATTGGAACTTCAGATTTCATTTTGAGCCACACGGATTTACCAAACTTGTGGTACATTTCAAATTCAGAGGCTCAGAAGTGCAGGATTTTTCCAGGAGGGTTGGTTTTGCTCCAATAAGCCTACACTGCCTTGCTGGATGTGTGAGATGTCTCTCAGGATTTTCAGCAGCATAACTGAGAGCTCAGCCTGTCTTTGAACCAGGGGATTGATCACAGAAAGGGAAAATTATCTCTTGGATAACAGAATGACCCCTGTGAAAGAGTTTTGCTGGTTTTATTTAGTCCTTAGGAAGGTCTCAACTAAGCAAAGAGTGATCACTGCTCTGGTACTGAGGGTGTTCAAAACATTCCAAGCAGCTGCAGTGTTAAAGATTGATTTAAACCCACATTTAGCTTAGTGTTTAATGAATTTCAGCATTTACCTCTCTGGCATGAGATCCTTTGTTACTGCTTTAGCAGCCAATCAAAGATTTATTTTATTTTATTTTTAATCAGCCTATTTTTTTCCAAAGCTGTAAGCCTTTTCATGTCCCCTTCTCTTAGGAACCATCTACTCTTTAATTCAGCCCTGAGGTCCTGCACAAACAGTGACTCTGACACACTTTTTGCAGAAATATGATTGCAGGGGTTTTTTTTGCATCTCGGGCTATTGTGCAGAGCCAAAGTGTCTGAAAGGTGCTTTGGGGCAGCCTTTGGCTGGAAATGAAAATTGCTTTTGGGAATCCCACAAAAAGGATTAACTTTGACTTCATCTCTGGTTTGTTCTCCAAATTAATAATCAATCTGCCAGCTGGACCCGTGCCAAGCACTCGCCTGGTTGGAGAAGGGGGAATGGCCCACGTGAAACAAGAACAGTCAGAGAACCACAGAGCTGGTTGGGTTGGGGAAAACTTCTGAAGATTCCTTGTATTTTTCAGATCTCAAACATCTCCCCCAATTTTAAAAACTCTCTGCTCCGTGGCTCTTCCCACAACAAAAAAAGCTTTCCATTTGTGCAAATTCCCTTTCAGAGCAGCATTTCTGTTTGAAAAAGTCCTTGAGCGTGTGCTTAGCTCCTGTTTAAATCTACAAGACAGTGCTTAATTGCTTTTCCCCATCAAGTGCTCAAATGATGTTCAGAGTCATGTTGTAACATATGGTGAGACATTTTCCTGTGCAGCATCATTGGAATTACACCGGAGATAAATCTGACCACGGACGTTGGAGACAGAACCAACTTGTCAGGTTCCCTGCTCACCCTCCCCATACAACGTTTTTCACGCCAGTCTGGTTTGGGGATTTCTACAATTCCTTTGACTGGGTTGTAATCACTCTGACTACACTCTCCTCTAATATTCTGCCCACGTTTTCCCTTTAGTGGAGTTTCCTCTTTCTTGCCTCCACTCTGGAGACCGCCTGGAAATAATTCCGCTCCCTTATTAGCGTACCTGGATTCAATATTTGTGAAGAACTCAAATTCTGCTCCTTTTCTTTGCCTCTGAGCTTTGAGCACGGATTTCCCAGCACAAATCCAGTGTATTTTTTGGCAGAATCAAAGGCTTTTCTACTGCTTTACAAATGAAACCTGAACCTACAGGCAGGCACACACGAACACACAAATGTTCCTCCCCTTATGGACCTGTTCATTAATAGCCCATTGTCTTCCAGAGCTTTTCATCAGGCCCAAAGTGAATGAATTTTGCATTCAAATGTGAAACATGCCCTTTTTCAATCTATCTGCTTTGTAATTTGAATTGCTGCCAGTGAAATAATCTTTAGACGGCAAAATCCAGTGATTGAATTCTGAAATTTGAGTTTAAGGATTTCAAGTCTGCACTGAACTATAAGGTCTTTGGTAATACTTGATGGTTGAACCAAACACTATCTGGACATTCCCAGCTCTCCCAGCTTGGCACCTGGGCAGGTATCTGCAACCAGCAAGACCAAAACTCACTCAGATGTGTTTCCCTGGACCTTGGAGAAATCCCTTTAGATCTTTTTTAGTGGTACTGAGTCTGGGATCTGCAGCAGGTGATGCTGGACAGGCTCAAACAGTCACAAACCATGAATGAGACAACACAAAATCACAAGGAATTATTGTGAGACCTCACCTGGAACAACGAATCCAGCTCTGGGACTTCCAATAGCAGAAGGACATGAAGGTGCTGGATGAGTCCAGAGGACACCATGGAAATGCTCCAAGGGCTGGAGCCCCAGTTCCTGAAGGGGCTCCAGGAGAGCTGGAGAGGGACTTGGGACAAGAGAATGGAGTGACAGGACAAGGGGGAGTGATTTAAACTGAAAGAGGGGAGATTCAGACCAGATACAAGGAATAAATTCACCAGGCCCTGGCATAGGATGTTCAGAGAAGCTGCCCCATTCCTGGAATTATCCATGGCCAAGTTGGACAGGGCTTGGAGCACCCTGGGATAGTGGAAGGTGTCCCTGCCCATGTCAGGGCTGGGACAAGATGATCTTTAAGATTCCTTCCAACACAAACCATTCCAGGATTCTACATCCACACTGGGAATCAGTGAGAGGAGGCTCTTGGCTCTTCTCCCACATCCTCCTACCTCCAAATTGGTTTTCCCAACCCATCTCCAAGCTCCATCCCCACAGGGTGCAGAGGTGTTCGCATCCAAAGGGTTGCAGGGCAATGAGAAGAGGTAATTAGGGAGATTTGGAATGAGGAAGGAAAGGATGAAAGAAAAGTTATTCTTCTGAGGATATTAAAACCAGAGGAATGAACATGGTCTTTGGAGCATTTGAGTGGTTTAATGACTGGTAATGACTAATTAATTAATAATCAGTGGTAGTAATGAAGGCCAGATTTTCGTTTCCCATTAAAAGATGTAGCTGGACTTATTCTGAGGTGATTTACACCAAGTTCCTGACTCAGCACATCCACATCACCCATCCTTTATGTGATTTATAGCAGCTTTTAAAGCAAGAACTGGATGGCTTTGATCCAGTTGCTTTCTTTGAGTCCAACAGAATAAATAAGCAGGAACCAGACCAGGTCTTTGAAGAGCAAAAGGTGGTTATTTTAATTTTTAATTTTTTTCTTGCCTCAATATCACTGTGCACTTTCTGTGTGCATCTAGAAATGGATTTCAGGCTGTGCCAAGTGTGACTTTGGCCCTGGATAGATTTTATCCTGATATTGCATTCAGTGCTGTTCTGTCAGCTTTTCTGCCATGGGAGTGTGAGACCAGGCACAGCATCTGGGGAGTGTTATTTGTTTTCTGATACTTTCCCTGGGGTTTCCTGTTCTTGTTGGTTTTCTGATTTATTTTCCTTCTTTATTTTTTTTTCTTCTTTTTGGATGAGGTTACTTCTGTTGATGTATGGCTCAGATCTGTCCTAGTCTACTTTGAAAGCTGGTAAATGAGTAAAGCTGGGCTTTGGGATTGGAAGTGATGTGAGGGCAAATGTATTCCCACATTTGAAGAGAGTTCGGGTTCCTTGGGGCAGGGGGTGTCTGTGTGTGGCAATGTACACAAATTTGATGCCCTAAAAATGGGAGATTTAAGCATTTCTATTTGTTGAGAAAGGCAGAAAAAAAGACAGAAAAAAAAGCTGAGGGTAGAGTTAAGGATGAAAGGACAGGCTGGATGACCTGGGGTTGTTTAGTCTGGAGAAGAGAAGGCTCCAGGGAGATCTCAGAGCCCTTTCCAGTGCCCAAAGGGGCTCCAAGAGAGCTGGAAAGGGACTTTGGACAAGGGCTGGAGTGACAGGACACAGGGAATGGCTTTAAACTGACAGAGAGCAGGGTAAGATGGGATATTGGGAAGAAATTCTTCCCTGTGAGAGCAGAGAGGTGCTGACACCAGTTTTCCAGAGAAACTGTGGGTGTCCCATCCATGGAAGTGTCCAAGGTTGAGTGGGACACTGAGGAGTCTGGTTTAATGGGAGGTGTCTCTGCCCATGGCAGGAGGTTGGATAAAGGTGATCTTTAAAGTCCCTTCCAAAACCATTCTAGGATTCCAAAATTCTATCATTAGGAGCCTTTTAAAAGCAGTTTTCTAGATATCCTCAAAACCATAAATGACAAAGAGCACTAAAAAACCCTCAGCTAACAAAAAAACCCCACCACAAGCCAAATGCACCAACATCTACAAAAAAAACCCAAACAACACAACAGTCTGTTATAGAGGGAAAGTCAAAGCTGCTGTGGAAATCTGGACAAAGGATAAATTGACAGCAAGCAATGCAAATTAAAAGCTTGAAAAATATAAGAAAAAAAAAAAAAAGGAAAAGTATAGGAATTTTATTCTCCAGACCAGCAAAACTGAATAAAAAGCAAAATTCAGAGTCTACTAAGCCCATAATAAATCCTGATGGTATTGGTTTGTTACTAGCTGGAAATGACAGATTTATTTATAATAATGCAGGAATTTCAATAAACGCCTGTATTCTGTAATTGGAAGAGAGCCTGGTTCCTTAATCCACATCCCAGCCTAATGAAATACTTTTCATTACACCAGCAGCTGGAAAACCTGCTATACATCATCCAGCAAAGTGAGATGTATGCAAGAGTAACAAGACAGAGCAATTTGGAACTTGAGGGTTTTAAAAGAGCAGGTTAAGACTAATTTGGCATCATTGCTCTTTAGGAAAAGACAGGTGGAAGAGTTCCCCAAATCTGGAGAGAGAAGCATGTGTGTGTAAGCACAGCAGCCTCACATCTGTCTTAGGCACAATATCCATCTCAAATTGGATCCAAAAGTTTAGGGATTGTGGGTAATATTATGATTATAATTGAATAATAGCATGCTCATTAAAACAGAGGCATTAATAGCAATCAACTTATGGAAAATAGATTTTTGTCAAGCTAAATTAATACTTTCTAGGAGAATACAGAACTGGTTGTTGGAGTTTGGAAATTTATCATTATTTGTACACATCATAAATAAGGCGTTTTTCTCAGTGACAGTGGATAAACAGAACAACTCAATAATGCAGATCTTGGAAATACGAGCAGCACATAGAGGGGGAGAATACAGAATTCAGATTTCCCATGAGACTGGCCTTGGATCTCCTGGTCCCTTCCAAAAAGGGTGTTGGGGGATGTCAGAAGGTTCATGAAAGAGAGCAAAGAACAGTGCCAGGGTCTGAAATGATGTGACAGCTCAGAGAAAATCATGTGAGGAGCTGCTGATCCAGAGAAGACAGATTTATGCCCCATGAGATGGATGGGTGGAGAAGCATGGGAGCACAGAATGGTTTGGGTTGGAAGGGACCTTAAAGATTATTTAGTTCCTACCCTCTGCCACAGGCAGGGACACCTTCCACTAGACCAGGATGCTCCAAACCCCATCCAACCTGGCCTTGGGCACTCCCAGGGATAGGACATTCAGACATTTAGTAGGGTCCATATATTTAAAAATGTGGCTGAGCACCAGAAAAAAAAAAAAAATTCTGTGTATTGAGTACAACTTCTGCAGTAAAATTAATTTTTTTTATTTTATAAAAATAAAATAAAGTATTTTATAAAATAAAATAAAAATATAAAAATATAAAATATAAATTTATTTATATTATATAAAATAAAAATATAAAAATATAAAAATGAATTTATTTATATTTTATAAAATAAAATTATAAAAATATAAAATAAAATTTTATTTATATTTTATAAAATAAAATTATTATTTTTTTTAAACTATGAACAGTGCTCTAACCCAAACCAGAAATAATTCAGGGAGGCTCAGTGTCACATGTTGAACAGGATGTGAGGGGACACTGAGAGCAGGACGTGCTGGTGCTCTGTCACCCAGGCCATGGTGGCACAGGGAGGCTCAGAATCGTTGTGTGAGGAGCAGCTCAGAGCCTGCACCAGGTCAAGACCTGCAAAGAACTTGTCAGAGGCTCAGGGCAGGTCTCTGGAGCCAGCAGCACGGAGCTGTCCAGGCCATCTGTGGTGCACCCAAGGCTGCTGAGCAGCTTTGGCTCCATCTGGATCTGCCCTGGGCTCGCTGCTGGCGTTGCTGCCCAGGTCCCCTCCTCTGAGGATGGTCAGCTGGGGAGATGGGACATCTTTCCCCATGTCCCTTCAGTGGAAGCAGATGGCCCTTTTTACTCTGCCTCCTCATCCTGTCTCAGGCTTCTGTGAAGCCCAGGTTATGCACAGGGGTGTTGAGCTTCTCCCCATCTACTGAATTTCTGCACTTGATCTCTGCATCTGCACTCCCTGAGTGACCATATCCCAGGAGATAGGATGGACAAGACACAGAAGCAATGGGTGGAAAATGACAGCATGTTTTGGGTCCCCACTGTCCCAGCACATGAGGCAGAGCAGCAGATCCCCCTTTTCCCTGGCTTAGCCCTTTGTGCTCGCACAGAGATGGGGCTGCAATCATTTTCCCTGATGAAACCACCCCACTGTGGGATGAAGACTGTGGAGACTTCCCCATCTATGGCCCCTTCCCCATTCTGCTGCTTTTCCCCAGGCTGCAAGGATGCCAGGAGAAAGCAGGGATCTGTCCCTTTGATGCCTTCAGGTCCCTCTGACCATGAGGGAGGAACATCCCTGCCATGCCCAGAGCTCTGGGAATGTTGAGAAGGGCTCAGGAGGGTCCTGGCCTGGTCTTTGGAGAAGGAACATGGGAGGGGTGAAGCTGTGAATTGGGCTGGGAGAGGTCTATACCCATCTGTATGGGGTGTGGAGCAGGGGATTGGGGGTGTGTGGGGCTGTGGGGGCAGTGAGGTGTATTTTAGGTCCATAGTGTTACATCCATAAATGGGATATGTGGGACAGGACTGCAGGGATGGGGAGGTGTGTTCAGGTTGTGTAGGATTTTTTATCCATGTGTCTCACGTGCGGATCAACATGCTGGGTGTCACAGGGGTTTAGGGTTGTGCATGCATGTATTGGTGGCAAGTTGTGCACAGGTATTTGGGATAAATGAGGCAGAGCTGTGGGGTTTAGGGTGTGTACATGGAACAAGTGGGACAGGGCTATAGGCTTAAGGAAATGCATATGGCACATGTGGGACTGGGAATAGGGCTAAGAAAGTGTGTATGGGATAAGTGGGAAAGGGATATAGGGTTAAGAAGGTGTATATGGGGTATGTGGGGCAGGGTTGTAGGGTTAAGGTGCGTGTGGGATTAGTAGGACAGGGTTATAGGGGAAAAAGGGCGTATATAGGGCATATGGGACAGGGCTATAGGGTTAGAGGGGTGTATATGGGATATGTGGGAAAGAGCTATACAGTCAGGAAAGTTTATAGGGGATATGAGGGACAGGGCTACAGGGTTAAGGAGGTGTATATGGGATATGGGATATGTAGGACAAAGCTGTAGGGTTTGGGATATGGGATATGTAGGACAAAGCTGTAGGGTTAGGAAGGTTTATATGAGACATGGGAGAGGGCTACAGGGTTAGGAAGGTTTATATGAGATGTGGGACAGGGCTATAGGGTTAGGAAGGTTTATATGAGATATATGGGGCAGGGATATAGGGTTAGGCAGGTGTATATGGGGCATATGGGACAAGGCTATAGAGTTAGGGAGGTGTATATGGGATATGTGGGACAGAGCTATAGGGTTAGGAAGGCTTATATGAGACATGTAGGATAGGGTTATAGGGTTAAGCAGGTGTATATGGGATATGTGGGACAGAGTTATAGGGTCAGGAAAGTGTAGATGGGATATGTGGGGCAGGGATATAGGGTCAGGAAGGTGTAGATGGGATATGTGCGATTATAGGGTTATAGGGTTAGGAAGGTGTATATGGGATATGTGGGGCAGGGCTATAGGGTTGGGGGGTGTATATGGGATATGTGGGGCAGGGCTATAGGGTTAGGAAGGTGTATATGGGATATGTGGGGCAGGGCTATAGGGTTAGGAAGGTGTATATGGGATATGTGGGGCAGGGCTATAGGGTTGGGGGGTGTATATGGGATATGTGGGGCAGGCTGTAGGGTTAGAGGGATGTATATGGGATATGTGGGGCAGGGCTATAGGGTCAGGGAGGTGTATATGGGATATGTGGGAAATAGCTATATAGTTAGGCAGGTGTATGTGGGATATGTGGGGCAGGGCTATAGGCTTAGGGCGATCGTGACACCGGTTAGCCCGGGGGCTGCAGGGGACCGCTCACATGTGTGGGGATGATGGAGAGGTCACAGCGAGGCGGGGGAGCCGCGGACCGGACCAGCACCAGCACCAGCACCATCACCAGGATGGAGCCGCAGGTCCGCCGGGGCTTGGTGGGATGGGGGCGGCGGGGGGCGCCGTGCCCGCTCCCCGCCCGCCCTGACGGCCGCTCTCTCTCCCTCTCTCCCCGCTCCGCCGCCCCGTCCCTCCCTCCGTGCTTTCCTCCCTCCCTCCAGCAGAGCCTCCGCCTCCGCCTCTCCGCCCGGCGCCTGGTCCTGGCGCGGCTGCCGAACGGTCCCGCTCGACGCCTCCCGGACCAAGTGCCTGTGTGACCGGCTCTCCGCCTTCGCCATCTTAGCCCAGCTCAGCCCCGACATGGTGAGTCCCGCCGAGCGAGCAGCGCAGGGGCCGGGGTAGGCGTGGGGGACACGCGGGGGACAGGCCGGAATGGAGCGGGAGGGAAAGGGACGCGCCCGGGATGCAGCGGAGCATCCCCGGTACCGCGGCGGGGACAGCTCCGAGCGCCGCCGCTGCTGCCGCCGCTGCTGCTGCTGCAGTCCGGTGTCACCGGGACCGTGGCGACACAGCGTGAGGCTTTGCATAACCCTCCCCCTTCCTTCCTTCCCCGCCGTCCTTCCTCTCCCCTTCCCCCCGACCCTGACCGCAGCTTTTGGGGACACACACACGCGGGGACATCGCCGCGCTGCTCCCTCTCATCCTCCCCATCCATCCTTCCATCCCTGCGCTGTGCTTTGGGACGTGGATCCCGCTCAGCGTGCGGAGCCGCCGGCCCCCGCAGGCGTGTTCGCTGCCGTGGGCTCCCCACGCACGGAATCTTCCGCACGTGGCTTTTTTTGGGGGGGCGGAATCGCCCCGCTCCGCCTCCCTCCCTCCATCCCTCCCCGCCGTCTCCATCCCCGCCTCGGCGTCCTTCCCGCTACCCCGCGCAGTTTTGGGGTGTGTGGGGGTGTGTGTATGGAGGGGTTCCCACTCTGGAATCGCGGGGAGAGTGGAAGGGAAGAGTTGTGAAGTTTTGGCCGCTTGTCGGGGGACACCAAGTCGGTGCCGCGTCTTCGGACGGAGCCTCCGGAAAAGAAAAAAAAAAAGTGCGAGATTCCTAGAAATTATCGCTGGTCGGCTGCACCCTGAGTCAGAGCACGGGGAGGGTGCCAGGGCATTAAAGACGGCGCTGGGGTGGTCAAAAGACGCTTCCTCTCTTCCACCTTGTGCTTTTGAATTTGTTTTATTTCCTTCTTTCTTTTATTTTTTTCTTTTTTTTTTTAAGTAGTTCATCCCTTTTTGGACAGTTCCCAGGTTCCCAGAGAGAAGCCACCCCCTCCTCCACCTAAAGCTTCTCCATCTGCCTGGGCACTGGGAGTTACTGGGCCCTTGCAATTATTTACTAATTATGGCTTGCTTGTTAAATGCTGGCTTAATTCGGCAAAAGGGGAGGGTAAAGGAAGAAAGGAAGGGTGAGGAGTGGTAAAGGGAGAGGGGGGATCACATTTTCCAAGATGAAGGTTTGGTTTATTATTAGAAACACTAATGTATTTGGTCCACTAGTTACCATGGAAACAACATCTGCACTGAAGTGATTTTAAAGACACAGTGTTGGTTGTGTTTGCCTGGGCCCCGAGCAGGCCCAGCCACCACAGGGCTGGGAAATGGGCTCTGGGCTCCTCAGCAGAGCAGCTTTTGGGCTCCTCTGGACAGAGGCACCAACTCTGTGGTCTCAGGTAGAGATATTCCGGCTGAAGGATGCTCAGAGGTAGGGCTGGGAGCGTGTTCCTGCTTGGAAGGGCTCTGGAAGCAGCTGGTTGCATCAATCCTGGCATCCCTGCACTCCATGGGCTGTTGTTTCCTTGTCCTGTCACCATAAACCAAGCGGGCAGGGGAGCAGCTGCTGGACTGGTACTCTCCAGGAGAATTCCCAGCCTTCTCGAGGTGCACAGGGTGATCTCAGGTGGGATTTGTCACCTGTGTCCTTCCAGCAGCAGGGCTACACCCTTCACCCCAAGCTCCAGCAGCTTTAGGGTCTGGCTCCAGAGGTTGTGGTTGACGAGTGAGCCTTGCCCTGCATGGGAAGGACTCAGAGATATCCTGACAAAGTTTTGGGAGATTGCATGTCTGGGGAAAATAAATTGGGATTTCTGCTGCAGGGAGGCTTCTAAGGCAAAGCCTGGAATGAGGCGAGCCCAGATGTGCAGCTGAGCTGCTGGTGAAGGTCCTCTGCTGATCCAGCTTCTGGAACTGGGCAGAGGATCAGGCAGTGTGGGGAAAGCAAAGGGAATCTTTGCCTTGGCTAAAGCAGAAGTTTCTCTTATGTAGATTTTATGTTCACACACTACTTGGTATTATTTAATTAATCAATCTGGGGAAAAAATGGTTAATTTGATGTGGCCAGATGCTGCTGCTCCATCAGCTCCAGGTGTTTCAGTGTTATCTGGATAAGACAGGGTGGATATCAGCCCTTTATCATCCCTGCAAGTACTTTTGCATTTGAGAGTGGGCTTGGCTGCAGGAGGATACAGCTCCTTCCCCCAGGCATGTTTTATTATATCTGCAACTAAACTCACAGCTACTCCTTTGGGGTTTAGGCCTAAAATTGCTTCTTTTGCCCTCTTTCCAACTCCTCTGGCTGCTGCTTGGGTTATGTTTTCCCAGCTCATTTTTTCCCAGCCTTGAGTTCACTCATTTTTCCCTGGATGAGTCTTTTGGCTGTGCTGGGGGGAGAACTGGGGCTTGGATATCTCCTGAATCCCCCACGCCAGTCCAAGGGTTTGATGATGATGATGGGGAGCATCACCCTGGCTGAACGAGCTGGGACCCATCTCCTGCCTGTGCCTGCCCTGTGAGCCTGCATGTCTGTGTCTCATCCAGCTCCTCATTCCCTCACTTTCCTCCCCAAATCTCATTTTGAACAAGCCCACGTTGCCTCCCGTCCCCAGAGGTGGCATCTCGTCATCGTTGGTGTCTGCGGTGGTGACATTTATGGTGCAGTTTTTCATGTGCCTTTGGAGCTCTCAGGACAAGAAGCTCCGTCCGCCTGTGTCATTAATATTATTTATTGCTATAAATCTCCCTTCTGGAGCCTTTGGCCCTGGCAGCTTGAAATATTTGTAACCCTGCTATGGGCACAGCTCCTTTGCAATGAAAAAAGGCTTTTGGGACGAGTGTTGCTGCTGATTTGGGACTGGCTAAGGACAGTTTGCCTGGGCTGGGACCTAAGAGTTGCTGGTGTAGTGGGGAAAGGAAGCAGTTTTCCTTGATTTCAGTGGAGCTGGAGGCTGAAAGTGCTGTGTTTTGAGTCAGTTTGGGAGACAGACATCCCTAAACCGTGATGGATCCAGCTCAAAAGCTGGAGTTCAGATTTGTGTTTGATTTCCCCTGCTGCTTCCACTTGACAGAGTGCCCTTCTTTGGCACAACTGCTGTTTGACCATAGTGAAAGATTAAAACCTCTTAAATTAAGGAACACAGACAAGCATTTTGGGACTGTCTTTTTGTTTTAGCTTTATAACCTGACTGTCTTGGAAGGGCAATGCCTGTGGTGCTACACCTGCACAGTAGCTGTGCTAACAGAGAATGAGGGCAAAAGGAAACCACAGAGCTGCATGTTAGGCTTGTGGTGGTCGTTTTTTCAATATATTTTGGCAATTTTTGGAGATGAGGAGGAAATAGAGCAGGAGCCTGAGGATGAGCAGCAAAGCCTTTCGCTCTTTGGTTGTCTCATCTGAGTTTGGCTCGTGTTGTCTTTGCTGCCTTCCACCTTGTGCTTGGCCTTTGTAGAGTCAATCAAGCTTTAAAGCTTGGTTAAGCACAGCTTGGATGGGGTTTTGGGAAAGCTGGTCTGGTGGAAGGTGTCTCTGTCCAACCAGGGGGGTTGGAATTGGATGATCTTTAAAGCCCAAACTGATGCTTTTGTGATTTGTGCAGCCCTTAGGGCTGGAGTAAAACTTGACAAATACATCTCTGTTGTCTCCCCCCTCCTTACTGGTCCTGTCTGCAGAAAACTGATCAGAGAGAGGCATCTGAGCTCTCCTCTCATTCCTAGGCTTGATGAAGATTCAGAGCTGGTGGCAGGAACTTGTAGGGGTGCTGAGTTTGTTATGTCTGCACTGAATTTTTGTGACATCTCACCTCTGTGTTGGTGTTTTCTGACAGGCAAAACCAGCAGCTGTTGAGTTTGGTGGGGTTTTTTGTAGCAGATCTGGCCCTGAGTGAGTGCTGGCCAGGAAGTGAGCTGACCTGTGAGATGAGAGGAAAGAGCCTCAAGTTGTGCCAGTGTGGCAAATCTAAAAGATTGGATATTAGGAAAAAATTTCTTCAAGGAAAGGGGGTTGTCAACCATTAGAACAGGCTGCCCAAGAAGTGGTAGAGTCACCATCCTTGGAAGTGTTCAAGAAATAAATGGATGTGGTGCTTGGGTGCTGGGTCGATGGTTGGACTTGATGATCTCAGAGATATTTTCCAACCTTGATGATTCCAGGATTTATATCCCAGGATTGTTCAGTGTTCTCTCCAGTTTGCAAGAATGGGAAGCACCTTTCCTGGTGTGCATCTTACCCATGAAGCTAAAGTTCCTCTCTAAACTCACAAGATTTCTTTTTTTTGTCCCTCAAAACCTCCCATTTTGGGATGTAAGGGACCTTCAAAGATCTTATTTTGTCCCAAGGATCTTCCCCCTGAAAAGATTGTCCTGTGCTGCAGGAGCTCTCTGTACTTCATGGACAGTGCACACACACAAGGTGGGTTATTTTAAGCTCCTAAAATTCTGTAGGGCCTCTCTTCCACAGGGAGGAGATCCAGGTTCCCAGGAGAAAAAAAGAAAAAAAAAAGAAAAAAAAAAAAAAAAGAGCTAATGTTATGAATCAAATATTTTGTAAGAGTGTAGCAATTCTGACAACATTTTGATGGAAAATTATATTGGTTTTATTTAGATAAGACTGGAGAACTTCATTTGGGGGTGAACATTTTAACATTTATATTCTTCCATCATTTATCACCTGAAGTTGGAGTCTGGATGAGAACAAAGCCTTTTGCATACCTTGAGAACTGACAGTTCTCATGTTCACAACAGTTCCCAGGCTTAGTTAATATTGGTTCTGCTTTTTCTGCAGCTTTAACTCTTTAATTCAAAAATTGGATTTTTCTGAGGAAGAGAAATTTTCAGTTTTGCCAGACTTTGAGACATCAAACTTTGGTCAGGTTGTGCAGGGGTTTAAGGAAGAGTTTGGTGTATTTGGGTGTGTTGTTGAGGCTACAGCCAGATCTTTTCTGTGCCTGTCAGTGAAATTGTGACCTTGAGCTGAACACTTTTTTGCTTTCTGCTTCCCTTTCTCCAGCTGCAGCACCCTTGCAGGTGACATCCCAGGCTCTGTGCATCCACATTTGCACCCCAGCCTGAAGGGTGCTCCAGGAAGCACCAAGTGCTGTCATTTCCCTGACAGAACATTAGGAGCCTCCTCTTGCCCATTTGGCAGGAGCTGTGCCAGGGTGAACATTGCTGAGCCACGAACATTTGGGCTTTTTGAGGTCCAAATCCTCTGCGAGCTCCCACGCTCGCAATGCTGGCACCTCTTCCTGCAATCACCCCGTCCTCTCCAGGATGCTGCTGTGTGTAGAGTGTCTCTTAGGGAGCTGATTGTGCCTCTTGAGCTGGAAATGTTGCCTAAGATTTCCTGGGGATTAGTTCTGTTGCCACTGAACTCTCCCTGGGTGCAGAGATGCCAAAGTGGGAGTGGCAAAGGGCCACTCCAGCTGGACTCCTGCTCATCCCAGGAGAGCTCCGTGCTGGGGTTGGGGAAGGATGTGGTCTAAGTGCTGCTGGGGATTTCTGGGCTTTGCCCTTCTCCTGCTCCACAGCAGGAGCAGCTGCTGTGTTTTCTCTGGGGGGCTTTTCCCCCGAGGTCCGTGGCAGCCTGTAGGAGCAAGCTGGTGATTCTGTAAATCACGGGCTGCTCTTTGCTGCGCTCAGCAGGGAGGCTCTTGTCACTAAATCCAGTTTAGCCCTCCTGAGTTTCAGCAGGCGTGGATAGAATGGAGAAGACAGGGTAGGAACCAGCTGGGCAGACAGTTTTCCCCTCCTACTCTCTCTGTTAATGTGATTAAGGAGGAGAGAGGATGTGTGATGCTCTTAGGGGGCCAAACTTGCCAACCCACGGTCTAACCCCCTCTTGAGAGAAGTCCATTATTTTTCTAAAGTCCCCTCTTAACAGAAAGTACTGGATTGTGTCCCTACATCTTTGCTTTGCTGGAATTACCTGGTTTTAAAGTGTTGCTCTGTCACTCATGTGGGATCTGTCAGTTTGTGTTGCAGAGTAAATTCAGGTTAAATCTCGTTTGATTTTGAAGAGGACCCAGAGTTGATGTACAGGTGATTTATGTTGGGTTTTAAGAGGAGGGGGATCAGTGACAGAGCTTGTGGTGTGCTCCAGGTGCCAGAGGCAGCCTGGGTTTGTTGTTCTGCTGGAAGAATTGACTGGAGATTGCCACTGCTGTGTGCCATACACAGATACCTAATAAAAGATCCCATTAGCAAATAAGTGATTGATATTGGAACATACACAGGCAAGGCATGAGAGACGAGTGGGATAGGAATTCCCTCTCAGCGCTGTGCTGTGCTTCTAGCAGAGACAACACTTGAATATATTAGAAGAAGACAGGTAGCACAGGAGGTAATAATAGGAGGATTTGGCTCAGCATAATAAGCAGTCATCCAGCATCCCACCTCCTTGGCGGCTGTCTGCGGATTTCGCTGTCTGTCGATCCGTTGGGTACTTTGGGGAGATATTCCCAGCTGACAGCTTCCCTCCTCCCCGAGTTCCTGCTCAGCAGCGCTGGTGGATTCACCCAGGTCTCTTTAACTCCTGACAAAACTCCAGCTGGTGGGATTGCAGCAGCGTGGGGCTGCGGCTCGGCCCCCGCCAGCCGGAGCCGCCGAGCTCAGCGCAGCCCTGGCAGGGACTCTTCTGCAGGCAAATGCTGCATCACCCTCCTGTATCTATCTCTCTCTCCATCTGAAGGGGACGTGGGAGAGGAGCAGGATCAAGTGGCTGGGAGCTAAAAGCCGTTGTGGGATTCAGTGCTGGAGCGTGAGTAATGCCGAGCCAAATTCACCCTTTGGTGGAAAGGCGAGAGCGACGCCGGCGCTAACCAAGTGACCCCAGGAACGGAGCAGGGCTGGGTTTGGTCCCCTGTCTCCAGCTCAGATTAGAGCCTCACCGAGAATGCCTGGGATGCTGCATGTCCAGGCATTCCTGAGGGGTTTGGTGCTTATTCTGAGCTGCAGTGCTTAATGGCTCGTTGCCACGAAGGCAGCTTAGTGAGTGTGACAGCTGCCCTATTACCCTGCCACAGTTTACTGCTCTGCTAAGGAGCTGTGGATTTAAGCCAGGACACCAGGGGCTTCCCAGTTCCTACTTTCCCCTTTCCTAGAGCTCAGAAAGCAGCGCTCAGCCTCGCTTGTGAGCAGATTTGAGGGCCAGAAATGTGAACCAAGTGTGTGTTACCTGCCTGGGATTGCTCTGCTCTGGATCCAGGCAGGATGACTGGCACAGCCCAGAGTGTGGGAGGGCGTGTGGGAGGGGACGATGTGTCAGAGATGTTTGGTGTGGTGCCTCCACACTGATGGCTGAGCTCTGTGAGACATTTTGGCTCTTTCCTCAAATTAAAAAAGGCTGAGGGGAAAGAGGATGATAATCTTCAAACGAGTTGAAAGGTGGCTGTGGAAAGGGAATAATCTGCTTTCTGTGTCTGCTGGGGATTGGGCTGAAATTGCAGAGTGAGAGATTTAATTCAGGCACGAGGGAAAACCTTCTGACTGCAGGGATAGACAAGAGCCCAGACTCCATCAGCACAGGTTTTCTTGAAGAGGCTGGGGGTGGTTTTGATGGTTTTGTATCAGGCTGAGGCGTAAGCTGAGCTTGTCAGGTCTTTTCCACTCTCTCACCTGAAATTCTGTGATGTAGATCCCTTGGTGTCTGTGCCTTGCTGTGTAAAAAGAGAGGAACACAGCAGAGGGGCAGCACATTGGTGGGAGTGGGAGGAGTGGGCTGAAGGCAGGTGGAAAAGCCAAAAATGACCGAGTCTGTCCACAACTTCCCACTTCCACCTGTAGCTGTCGATCCGCTGTCATCTCATATTTACAACCTGCAGTTTGTACCAGCCAGGAGCTTCAGCACCACTCCAGCCTGCTCAGCTCTGAGCCACAAAGCTACCCTGACCCAGCAGTGTGGGAAATTCAGCTGAATTTTCCATCTGGAACCCCAGGATGCTGGGATGGGGGCGGGCGTGGGGGCCCGTGTAAACAGCACAAGGTTCTTAGTCATGGCCAAGTGGTCACATCTGCCAGGGCTGGGCTGTGGGCACTGCACCAGGCAGGGCTTCACAGGGGAGGTTTGGAGCTCTGGGTGCTCGGGGAGCTTCTCCCGAGGCAGGAGGACGGCGTGGGAGCATCACAAAGGGGCTTGTTTGAAAATGGTAACGAGTGGGTGCTGGAGGCTGGGTTTCATGGGCTCATGGGGTGGGAGTCAGAATTAGTGCTAAATGAGATTATCTTCCTTTTCAAAGCACTTCAGGGACTGAGCATGGTGTGTTCAAAAAGTCAGGCAAACTGTTGAGTGTTGCTTCTATTATTCTGCACCCGTCTCCATTGTACTTTGGCCTGGAAAAGCAATTCTTTAGATAAATTTGACAATCTGCTTCACCTCTGAGCCCTTTATGCCCTGCAGAAAGGCTGAGGTTGCCCTTAAATTGCCATGCAGCGGGAAATGGATAAGTCATTATTATTATGTTCATTTAAGCCCAAATTGAAGCAGTTTATGAAAGGTTTGTGCCCTTCATACTTTTGCTGTCAGGTAATAGCTGGGTAGATAAACCTGCTGGTAAGATTTTGGTAATCTTTAAGCAAAAATGGGCATTATGTGTGGAAAAGTAATGTCAGAGTTGTAATTGGGTGTATTTGAGCTCAAAATGTCCCTCTGAATGTGAGGAGTGTCTAATGAAGAAACTGATATTGTGCTGGGTGTGATTACAGCCAGCCAAAACTCAGCTGCAGCTCCATTACTGGCTGCCTACCTGCCCTGCTCAACTCAAGAACATACAGAATATATTCAATAAATCTGTGAAAGCAAAATGACTCCCTCTTTTCCCACAACTGAGACAATGCTTTCATTTTCCATGAAGAATGGTTCTTTTTCCTCTTTTTAAACATGGCAATCATGCCAGCATCTCCCCAGGTGGGGAATATCTGACTGCTGGGGCCACTTTTGATTTTGTTTATATCAGCTCAGCACAGCTGTAAATCCAGGGGCTGTTACAGCTTTGCTTTCCAATCACTCAGCTGTGAATGAGTTGGGGGTTGGAGGCTGATTCCTCGAGGGCTGCTTGGAGATCTTTGCTCCACACAGAGGGAATTTGCACCAGTGATTCCCCACTGACCAGCTGGGGATGGAAACACGCTGGGGCTCCTCAGATTGCAATGGGAATAAAGCTGTCATTATCCTCATAACAGCAGAATCACCCAAATGGCTGAAATCCCTTCATCTTCTTTTCTTAGCCAAGAAAGCCCTGAAAGCCTCTGAGGGCTGTCAATAAATTGAGGGTGTTTTGCTCCAAGGTTGTTGGTTCAGCCTTAGTTTGGGTCAGGAGCCATTGTCAGGGCAGGGATCTTCAGTGATGGAATAGTGAGGGATGGGAGCATCTGCAAGAAGTAATTAATATTTGTTCAGCCTGGAGAAGAAACTGAGGGGAAACCTCATCAGGGTCTGCAGCTTCCTCATGAGGGGAAGCAGAGGGGCAGCACCAATTTCTTCTCTCTGTGACAGTGGTAGGACCTGAGGGAATGGCTGGAGCTGTGTCAGGGGAGGGTTAGGCTGGATATCAGAAAAAGATTCTTCATCCAGGGGGTCGTTGGGCACTGGAAGAGGCTCCCCAGGGAATGGTCACAGCCTTGAGACTGACAGAGCTCAAGGAGAGTTTGGACAACATTCTCAGGCACAGGATGGGAATGTTGGGGTGTCCTGTGCAGGGCCAGGAGTTGGACTTGATGATCCCACTGGGTTCCTTCCAAATCAGGATATTCTATGATCCTCTGAATTAAAGGGTCTTGGATAAAGTCAGGTTTTAAGAGATGCTTCAGTCTTTGCCCAGATGTTCATTCCTTGTGCTTTGGAGGAAGGTTTTTCTTTTGGATTGCTCTTCAGCAGCCAGGGGGAAAGAGAAAGTGGGTATTTGCTCTCTGTGATGGTCGGCAGGTGGGATCTGAATATTTGGGGCAGGAGCCATCCTGCCGACACTGAGACCTCAGGTGTTCCCCACTCCTCAGGCGGGTCTCTCCAAAGGGCAGGATGCAGGGGAATGGGGAAGGAACGTTTTGCCCATGCTGTGGGGAGAGCTGCTGCTCTGGCACCGCTCTTCAACGTGCCACTGATAGTGTAAAACAAACAGCGGGGCTGGTTTGGAGTAATTTGGTGAAACGCTGTCGCCTGGCATGGAACCAAAATACTGCTTAAATCAGGATAAACACAGTCTGGATTCTACTCTCATTTTCCATTCCCAGTCTGCTATGGACTTATTTTATTTTAGCTATGTGTAAATCTTAGCACATTTCCCTGCAAGGTGCTCAGCTGGGAAGCCGCAAGGGATAAGGGCAATGAGGTTCCACGTCTGTTATGGAATTTGAACTGGTTGTTCTCTATGTAGCACAAGGAAAGGGCAATTCCAAGCAGGAGGGTGCAGGAAAGAAGATTCATTTTTAAAGCAGTTACAAAGCATATGTCCCTATGGTAAAATAATGCCAGTAATGGTAACAGTGGTAGTAGTAACAATGATTATTATGATAATGATAATAATTGTAAGTTTCATGGCAGAGGCATGGAGAACAGCTCCTGTAATTGTCCCTAATTCTTAATTTTTATTGTGCTCCTTGGATGTGTCTTAGCTTGTGGCAGCCAGCAGTGTTCAGGACATTGAATCATAGAAGTGTTCAGATTAGAAAAGACCTCCAAGATCATCAAATCCCACCACACCCCCTAAAAATATCTGAGACTGTCACATCTACTCCTGGATTTTTTTGACATTTCCAGGGATGGTGACTCCATCACTTCCCTGGGAAGCCTGTCCCAATGCTTAACCACCCTTTCAACAGAGACATTTTTCCTAATATCCAAACTGAACCTCTCCTGGTGCATTTTGAGAGCATTTCCCCTTGTCTTACCTGGGAGAAGCAGCCGACCCTCACCTCAGCACAACCTCATTTCAAGGAGTTTTAGAGAATTAATGTTGCACTGAGCAGGATGGACAAGTCCCCTCTGGTTTGAATATTGAATATTTGTATGAATACCTGCATTGTACCACTTCATCTCAGGCAGTGGATTGGATCCTGGAGCATTTGGTTTTCCAGGACTGACACGGGGAGATTGAGGTTTGCTGTTTCGAGCAGTGCCTTTGTCAGTGCTGCTGCACAACGTGATTAAAGTTCACTTCTGCCCCTGTTTTCTCAGAAGCAAAAGCTGCTGCCCGTGGAGGAATTGGCCATTTTGATTATTGCCAGCTTCATTGTAGATAATGGTTTTATTTTCTCTTCTTTAAAGGGAAAGGCTGGAACAGAATAATTTTTCCATATGCATGGAAAGCAAAGGTTTAAAAACCAGCCATGCCATCTGACCAGCTCACAAACACTTAAGCCAAAAGCTCTCTTCTATCTCTCCTCCGTCCTTCTCAAAGGTCTTGCACAGCAGAGAATAAGGTGCTGGTGCTTGGTTGTTGTGACACAGCCCTAGGAACCCCCCAAGGCATTTGCACACAGCAGGAATCTAAGCTGAATTAAGCTTTGGAAGAGAGATGGAGGGGCAGTATTATTCCCTTCCATGTCCAGGGGATCAAAATAGGCCCCCAAGAAGATAAAGCCAGTGTTTGCCACTTAAATCAGATCAGCTGAGAGGCCTTTGGAAAGATTGGCTTAAGTGATGGAGCTGTGAGTCCACAGCTGACCTGAGGGTGAGCTGGGGGTAGACTCTGCTCTCCTCCTTGGTGTCCCCAGCTCCTCATTCTGCTTCCCAAGCCACAGCTGGCAGAGGGATGGATGCAGGGTGACTCAAGGATCTTCATCAGAGCTCCATAAAACCAAGATTTCAGTTGCTTGGATGAGCAAGGTACAGTGGTAGAGACAAATAAAGCGAATAAAACTTTGTTTTAAAGAGTGGTGGTGAAAACATTTGGGAGCAGCTGTCTGGTGAGGAGGAGAGGGTTCCTCAGCATTAATATGGAGCTGATCCATCCATCCTTGACATCAGGACTGGACATTGAGGCTCTGGGAGTTCCATCCTGGCAGTGAGCATTGCTGACTGGCAGGTACATAATGCCCACTGTTAACTCCTGTAATCCCCTGCCAGCCTGGAGGAAATTATCCTGACAATTCCCATTAAGGAGAGGCTGAGTGACCACTCCTCTGCCCTGAAAACTTCTTCAAAGCTGTTTACTAAAAGCAAATTGTCAATGTTGTATCTTGTGAGAGGACTCAATACCCACTGAAGAGTTAGTGATTGTTAATAAATAGTAGCGTGTTAAGACATCTCTCCGGGTGATTTTTGTGTGCTGTAATTACACAGAATTGCCTCTTAGACTGGCCAAATAACATAAAAGGAGCCCTGAGCTCTACAAATGTGTTCCTGATAATGGGTGACTATTAACTTTGACATGGGAAATCTGTGATTTTGATAGGAGGGAAGCAAAGCAAGGTGGAAATCCTCTGGACCTGGCTCTCAGTGGCAGGGGCTGAGCTGAGAAGGTGTCACATCTGCCAGAAAGAAGATGTGAAAAGATGATTTATTAATGATGCCTCTAAGTGACCTTCATGCCGAGACCTCAAAGCCCTTCTCAGAGGTTAAATGATGGAGAAGAGAAGGCTCTGGGGACACCTTATTTTGATTTTTCAATATGTGAAGTGTTATAGGAAAGGTGGAGAAAGACTTTTTTACAGGTTTAATTCAGGATAAATTTAATTTTAGTAGCCAGTATGGGCCTGTATTTTGTGTTGTTGGGCACTGCCATTGCTGCCATGGAGTGAGAGGATGAGGGGGAATTGCTTAAACTGAAAGAGGGTGGAATTATATGAAATATTGGAAAGAAACTTTTTCCTGTAAGGGTGGTGAGACCCTGGCACATGCTGTACAGGAATTATGTGACTGCCCCATCCCAAGGCCAGGCTGGATGGGGCTTGGAACAGCCTGAGATAGTGGAAAGCATCCCTGTCCATGCAGGTGGTTGGAATTAGATGATTTCAAAGGTGCCCTCCAACCCAAACTATTCTGTGATTCTGTGGAAAAAAAGGAATTTTTTGGTCCTTTCTCACTACTTGTCTGCTTTGAGTTGAGTGAACCCTGTAGACCTCTGACAAAGCTGACCCACCAAAAAATCTCGTTTCACCCCTGCCCAATCCTGACATCCACCAGGAATGAGAGCTCGTGTCCTGCTCTCCCTCTCTCCCTGTCTTTCTGCAGGAAATTGCTGGTCCAGGGAGAGAAAACTGAGCCTTCCCTTGAGCAGGCCCAGGGCACATGGAAATTTCCCATCCCAACAAAGTATAAATGCGATATCCACAGGGCCTGAGCCTGGATGAGAAATCCTGAATCTGACTGAATTGATGATTAAAAAAAAATCGGTGTGTTTTTGGCAGCTGACAAGAGCACATTCACCTCTTGGTCCTTCAACCCTTTTGTTCTGGAAGCTGTTTGCTTCTGTAAGCCCTGCTAAAAGCATTATTTTCCAGGAATTTTGACACCTCTCTCCCTGCTTTGACAAGAGTTGTCCAACCAGCAGTGAAATCAATACAGTGTGACTTAAAAAAAATTTCACAGGAGTCATAAAAAGCCTTTGGGCCAGTGGCACAGCAAAACCATTCCTGTGCAATTCTTGGAGTAAATCCCACCCAGCTGGTCCAGGTCTGTGTCAGGAGAGTGGAATGAGCCCTGATTGCTTTGAGCTTGTGACCTGTGAGGGGACAGAGAGGGACTTGCTCGGTCTTGCAAAGATGTAAAGGGCACTCTGGTCACAGCCTGTGGGACAGTTACAAAAATTATAAAACCAAATTCCTCTGGCTTGTGCCTGGTGATTTAACAAGGGGGAAAAGACAAACTGTAGCTCGGGAGGTGCGTGGAATAATTTAGGTTGAGAAAAAATCTGTGAGACAGTCGAGTCCAACCTGGTAACACCACGTTCACAGCTAAACCACATCTCTTAAGTGCAATATCCAGACATTTCCTCAACACTTCCTGGGATGCAGGTTCCGCCACTTCCCTGAGCAGCCTATTCCAATGCTTTTCAGTGAAAAAAATGTTTCCTGATAGCCAATCTAAACCTCCTCTTGTGCGACCTCATGAAAAACTCTGTTGCCAATAGAGAGTTGTGGCTCTGGAATGGGCACCTATGGGACGGGAGCTCTCCATCTTGGAGAATTCCCAAATCCAGACAAAGCCATCACCAGCCTCACCTGATGTTAGTGCTGGTCTTGCTCCAAGCAGCAAATTGGGTTGTAAAGCTGGATATGTCCCTTGCAACCGGAGCTCCTGCAATTCTCTGACTTCATGAATCTTTAATTTCAAATGTGCAGGAAGTTAGGCTCAAGGCAACTATTATGAATAGCAAACACGTTTCTAAAACCAAACAAAGCCCAGTCCCCCCAAATTCCAAACTTGTGTGCCTGTGTTTAATTTCAGAGCAGAATAAATGGTTTAATTTTTCAGTTATTTTATTGGTGTGATGTTGTGCCTATAAAGACTTTGTTCAAGGCTTTCTTGGAATAAAGGATGGGAAAAGCAGAAAGAACAGCTTGGTTGTAAGGTCTGGGGCAAACTGCAGAGCATTAAGAAATACTTTGTTCTAATTGGAGCCTGTTTGACCCTGGAGCCAGAGCAGGGTAATGGAAAAAGCACAACTCAAATCGAGTCGCTTTTCACAGCGTTCTGCAGAAAGGCAGAGAAGGAAAGGGGAGAAATGCAGAGAATTGGAAAGGGGGGAGAGCCGGAAAAATGCATTAGGAGCAAGAAGAAAAGGCAGAATACGCCGTGGGAAATAGCCGAAGGAAAGGAGACAGAGAAGACAAAGGAGAGCAAAAATTAGGGAGAAGGGAAGAGAAGGAAAAAGAAGGAAGCAAGGTGAAATTGTAAAGGGAAGGAGGAGTGTCCTTCTGCCCTGCCAGGCAGAGCAGTGAGGTGGCAGGACAGAGAGTGGCCCCAGGCAGCAGCGCTCGTTATTTCCATCCTGGCTGATGTCATTGATTGCCTCCCTCCTCCCCTGTCATGCCTGGGGACAGAACCGCAGCCCTTGCGACTCGGAACGACCTGCTCTGTTCCCAACTGGCCCAGGGAAAAGTTTTATTTCCAGCTCCAAACAGGAACATCTTTTTCTGTGTTTCGGGGGTTTTTGGATGGCCCCTCTCAGCAGTTCCTCTCTGGGACCACCTCCAGTCCAGGCAGGTAGGGACCCTACTCCTGGCCTGCAAATATCAGTTTTTTCTTCTGCAAATAACCAGTTTTTTCCTCAGCTCTGATGCTGTGAAAATCCCATAGGGCTGTTCCTTCTCTTACCTTCACATTTTTCTGTTGGCAGCATCTTTATTTTTTCAACCAACCTTGATTTTCCAATTTTTCCTTCTTTAAGGAAATTTCCCTCGCAAGGCTCAGATCCTGCAGCATCTGACCACCTTCTGTCAGGGTGTTTAATTAGTCAGAAAAAAACCAAACAAATGATGATTTGTTTGCTGAACGGAAGATTGGTGGATAGAGAAGGAAGGTGGGGAAGACAAAGAAACCTTAATAATGACGGAAGAAAGCAGAATCCTAAGATATTGGGGCTGAAGTCTTTAGGACTTGCTTAAGATAACAGTAAATGGCCTCAAGTTGCACCAGGGGAGGTTTAGATTGGATATTAGGAAAAATTTCTTCATGGAAAAGGTGGTAAAGAATTGAAACAAGGAAATAGTAGAGTTACCATCCCTCGAAGTGATCAAAAAATGTGGATGTGGCACTTGAGGGAGGATGTGGTTTAGTGGAGAACGTGGTGGTGGTGTTGGGTTGATGGTTGGACTTGCTGATCTTAAAGGTCTTTTCCAATCTTAATTATTTGAATATTCCCAAAGGAGCAAGTTCCTCTTCTTCCTGCAGCCAGCGATTTTTGTGGTTATCCCCCTTCCAACAAAAATCCCATCAGGGCTGGGCCCATCCGTCTTTCCTGTAGAGTGAAGGGATGAGCTTCATGGCATCTCTTCAGCAAAAGCCTTTCTTCTAAACATGAAGTTTGTGAAAATTTGTAGGACAAAGAAGGAGGTGCAGATCAGAGCCTTTCCTGTGAGACAGGCTGCAGATGGAGATCAGTTATTACCCTAAAGCCTGGCTTAAGCTTGGCCAGTCATCATTTGTGTAATGCCTTGTGTAGAAGCAAACATCTGATCTAGGAACGATCCAGTACATGTGGAAGATCCTTAATTAGCTTCAGGATCTCTGAGAGGGTTATGGATGATGTGGGACAGTGGATGGAGAAGGCAGTGAGAGAATCTGAGGTCTTTTGAGGTGGAGAGATCTCAGGGAGGATGTGGAAGGGAGAGCAGCTGGGGTTGCAGTGTTGGGATTTAGGAATGCAGCCTGCTCATCTCTTAAAAACCAAACTCCATTCCCTTGATGGTTTAGGAATGAGTTACATGTCGGGCTTTCTTTGCTTTAATGGAGCTCCTCCCCCACTTTTATCCAGTTACCCATGAAAAGTCAGTGAAATGAGACCTACTTAAATCAAATGTCACAATCGATGCTCATCCCAGGCCACCGTTTGTGCGATGTGAACTCAGATTGCCGTAAGGGGGGAGCAGGGAGAGGGAAAGGCTTGGGAAAGAGCTTGGAGGGAGTGAGCAAGGAGCCATCCATGGCTGAGTGTCTTGTGTTCCACAGTGCTTTTGCCACAGCCATGCACCTCTGGGTTGGGACAGGGCTGTTGTCCACCAGGATTCTGCAGGGGGGACAAACAAAGCTGTGGCTTCCTACACATCCATCTCTGCCACACCCCACCTGACTAAATCAGAGTCCTTTCCACATTTCAATTTATAAGGAGCAAAATATGCGATATCAGCACTCACCCTTCCTGGACGATGTCCAAATTCAATTTTGTTTGATGGGAAGACAAAATCAACGCATTGATATTTTCATTGAAATTCATGTTTGCCTCGTTCCCAAAAACATGCTTCTAACCTTGCATGAAGATTTGGCAGGAGTAAATTCTCAGGGTGGGAGCGCAGTCAGAGGAGTTGATGTAAAAAATCACAGTGACCCAAGTGTCTGTAAAGGCTTAGGGAAAGAATCCACAGGAGAGCTGAAACATCTCTTTCATGAGCATTTTGGGAATCTCAAAGCAGAGGGAGATGCAGGAGGGATTGGTGAAGCTCAGGTTTCTTGTCTGTAGCTGGTCTGCACCCAGTGAAGATCCCTCAGACCACCTGTACTCCTTTTGGTGCCAGCTGGGTACTCAAGCCATTGACTGTGTGGGACATCCCACCCTTAAGGGGAAGGAAGCACCCAAAATTTTTGATCAAAAGGAATGGCAGAAGACAGAGGGATCCCAAGATTTATAAGTGAATTACAAACAGAAATTGTTATTAGTCCCTGATCTGGTGCCAGCACGTGGTAGTGAGTTTTGGATAAAGGGGCAGAGTGAAAGGGAAAAAGGAGATGGATTAGGGAGAGACAAACAAAGGAGAAGCAAGGAAAGGGAAAAAGAGAAATCACCAATGCTGGCTCCAGGTTGATCCAGCTGATGGGGTGTCCAGGGTCCTGGGGTGCCCATGAGCCCAGGGAGTACCTTTTTATAGATCAGTTTTCTCTGGAGATAAGTCTCTCTTTCCATGCAAATAAGTTGTCATGGACAGCCTGTTCTTGTAGACCTTTCTAGAACTGGGTAGGAGCCTTCAGGGATCTTATGTGGTCTTGATCCATCCTATCATCCATGCCCATTTCTCAATCTCATTCCTGTGCCTGCACTTTGCTGAATTGTGCTAATCTCCAGGTGCCAAAACAAGGATTTTTCTTCCCAGAAAAGTGCTGCCCTACCTGTGCATGGCCCCTTCTGCAGCCACACCTTTTTCTTCAGTGTATTATTGCCAACAATTCTTGGTTGGCTCCACGACCATCCATGTTTGAGACATTCACGTTAGTCCCCTTATTTTCTAGGCTTCTACAGTGTGGCACTAAATTTTGGAAGTTCTTGTTCCATCCTTCCTGACA
Organism: Ammospiza caudacuta; assembly: GCF_027887145.1. Taxonomy (NCBI): domain Eukaryota; kingdom Metazoa; phylum Chordata; class Aves; order Passeriformes; family Passerellidae; genus Ammospiza; species Ammospiza caudacuta. The sequence goes on from NC_080593.1 coordinate 153,078,593, forward strand.
CTTCCTTTGAGTGGTGAAAATTCTGTTCCTCATTAATTCCCCTCAGCTGTGAGAGGTGTCCTTGTTCAAAATAAACAAATAAGGAGGGTTTTCCCAAGCCCTCAAAAATTCAGGGACAATTCAGCTCTGACCTCTGTGTACCAGGATTGTTCACACAACCCTGTTGTGACTGTGGGCCTTGAGTAAGTGGACACAGGTTTGGTTTGTCCATGTTCTGAACTGGCCAGGCTCCATTAAACCCAGCACTGAGCCCTGCCTGATGTATTTTGCTTCACAGAAGGCTCAGTAGCCTGGAACAGAGCTGCTGTAGCCTCAGCTCCATGGCACCCCTCTGACTGGAGGTTCAGGCTGAGCAGCCTCATGCCTGCCAAAAAAAACGGTGTAGTCAAGTCCTTAGAGAACTGCCTGTTTCATTCCCAAATTCATGCATAATTTACTTTTCTTTTTTTATTTTATCTCCTGTGCTAAGCCCTTGCTGTGTCAGAAGCCATCTCATCTCCATGAGTGAAGTGCAAGGCGCTGGTGCTGTGCCAATCTAATGACAAACCTTGACTGGGCTCCCTGTCCTCTGCAAACGGTGTGACCCCAAACAGAGGGTTCTTGGGTGTCTGTTCTGTGCCTCTCTCTGCCTTCCTGCCAGCAGGGATCACTGATGTGGAAATAAGAAACGTGCCAGGGGGGAAAAAAAAAATGCCTGCAGCAGAGAAAGCCAAGTGGGACTGAGCTCCTTGCTCTGAGCTGAGGACAGGGCGAGTTCAGTGATATCAGTGTGGCAGATGTTGGGTAGTTACAGTCACAGGATGCTCAGAGAGCTCCATTAGAGAGGTTACAGCGTGTGTTTGCTCTTTATATTGCAAGAGCTGATGTTCTTTTGTATTCAGTCAGAAAAAAAGAGCCATTCCACACCAGGTTTTCCAGCCTGTGTGATCCCCTTTTCTATGAAAAAATGCCTGTGGTGTAAGAGCACTGAATTGATGGATAGTGGATCCCTGGGGAGGATGCACATCTTGTTTTTCCTCCCCTTGCTTCATTTCATCCTTTTCCAGATGAATGTTTGTGGTTGGTGGAAAATTTTCACGTTCTCTTCATCCTCCACCCTTCATCACCGCCGTCCCAGAAGAGCTTGTTTGTAATTGTTCTGTTATTGCTTCATTAATTATCTTCCCACTTTCACACTGGATGTGAAGAGCCTGATCCTCCTCTCATAACACCTTTCACATGCCTGCCTTCCATGGATATCAGAATTGTTACCCAGGTTTGACACTGGTTTGTGGGAGCAGAATCAGGTCCAAATAAAAAGCAAAAAGGCTGGGTCAGGCTGAAACAGATCCTGGTCTCCTTCCCTGTTTGTTTGTGATGTGAAAGTCAGCTGAGTGGACCCCCCAACAAACAGGAAAATTCCTGCCATTGAATTTTCATGGTAGAACTGGCTGAACTTACTTTTTAATGTCTCACTTTCTCTCTTTCAGAACATGGAAAAGGTGCTGGTCCCTTCTGTCACGTTAATTGTAGGCTGTGGAGTATCCTCGCTGACACTTTTGCTGTTGATTATCATTTATGTCTCTGTTTGGAGGTATGGCTTTCATTCCTTTCTCTTCTTTTTGGGGAAAATAATTGTCTTTTTGACCTACACGGATCCTGGAATATTTGCTCTATGGTTTTGGGTGCCTGGTGCTTGAGGAGGAACTGTTTGGGAATGAGCGGGCCCTGCAGAAAGTCCTCCTGGTGGCTTAGCTGGCATTATTCTCTCCTTTCAGTGCCAGAGAAATTAGCAGAGTGAAATTAGTGCCATGCCCTCATGTAGGGACATTGTTCCATCTCCAAAAGCCTCGTGCTGGTTTCGATGCCTTTGTGTACCCCAGGAAACCTTGTCAGAGGCGAGGTGGACACACACAGCCTCTCTTGGCAGGCAGATGCTGCTGCAAGGGAATTCTTTGGGAACATCCAAATCTCTGTGACCTGCCATGAAAAACATCTGGCCTGAAGAACTGGCAGAACTTTTCAGGAGCTTAACCTTAAATCACCTAAATAACTCCCCAAACTTTTAGCTACTTTTTGCCTTCAGGTGCATATGGGATCCCTCAGTACATCCCATTGCTGACAGCTCCTGTACGCAGGTCAGGTGGAACCTAAAATTGGGTAATTTATGGAGGCTGAAGGGATTTTGAAGCAATGCTTTAATGAGCAATTGGCCCATGCCCCTGTTAGATACATTCTGGTGACTCTTAAGCTGGAAGACCCGAGGTGCGCAAGTGATTTTCTCCCTGTATTGCCTTGAACAAGGTCTGAGTTTATCCTGTGAGATCCATGTCTCTCCTAAATCCATGGCAAACAGGCTGAGACCTTCGAGGCCAAGCAAAGACAAATCAGAACCAGGTGAATCTCTGTGAAATCCAAATGGAGTGGCTGCAGGGAGTACAGTTGGGTATTACTGGAGATCCTTTTGGGAGAAGGGATCAGCGTGAGGCTCTTATTTTGTGCAGTGCTTCTTCTCAGCAGGAAGGAAAGGGTAAATTCCATTTAGAGGTTGAACTGAGATAACTTTTTCCTGCGCTTTGATAGAGGAAAGAAACAAGCGAGTAAAAACTGAGCAAAAAAATGCAACTTTTTTTTTTTGTTGATACTGTGACAGTGCATAGTGGCTGGTTAATTTTGGCAGCTGAAGACTGATCATGATAACGTTTATCTAGAACTCAGGTTTTTCCGTGCCTGGGGTATCATTGGATGTGCTCAAGTCCTTGTCCTCTCCTGCTTTTCCTCAGGCTGGGCGGCACTGAGCAGCGCCGGTAGGTGACTTGCTGGGGTCACTGGTGTCAGGATCAAGTGGAAAGTCAGGCTAGAAGATTAAAGAGCAAGCGTTCGAGCCTCACCCTCTCTTTCCTATCAGAAACAGGGTCAGGATCTGAAGCCCAAGCTCAGACATGAGGCTGAATCAGTTTGGAGCATGCCAGAGCCATTTTGGAGTAACATGATGTATTTTTTTCCAGGACTGTGCTCCCCTCCCTACCCTTCCAATATTTACTGTTATTGAGGACAGTAAATTGCCTGACCTGTTTCAAATGTGTTCTGTTTAATTTCTCATTCCACTCTTTGCCTTATGCCTATGGCCAAAACGATCAGCAGGAATGGGAGGACACGTTTAAGGGAGGCTTGAATGGGTATTTCTGAGCTAGCCAAGGATGGACATGCATTTCCAAGTGATCCTGAGACCAGCTATATCTTGATTGAAGGGCTCTCTATCCTGAGTCTCTCTGTGTAAATATCTGTAAAGCATGAATGAATGATCTCTAGAATTTCTCTTTGGTGCGCTGAGTTTGTTCCATTTCTTCTCTGTAGATCATGTTTTCATGTTTTCCAAACTTCACAGCATTCCCGTGGCTGAGCCCTGAGCGCTCTGTGTGTCCTTTTTATTTTAGGCATAGCTGCTGGACGTGAATGTGCTTTCCTATTAATGGCCTCAGGAACTTTGTATCCAACATTATCTCCTGGCTCCCACTTTGTTTTGCCCTAAATGTTGTATATTCTGATAGACAGCAGCTGGAGGAGTGCTTAGAAATGGAATCAGCAGTATTATTGTCTCCAAAACACAGGAGCAGCATCAAAGTGGTTCTTTTCCACCGTGCTGGAGAGAAACTCCTCATGTCCTGGCTGCCTGATCTTGTGTGGAGAGCACTCACCAGAGCTCAGCTGTTTTGTGGAGCTTTGGCCGGAAAATTTCCCATTCAGAACTCTGGACAAAGGCATCTGGATCATGCATCCATAGACCCAGCTTGAGTATGAAACACTTCTGATGAATAAGCTCGCTCAGGCTGACAATCTGGAAGCTTTCCCAGAATTTTGCCCGGCTAGGGTTTGTTTGTGTAAATGGGAACCAGAAAAGGAGGGAGGGAGAGAAAGAGGGAGAGGAACACGGTGAAGAAGAGAGGTGCAAGAGCAACAGGGAGGTGATCCCAGCTACATATCAGGGAGGAAATGAATTTCCCCTCCACTCCCCATTCAAAACCCCCAAATAAAGGCTGCTCCTTGGTGGCACCTGCTCAGCCACTGGCATGAATGGCACGAGCGTTTTTTGAGGCAAGTGATCCCTTCAGACACGGCCAACTTGGCACGGCCCCGTTGGAAATTGGAAGTTGTTTCTGTTCGAGGGCTGTTGGTGGCCTGTTGGTGGCCTCACTCCAGTTCCCAGCAGACAGATGGCTGCAAAAAATCCCTGCTGCAGATGGTGCATCTCTGGTCTTATCAGGCTCGACAGAGGGGTCAGTGACACAGTGGGCCACAGAAGTGGAGTGACCTTGTTCTATCCCTGCACTGCCTGTCCTGGGTCACAGCTGGAGGCACAATCTGTGTGTGGGCCACGTGCTCCAGCACACGTGTGGGGAAAAATTGAGAGAAAAAATTGAAAACTGGTGTAGAAATGAAAAACTGGGGGAAAACCCAACCACTCAGGGGTGAAATGACGCCTCTTTTCAAGCAGCTCCTTGACACACTGGCATTTCAGGAGTGCCCCGATGTGTTTTCCATCCCCGAACTCATTGCAGCTCTACAGCCTCTGGAGTCAGTGACCTTTCCATAGCACGGGATCGATCCCTGCTATTGAGCAGCTCGTCCACCAGCCCATCAGGATGTGGGGCAGGGCAGAGCTCTGTCCCTGGCAGCAGCTGGGTGAGTGCTGCATCACTGCAAGAGAGCAGCCCCAGCTTCCCTCACTCCTGAGGATTGATTGAGTGCCTGTCAATGAGCTCTTGAGGGGCTGTTTAGGCTTGCTTTGCTTTAAACCCAGGAGCTCTGCCTGTGCTGGGGATGCTGAGGCACTCCTGGCCCTGGTGGGAGGTGGCAGGGATGAGTAAGTGGCTGTGTGGAGAGGGATGTGTGTACACACGGTGAGAAGGCAGCGGTGACTCAGTGTTTGTGGAGAGGAGTCTAATGGGGGCAGAGAAACAGACTGTGGGCCTTTCCCACCTTTTCCATCTGTCTCAGCTGGTGCAGGGCTTCACACAGCGTGTGGGGATCCTCGCTGGTGACCAGTGACAGGACCTGAGGGAATGGCTGGAGCTGTGTCAGGAGGGTTGGGTTGTGTATCAGGAAATAATTCTTAGTTCAGAAGGTGGTTTAGCACTGCCATGAGCTCCCCTGGGAATGGTCACAGCACCAAATATGCCAGAGCTCAAGGACTGTTCGGACACTCTCTCAGGCACAGAGTGGGATTGTTGGGATGTCCTGTGCAGGGCCAGGAGTTGGGTTTGCTGATCCTTTTGGGTCCCTTCCAACTCAGGATATTCTGTGATTGTAGGACACAGGCTAGAGCAGAAGTTCCCTAAATTAGCAGTGATTTTCCCCCAGTTTTGTGGCTGAGTACAGCATATTTTGATAAGTAGACAGAATCCATGTATCAGTAGAGGTGTAGCAAGGCAACACCCTGCAGTAGCTCTGTCTTTGCTGCAGATGTAGTTTTGGGCAAAACCCATCAAGTTCTATGGTTTTTTTCCCCCTCTGATACAAATGCCCGATTTCTTTGGCCAGAGGGTCTGGAGGTAAATGGTGATTTCTTTCTTTGGAGCATCCTGTGCTGGAGAAGAGGAAATGGAAGGAAAAAAAGCAAGCGTGGCAGGAGGTCTTCTTAGCATTCTGACTGGGCAGAAACTTAACAAGGAAATGTTTGGAATCCAGGTCAGGCTACCAAGGAGGACTCTGGAAGAATTGCCCAGGAATGCAGGATTGAATTAGAGTGGTCAGAGCTCAGTTGAGTTTGAAAGTGGTCAGGGATGTGAAAGGCATCAGGAGTGGGTTTTGGAGGTACATCAGCATCAGAGGATTTCCCAGGAAATGGTGTTTAGTGGGACAAGCAACCTAGTGGATAAGGAAGTTGAAAAGGTGAAGGTACCCAGTGCCTTTTTGTCATGTTCTGCTGGCTAGGCTGGCTTCCAAACACCCAAATTCCTCCACAGAGGCAGAATCCAGGGGAGAAAATGCTCCCCAGTGCCAAGAAAAAGAGAGACAAGGACTGTTTAAGGTATCTGGGAGTTTGCAAATCCATGGGATGCACTAAGGGAGATGTTCGGTGTGACTGTGGAGCCACTCTCTGTCACCTGGGGAGCTTCCTGAAGGCTGGAAGAAGGCAAATGTTCCCCCCACCTTTAGAAAGGGCAAGGAGGAGCATCCAGAGAACAACTGACTAGTCAGCCCACATGGCCCCTGGGATGATGAAAGAGCAAGTAGCTCTAAAGGTTATTTCCAGGCAAAATGATGGACAGGGAAGCGATTGGGAACAGACAGTGAGGATTTGTGGAGGACAGGTTGTGCCTGACTGCCCTGTTTTCCTTTTGGGATGGGATGACTGCTGATACGGACAGTGGGGAAAAGCAGCTGGTGTGGATTTTGACATTACCAAGGCCTTTAACACAGTCTGCAAATGCATTTTTGTATCCATATCATGGAATTATGCACTGGATTGGTGGCTTTATATCTGGATGAAATTCCTGCAGGATTTGAGGGTAGTGGTCAAAGGTTTGAGGCTAATCAAGAGCTGGTCAGGGTTGGTAGAGTGGCCAACATTGTTTAATGTCTTCTTTAACAACCTGGACACTGCTGGAAAAGGTGGCCAGTGTTGGATCCCCCCAATAGCAGAGGTACCAGCACATCCCAAGTTGATGCTGAGGGAGTTGCACAATGTCAAAGGAGGCAAAGGGAACAAACTTGGATGAGAGGAGGCTGTTAAAGAACAGTCATGGAGAAGCCAAGCGACTTGCAGAGGTAGGCAGGGAAAGGTCTGTAGGCACCAGCTGCAGCAGGAAAAGACCCAGCTGGATATAAAGCAAAATAATCCTTCACCAGGACAGCAGTTAAGTTAAGCAGTTTAGTACTGTAATAAGTCAGCCGAGAGAGGTGGTAGCATTCCTGTTCCTGGTGATTTTCAAATCTCAGTCAGATGAGACCCTGAGAAACCTGATCTGACTTTGAAATCAGTCCTTTTTTTGGGCATAGCATTGGACTGGGAACTTGAGATTTATTTTTTTTTCCTCCAACCTAAATTATTCTGATTCTTTTCATTGCCAACCCACATCTTGTTCTTTGGAGGTTCAGGGATCTGGAGAACAAGATAAATTTGCAGGGTGTGAAGGGAAGCAGGGAAAAGGAGAGTTGATTTATGGGGGCTTAAGGGGGAAAAAGTCTTAAAACAGCTGGATTATCTCCCCTTATATTAAAGTGCAGATTAATAGTCAAGTCATTTCTTACCTTTTTCTGACCAGTGGAGACTTCAAAAGTTCATGCTAATAGCAGTGGGATCATAGTGCTGCTACACAGATTTATTACTTCCCCTTCCCACCAGGACAGAGTCCAAATCTCTGTTTCTGCCCCATAGAAGCTCCTGACTGGAGATTTGAGGTTTTACTTCACACAATGAAAGCCTGAAAAAGTTGAGGTCTCCAGTCACAAATGGAGCAGGGTCCAGGTGGTGCCCAGCACTGTATGGAGCCCAGTAAAGTCAGGAAATTTGGGCTCATCTTGGCTGTGGAAGGAACCAGAAGCTCATTTTGCAGCCTGTCAATCCAGTTTCTTGCTGAGGAGGGATCCTACATTTTGCAGCCTGTTCTGGGGCTGGGAGTGTTTCAGGGAGAACTTCCTATAAACCAGATTTCCAGTAGATTAAGTAGGAGTTAATGCTACCTTTGCTTTTTTTCTTTTTTTTTTTTTTGCATCCAGGAAAGCATATCTTCACCATACATGTTTGTCTGAAGGTACAGCTCAAGAGGAAGTTGAAAAATCAAAGTTTTACAGCCTTCATTACGTCTAAAGCACAGATTTACCCTTGGCAGAATACACACATGTGCAGCAAACCCATCCTGCCCTCCTCCTCAGAAACTCAAAACTCTGCAGCCAAGGCACGACCAACTCACTCTGGCTAAAATTAATTAATGAAATTAAATTCCCAACATAAGTAGTTGATGTGCTGGAATATAGGAAATAATCCTGCATTAGCCTCCAGGGATGAGCTGGTTGATTAATACATCTGTTTCTAATTTATATAAGCATCAGCATCTCCTCTTCACTCATCTGGCATTCAGGCAGGGCACTTGCAGCATCTTTGAGATAATTTACGTGTGTGAACGTTGATGTGGTCACAGATCTTGAGTCAGTCCTTGAGGACTTGCACCTTTGCAGTTCCCTTTTCATTTTATCAGGTACATAAAAGTGCCTTCAAAGAAATTTCCCTCCCTGGCCAGTGGTTTGAATTAATTGTGGTGCACTTACCTCGGCAGTGAGCCTGGTGCTGTGCTGCAAATCAGAAATGACAAATATCTGGCTCCTGCAAGGTGCTGAAGGCAGCAACAGCTCCCAAACTGCTGTCCCTGATGTCCCAAACCCACAGCTGCAGTTACGTATTTGGCCTAGTTTGGAGAAGTGGTAAAAAAAAAAAAAAGAAAAAAAATTAAATAAATAAATAAAAATATAAAAGCCAGAAATGCTTCTCAATGCTTCTCACCCCAGGAGGGGTTGTTAGGCTGAAGGAAGTGGAATGCTGAATCACACACACTTTGTTGTCAAGGTGCATGTGTTTGTACTCTGCTTCCATCGCCAGCATGCCTGTGGCTCTTGGTTGGGAATCTTTTCCGTGTGTTTGGCTGTTTGTTTTCTTTCAAGCTCCTTTTCAAGCCCCCGTTTCAAGTAGGCAGAGCTGAAGAAGATTTGCAGCACTCTACTGTTTTTAGGAGGGGCTCAGGCTAGGCTGGCCCCTCGTTTGTTGGCTCCTAACTCCAGCATTGATGGGGATGATGGAAACATCTGCTCCCCCTCCCTTTCCCGCCTCGTTCTTGTCTGTCCAGCGCATAAAATCTTCAGGAAATTGGCAATTCTGTAGAGCCTGGCCTGGATTGCTGCTTTCCAGAGGTCACCCAGGGCAGGCTGTGACAGGGTGGGTCTCCCTCCCCTCTTCTCTCGCTGCAGGTACATCCGCTCGGAGCGCTCCGTCATCCTCATCAACTTCTGCCTCTCCATCATCTCCTCCAACGCCCTCATCCTCATCGGGCAGACCCAGACCCGGAACAAGGTAAGGGATCCACTGGGGCTTTGTTTATTTGTTTGCTTTCCCCCTGATTTAGCACTGAAATGATCCATTCAGGCAGCGCTTCCTCATTTTTCCTCCATCTGTTAATTAGCGACATGTCAAAGACACGGCTAAATGGCAGATTTCAATTTTCTCTCTCGCGCTCTCTTTGATAATTTGTCAGCATCCTCAGGGCTTTGATTAAAACCAATGTGATATTTTTGAATATCTGCCTAGAGTAGCTGGCACATGGCATGGTGAAGAAGCGTGGTGATTTGCAAGGCTTTAACCATTTTATTTTCAAAAAAATTACAAAGACAGATTGAGAAAAGGCTTTAAAAAAAAAACCCAAACAAACAACCTCTCAGCTTTACATTTATTTCTCCAGCAGTTTTTATACTCTGAGCTGAAAGTACTTGGCAGATGTTAATGAACACAGGCACAAAACTGTCCAACCTTTTTTTTGGGGATGGGAAGCGTTGCCAGATGCACCGTGAGCACTGCAGGGCCTCAAGGGACTCGGAGCAGATCCCAGAGTGACTCCAGCAGCCCAGGCAAGACCCAGTGTGGTTTTCCAAGCCACGAGCACTGGTTGCTCTCTTCCCACAGACCCAGCTGGAGAGGCATGTGTTGCCTCTATGATTTTTTCCTAGCTCAAGCACTTTCAGGTTCCGTGCTGATGTCTGGCATGACAAATCACAGCTCACCATTAATATTTTCCTCTTGGTAAATTTTCCCCTCTTCCCAAATGCTCTGACCATCATAGCTCTGTTGAGCCAAAAAACGTGAATCAAGACGCCTCCTCCACTCTTTCGGCTGCCAAAATCACAATCAGAAGTGAAAAATTAGTTGTTGCTTAACAGGAACCAGTGACCAGCTGGGTTTTTTGAGCCCCTGCTTTGGCAGCATGAGCGTGGTGTCACTTTTAGAAGCATATCAGGAATAAAATCTTCCCTGTGAGGGTGGTGAGGCACTGGAACAGGTTGCCCAGAGAAACTGTGGGTGCCCCAACACTGAAAGTGTTCAAGGCAAGGTTGGATAGATCTTTGAGCGCAGAGAAAATCTTCCTACCCATGGCAGGGGGTTGGAATGAGGTGGTTTTTAAAGTGCCTCCCAAAACTCAAGCCGTTCCATGATTTTATGATTCCTGCAGAGAGTCTGAAGGATTAAGTGAATCAGGGACTCATTTCTATGGAAGGCTCTTTGGGTTAGGTTGTTTTAGGAAAAACTTTCCAGCTGCTGGAGCCCTGTGTGTGCAGAGAAGTGTGGAAACAAGCGGCCAGCTCTGCTCCTGCCACAAAGTGCCCTTCAGAATCTCCTTCCCAAAGCAGAGTTATCTTCCATGGTTGGCAGGAGGTGGAGAGAGGAAGACCCAAACTCCTGCTTTCCTTGGTTGTGTTTTCTGCCGCACCAAACGTGTGCTGGGAGCTTCTTTCTGTGGGATGAAGCGCTGAGGGATGCTCAACAGGACCAACCACAGCTGGACCTCCTCTTTGGTGGTTCTTCTTCACCTCAGGACAGGAGCTGGATGTGTTCCTCCTCTCCCACCTCCTCCAGAGCACGGTTATGAACCCAGGTTCTCCCTGGTGGATTTTTTGTCCCGTGACTCTGGGAGTTCACTGTTGGGAGCTGTTGGTGGGGATTCAAAGCTCCCGGCAGCAATAGCAGGAGGCAGATTAGCTCTTTGCACATCCATATGCATGAAACCCCAGAAATAGAAAGGTTATTCTTGGATTTCCTCTCAGCCATCTAGTAAACAGTCTCTGGCAGGCAACAGAGAGAGAAAACTATACAGAGGAGAGACGAAGGAGTGTAAATTAAGATTTTATTCACATTCAATTATCGATAATAGAGCGCCTTAAAATGTTGGTGATTTATAATTGCGGCTTTCCCGGGAGGTTTCTGCGGTATCGGCTTCCCTGGAAATGTCAAATTCTCCCTGGATTTCCATCCGTGTAACCTCAAAGGCGAGATTCCATGCCTGGATTTGCTAAGCTTTTTGAAGATGAAAGGCCTGGGAAAAGGCTAAAAAAAAAAAATTACAGTCAGCAATCTGGGGATACAAAGGGAAGGGATGCTGCAGGAAGTGGCCATGTCTCCAAGGCTTGTGCTGGAAGGGAGCAGATTTCTCCTCTTAAAGGAAAACAAGGGCTAATGGCCTTGACAGACTGACAGGCTCTGCTGGATCTTGGGACATAATATCCCTGTGCTTAGCCCTTCATGGGGATGTTTGGTTTTCCCTACAAGCAAGGGAAAACCTGCAGCAGAGCTTGCAGAAGCAAATATTTGCCTGCCTATCAGTTGGCCAAGTTCATTTGAGGTGATGAGTTCATCCTGATCCAGCTGAGATGTGCATATTTCTTTTGTCTTCCCCTCCTCTCTTCTTCACTTTTTGTCAAAGCTACTCATTTGAGAAAAAAACAAAAAACAAAAAAAAAACCAAACCCAAATGTATCTCTGTGTAAAATTGTATAAAATTGTATAGCAATGCTTTTCTCTTCCCTTTACAAGGAAGAGCTGTGTTGATTTGAAACAAAATCAAAAAGGCAATGTGAGCAGTGTTGTAGTACCTGATATCAGTCAAAAGAAAAAAAAGGGTTATAAAATAGCAATCTCTTGAAATCCATTCCAGAAAGCATCCTCTGTTTGTTGCTGTTTCATATAGGGTTTGTGAGCTTATGGATAGGAACCACCTTTTTTTAGGATTCTTGTAAAATGTGAAAATTACTGGACATTATCATATTGAGCTGTGTTATTTGTGCTGAACTGACATCCTGAATGCACTTTTAAACAGAATATGGAGGGATTTGGTGTCAAATGCAAATCTGGAACAAAAAAACCACAGTTCCTATCTCAGAGAACACACGGTCTTGCTTTTGTTCACAGCCTCTGATAACGTCGGGTGGTGCCAGTGGATGAATCGAGAGCAATCCGATAAAATCATGATAAAAGCCACTCTGTGCATGAGAGCTGTGGCTTGAAAGATGCTGGTGGTTGAAAAAAGAGGAAAAAGAGAAAGGTTCATTGACCATAAAACCAAGTCCATGTTTCCCCATGTAACTCAAAGCAAAGAAATTCTTGATTATAAACCTCCCCCAAATGCCTGAAGCCATATATTTTTTCCATCCATAGTCGCTTTTAAAATCTATTTGCTCTCCCTTCTCCTCAGGAGCCACTGGAGTTTCTTCCCATCACTTTCTTCTCGAGTACATTGATTCACAGTTTTCAGCTCCCAGATGGGGGGAAAACTGGCTGAGTGAAACAGAGCGGCACCAATTTGCACCAGTGAAAGATTTGGCCTTGCTGAGTTAAAACAAAGACGAGCTTGTCAGCTTTCCAGTCCATCTCCCTGGCACTCTGGGATTGTTCTTCATAATGCATTTGCCAGTTCTTTCCCCAGTTTAATTTTAAATGGCTTAAGCTGCCTGCATTTCCCCTGTGAGATTTCCCCACCAAGTAGTAGAGCTCACCATTATGAAATTCTTTCTAATCTAGGGGGGAGTTGCTTTCTTTTTTTTTTTTTGTCTTTTTTTTTTTTTTTTTGTCTCCTGTCTGCTGGTAGTTATGTGCTCTTGGACAACTCTGCCCTCATGTTTGCAGTGCTTTCCCAGCCCCTGGCAGCCGTGGTTTCACCCAGCTCTCACAGCTTAACTCTTTCACTCAGCCCTGTTGTTCTGGCAGGGGCACCATCCAAATTACCTTCCTCAGATTTCATTTCCATGGCTGGGCTGCCAGGGATGGGGTGCTTTGCAAACCTTTTGAGCTGAGATTAGTGCACTGTTTACTAACTACTCTGTCCCCCCTGCCTTGTACGGATAATGGCAATAGTTTGGATGTTTTGGAAATTAAATATATCCTGCTGAAGCCAAGAAAGCACCAGGATGGGATGTGTGCTCAGACTTCTAGTGGAAGATGTCCCTGCCTGTTTTGGGGAGGTTGTAATTAAATGATCTTTAAGGTCCCTCCCCACTCTAACAATTCTGTAATTCCACAATTCTTCTAAAGTGTTAACTGTGGCTTTACCCTAAAGCTCATGCATAAGAGCAAATGATTTCCATGTAGTATTTAAATTTAAGGCTTTGATCTTTGCTAAGTCAAAGCTTTTGGAGAAGCCTGCCCCCTCTAAAACAGTATTTCCATGTCCTGATCTCCATGACTTTTTCTTCCAGAGCCCGGTTTGGAATCATCTCCTCTCTCCTTCCTCTCTGCTCCCTGCTGCTCTCTCTGCCTGCCTCTCCTCTCACGTGTCCTCCTTTCCTCCTCTCTGCAGGTGATCTGCACGCTGGTGGCGGCTTTCTTGCACTTCTTCTTCCTCTCCTCTTTCTGCTGGGTGCTGACCGAGGCCTGGCAGTCCTACATGGCCGTGACGGGCCGGTTACGGAACCGCATCATCCGCAAGCGCTTCTTGTGTCTCGGATGGGGTGAGGATCTGGGGGCTGTGGAGCAGAGAAGGGCCAGGCTGCAGGAGGAGCTGGTGCTCCTCAGGAGGCTTGAAAGAGAGTGCTTGGAACCCTTGCAGAGGTTTCAAGAAGGGCTGAAATGCTTAAAAGTATATATCCATAAGTTGAGCCTCCTGCCCCGCGCACGCCAAAAATAGAGGAGTTGAGTTCAGGTTTAGAGGGTGCTCCAAGAGTGGTTTCTTCTGGGGTTGGGTCTGTTTCTTGATTTCTACTTTTCTCTCTCTGTCTCCCTCCGTGTTGGGTGTGTTCTGTTGGTACATGATATCAGCCTGTGAATCCTGGCCCAGGGCAGGGATTGTCCCTCTGTGCTGGGCACTGCTGAGGACAAACCTCCAATTTTGGTCTCCTCTCTACAAGAAAGTCATTGAGGTGCTAGAAAATGTCCAGAGATGGCAGTGGAGCTGGGGAAGGGTCTGGAGCACCAGAAGTGGTTGAGAGAGCTGTGGAGGCTCAGCCTGGAGAAAAGGAGGATCGGAAGGGACCTTCTCACTCTCCACAGCTCCCTCACAGGAGGGTGCTGCCAGAGAGGCCAGGCTCTGTTCCTAGGTAAAACTATAGAGCAAGAGGTAGCAGCTCCAATTGCACCAGGTGATGTTTAAATGGGATATTAGGGAAAATTTCATCACTGAAAGGATGGCCAAGCATTGGAACAGGCTGCCAAGGAAGTGGTGGAATCACCATCCCTGGAAGCGCTCAAAAACCCATGAAGTAGTGACATTTAGGGTCATAGTTTAGTGTTAGACCTGGTTGGACTTGATGATCCTCGAGGCCTTTTCAACCTCAGTGATTTTATGGTTCTAAGATTCTGCAGAGCAACCTGGAGGGAAGCAAACTCTGAAATCCTGTCTCCATGGCAGCAGCGCCCTTCGGAGACAAATAAACTGCGAGACTGCTGCAGATGCTTGTAACTAATTTTTCTTCCTCTGCCTCTGCCGTATGTTTAATTTATTAGCCTTAAATGATGCATTCTGTAGTAGAAAACAAATACAAACCCATAAAACCTGGGCTTTCAAAATGATAACAAGGCTGTGTTTGAAAGGAGCAAGCAGCACAAAAAGTTGCTGAGAAGTGAGGAGGCAAAGGAAAGAAAGGAGTGTGGCTGAGCTCTATTAATGCCTCATTTTACTACTGAAGTCTCACAATTCACCCCAGGCAAGAGATTTCTGGTGCTTACTGAGCACCCTGATGTGATTTATTCTGGCACATCAAGAGCCGTCCTCGTTGCCGTGCCTTCATCCCTTTACGTTTTCCCTCCTAAGCTTTTGCTTACAATAGAGAATAAATTGTGTTATTAAAATCCAGGGTTTGCATGTTAGCAGGAGCAGAACCACAATACCTGCAGAGGACAGGCTGCAGGAGCCTGGGTGTGCTCATGCATATGTTTATACCTCGGTGACTCCAGCAACATCAGGGATATCATATGTAACAGACTAATAGCTTTCCTAGGTAATAAAAAGGGATTTTTCACCCCCCTGATTTGTAAAAGCTGGGACAGATGGGCATGTTAGCCAAGGCAATTTTGGATGAGCAGCATTCACATTTGTAGTCTGTACAGATTAAAAAAAAATAAAAATCTCCCTACATGTGTAGAAGCATAATTTCCATGGCTAGTAAAATGTAGTCAGCTCTGAGCTAGGATGCACTGCTGATAAATGATGCATAATAACCATTTGGAGTAGGTTAGGACAAGAAATGAAGAACACTCTTGCCTATTAAGGCGGCAAGGGAATTTTGGATATTTAGCATCCTGCTAGACTTCAGCTGTAGAGCTGGGATTAATGGCACTTGTAAGAGGAAAGAAGCCGAAAATATGTTTTAAAGAGCATAATCTGAAATAATTAGCACAATTCACTTTGTCATGGGCTGGTTCTCCCCCCTTTCCCCTCTTTGCACATTTGCATTTCTCTAAGCCGTTGTTGGAGACGTCTTTGCCAAGTTCTCAGCTGCTCTCAGCTGTAGCTCATTGAAGCTGCAGAGAATTTCAGCAGCAGGGAGGATTGTTTTATATTTCTTTGGTCTCTCTTGGATGTGCAACTTTGCAATTCAATGTTTAAGTTATTATTAGTAATAATTATTATTAATGATTTTTGTCCATGCTTGGACAATGCTCTCAAGTTCATGATGTGACTCTTTGGGTGATCCTGTGCAGGGTCAGGAGCTGACTTGATGATCCTTGTGGATTCTTCCAATTCAGGATATTCTCTGCTTTAGAATAGACAGATAAATTGTTCCCTGGGAACAGCTCAGTCATCATATTTAGCCCCAATAAAGAAGAAATATTTTTTGTCAGGATTTTTATGACCCTGGTATAGTTTCCCACAGCTGGATTTTTAATGCTGCCATAGCTCAGCCTCTGAGTGGGTCTTCAGCTGTTTATAACAAGAATGGCTCTTGGGAATTATTAGCAAACATCTTCTCTAGTGGAACATGATTAACACATGGCCTGATTCTCCTGTGACCTGGAAGTACAAAATTCTTTGAAAGAGTTTTGAATGGGTTTACTTGGAATTGTGAGTGTTAAATTCCCTTTGTGCAGAAAGCCCCCAAAGCCTTTGCTGTGCTGCCCTGCACCACACCAGGTATATGGAACAGGGCCAGGTTAGGAATAAATGTCTTCTAAAAATCTAAATCTAATCTAATTTAATCAAATCTAAAAAAATAGATTAAAATCTGATTTTTTTGGTGGGGATTTTTTCAATCTAATCCCATCTAACTTTGCATAAACAGCTCTCCAGGGCTGCACCTCTCATTATGATTCTCTTTGGCTAAACTACCACGACATAGCTGCCACCTATAGCAGCTGCTCCTTGTCCAGACCCATTCCCAGCCCAAACTGAGGCTTTCACCCAGCCTTGGAATGAGCCAGTCCCTGGAGCTGCCAAGTTCACAGCCCCACTCTGGATTTCTGCATAATTACCACGTTGGAGAGAAGCACTTTGTGAAGAACAAGTTGCTATTTTTGGCGGAGTCTTTGCCAAATTTCCTCTTTCCAGGGTCTCTTGCACCAAGCTGTACTCCTGAAAATGTCCCCTCCCATGTGGTTTCTTCCCATGGGATGCTGTATGGATGGCACCCTAGGGAATGCAGCAGCCAGGATTGATCCAGATGAGGTGTGAAGGAAGCTGAGCAAGAGTCAATGAGGGATGAAATGAGAAAAAGAAAGGAAAGGAAAGGAAGGAAAGGAAAGGAAAGGAAAGGAAAGGAAAGGAAAGGAAAGGAAAGGAAAGGAAAGGAAAGGAAAGGAAAGGAAAGGAAAGGAAAGGAAAGGAAAAGGAAAGGAAAGGAAAGGAAAGGAAAGGAAAGGAAAGGAAAGGAAAGGAAAAAGGAAAGAAAAAAAGGAAAGATAAGAAAGGGAAAAGGGGAGGGGAAAGGGACGGGGAAGGGGGAAAGGGAAGGAGGAGGAAAAAATGAAAAGAAAAAAAGGAAAAGAATAAAAAAGGAAAAGGAAAAGGAAAAGGAAAAAGGAAAAGGAAAGGAAAAGGAAAAGGAAAAGGAAAAGGAAAAGGAAAAGGAAAAGGAAAAGGAAAAGGAGAGGAAGGGAAAGGAAAGGAAGGAAGGGAAGGGAAGGGAAGGGAAGGGGAAGGGAAGGGAAGGGAAGGGAAGGAAGGGAAGGGAAGGGCCAGGGAAGGGAAGAGGGAAAGAGGAAAGAGGAAAGAGGAAAGAGGAAAGAAGAGGAAAGAGGAGAGGAAAGAGGAAAGGAATGAATATTAAAAGAGACGCCTTTTAAACCCACTGCATGTTGAGTTTGGGTTGATGAAATGTGACCCCATGCTTGGAAATCTCACATGGGCAGAGAAGGCCCTTCCCTGCAGGATAACCCTCAAATGCTCCATATTCCAGCCAGCTTGGCCCTGTGGCTCCCAGCTGCTGCAGAGCTTCACTATTAATCAGCCTTGGGATGATTTGTGTTGCTGAGGGACCCCCCTTCCAGAGCAATGATGTCTGGGAGCTGTGCCTGCACATTCCTTGGATCTCCTGCCGTGCCCTCTGCAGCTCACGAATTAGGGCCTTGTCAAGGGGCACTAATCCCAGCTGCCACAGATCCTGCTGATTCCTAATGGGATTTTCCCATCTTTAGTGTTGAGACAGTTTAAAATCCTCCTGCCACAAAGAGGAGGGCTATAAAAAGCCACATGGAGACCTCCAGAGCTGAAGACCTGATGTTACGAGCTGATCTCCAGACATTTCTTTAGGGAAAGGGGAGAGCTGAGCTTTGAACCTTATAGAACCTGGAAGAACCTGAAACCCTTTCTCATTGTTGTTCAGAGGAGTCTGCTTCATTACAGATCTTGGGGAACCTGTTTGGGATAGGGAAACATCAGGTTTAGTTTCCTTTTCTGTCTCATTTGGGGCAGGTTTGAACCTGGGTTGTTCATCCTACACTGAGTGCAAACAAAACTCTTAATCTTTGGGTTCTTAGAGCTGGGTTGTGGCTGAATATTCCAACTTCAGAGACACCATAAAGAACCTAAGAATAAATTTTATGCATCTGAATCTGCTAAAAGACCCCCCACAACTTTTGAGACCACAGCAGGGCAGGAGCTGACTGCACCTCATGGTATTTATTTAAATAACAGGAGTAATTAAAGTTCTTGCTTTTAGTTCTGAGAGTCCCTGAGCTCAGTCTCTGTCCCAGGCTGAAATGGATGATGCTGGAATAATTCTGGGGAAAATGGGTGAATCTTGAGTGGGAGAAGGGCTGCATATGTGATGAAATGACCAATTCCTTCTGTTTCATTTCCATAGGGCTCCCTGCCTTGGTGGTTGCCATTTCTGTGGGATTTACTAAAGCCAAGGGATACGGCACTGTGAACTAGTGAGTAAAGGATTCCTATTTTCCCCTTGTTTTATCCTCCATCCTTTTTTGTCAAAAACCCAGTCACTTCAGGAGGCAGGCTGGGAGCTAAATTTCCATGTGCAGGACAATTCCTCCATCCCTGCCTCCTCAATCCATCGTCTGACCAAGCTGGATTGTGAGTTCCTTTAAAAACAAGTTCATAGGGACTAATTAGGTTTAACTGTTGTATTTGTGACATCACTTTGATCTAAATACCTTTTACTTAGAGCTTTTTATTGTATTTTTTAAGGGGATGAATGTGGAATATTTAAAGTTTAGGACGTTTAAAAATTAAAACCAGTTTGGGTTTTTTTTTAATGTGTTTTTGTGCTTGATTATCTCCACATTTTCAAAATTGCTCAGCTAAGTTAAAAGCAGCAGAATAAGCCTGACTTAAGCAACCAAGGTTTCGACAGCATTCTGTGTTTGCCTCTTTTCCAAATTCCACAGATTTGTCTTTAGGAAGCTTTTATGTGCTCATAATGGGGGAAGGTAAACAGAAAAGAAATAATGGAAGAGGTAAAAAATGCATCACTCAGAGCTGAGTGTTAATACGACTTTAAATGAAAAAGGAAAAAAGAGAAAATATTTTTTCCCTCTGTTGTGTAAAACCTCAGAAATTTCACCCATAGTGACAGTTCAAGGATAATATTTTATGTAGCAATAAGTCAAGCTCTTCCCTACTACATCCCATAATTTTCCAGAGCCTTCCTGGGCAGGGGTTTGCAGCCCACATGGGCAATGTTTGGGACTGGAGCTGTTGATGTGGCCGGCAGCAGATGCAGCTCCGCTCGTCCCACTGAGGAAATGTCATGTGGAACCTCCTGCTCTCCCTCAATTCCCACCACATCCTGCACACCCACGGCCAAATGGTCCAGGGTTTGCATTTTAATTGCAGGGGAGAATTAAAGCAGCACAGCAGCGTTTTCTGTTTGCTTTGCAAGCTGAATTCTTGTATGGCAGAGTGTGACAGTGTTCGCAGGGGTCTCAGGCTGAGGGAAGAGACGAGGATCTGACTCCATGTTTCAGAAGGCTTGATTTATTATTTTATGATATATATTACATTAAAACTATACTAAAAGAATAGAAGAAAAGGTTTCATCAGAAGGCTAGCTAAGAATAGAATAGGAAAGAATGATAACAAAGGTTTGTGGCTCGGCTCTCTGTCTGAGCCAGCTGACTGTGATTGGCCATTAATTACAAACATCCAACATGGGCCAATCACAGATGCACCTGTTGCATTCCACAGCAGCAAATAATAATTGTTTACATTTTGTTCCTGAGGCCTCTCAGCTTCTCAGGAGGAAAAATCCTAAGGAAAGGATTTTTCATAAAAGATGTCTACGACAGCAGAGGGCTCAGGATTGTGGATTTCTCGAGTGTAAATCCACAGACAGAATTCCTGAAGTCTGTGCCAGCATCAGGATGCATTGGCTGTCCCACCTTCAGTGTGTCCTGGTGGAGAGGGACCCAGTGGTTGTTGTCTGGCTCAGGAGAGGACAAAACACAGCCTGGTTTGCAGAAACATCACCAAGATCTCAAATTAATTCCCTTTGGATTTTCCGTGGGTCAGCCTTCTGGCACTTTGCTCCAGGGCACATCCATGAGAATAATTCATAATGAACAAGCCTCAGGGAGATGGGAGGGAGGTCCTGGATATTTCTGCTTCTCTTTTTCTGTTGATGGGCTGGTGGGAATTGGTGCAGCAAGCTTTGTGGCTCTGTCAAAAATGTTAAAGAGTTTTTTGGCCAACGTTGACCACACAAAAGTGCCTGGGCAGGAAAGGGAGGAACATGCAGGAAAGCTCTCCCTGTTTTCTGCCCTGGACCACTGTGCCAGCATCTCCACCCCACAGACTGCAGCCAGGAGGGTGTCAACATGTGACAAAACCTGCTGAGCTCCTGCATTGCTCTCCATTTGGCACAGGGTGAGGTGGCCAAGAGGCTGGGCTGACTCTCCAG